>NC_044388.1:9472606-9790856 GCF_006542625.1 Nomascus leucogenys | reverse complement strand
ATGCCATCATCCCTGGCTAATTAAAAAAAATTTTTTATAGAGACAGGGTCTCACTATGTTGCCCAGGCTGGTCTCAAACTTCTGGCCTCAAGTGATCCTCCCACTTCAGCCTCCCAAAGTGCTGGGATTACAGACATAAGCTACCACACTCAGCCATGAATTCAAGATCTTCTGCATTTTTTTTCTTTACAGCTGCATAATGCTCTATTGTGTGAATGCATCACAGTTTATTCAACCAATTTCTTTTTTTTTTTTTTTTTTTTGGAGACAGAGTCTCGCTCAGTCACCCAGGCTGGAGTGCAGTGGCACGATCTTGGCTCACTGCAAACTCTGCCTCCCGGGTTCACGCCATTCTCCTGCCTCAGCCTCCCGAGCAGCTGGGACTGCAGGAGCCCGCCACCACGCCCGGCTAATTTTTTTTTGTATTTTTAGTAGAGATGGGGTTTCACCGTGTTAGCCAGGATGGTCTCGATCTCCTGACCTCGTGATCCGCCCATCTCGGCCTCCCAAAGTGCTGGGATTACAGGCATTTCTTAGCATTTTGGTGGTGTCTCATAATGTATAATACAAAATAATTCTGCAATAAATAACCTCATGCAGATGTATTTTCATATTATTTGAGGTATATCTTCAGGGTAGATTCTAAAAGGAGGATTATCTGGATCAAAGGGTAAATGCTTATGAAATTTTGTTAGATGTCAATTTTTCCTCATGTGGTAGTACTACTCTGCATTCCCACCAGCAGCAATGTATGAAAGTAACGGTCCTAACTTTTCAACTCTCATTCTTATTTAAAATAATTTTGAGGCCAGGTGCAGTGGCTCACACCTGTAATCTCAGCACTTTGGGTGGCTGAGGCAGGTGGATCAACTGAGGTCAAGAGTTCAAGACCAGTCTGGCCGACATGGTGAAACCCCGTCTTTATTAAAATACAAAAAACTAGCCAGGCGTGGTGGTGGGCACCTGTAATCCCAGCTACTTGGGAGGCTGAGGCAGGAGAATTGCTTGAACCTGGGAGGCAGAAGTTGCAGAGACCCTGAGATAACACCACTGCACTCCAGCCTGGGCAACAAGAGTGAAACTCCATCTCCAAAACAAAACAAAAAATAAAATAATTGTGACAAGTTTTCTTTTTCTTTTCTATGTTTTGTAGAGACAGAGTCTTGCTCTGTCACCCAGGCTGGAGTACAGTGGTACAATCATAGCTCACTGTAGCCTCAAACTCCTGGGCTCAAGTGAGCCTCCTGCCTCAGCCTCCCACAGCACTGGGATTGCAAGTGTGAGCCACTGTGCCTGGCCAACAAGTTTTCTTTTTTTTTTTTCTTTTTTTCTTTCAAGACAGGATTTCTCCCTGTTGCCCAGGCTGGAGTGCAGTGGTACACGAGCACAGCTTACTTCAGCCTCAACTTCCCAGGCTTAGGTGATTCTCCCACCTCAGCCTCCTGAGTAGTTGAGACTACATATGCACACCACCACACCTGATTTTTCTTTTATTGTTGTTTAGAATTTTAGTAGAGATGAGGTTTTGCCATATTACCCAGGCTGTCAAGTTTTCTTTATAGCCAAATTGTTTGTATATAGGCAGGAAAACCTATTCACTTGGGATTCAACAGAACTGAGAAAAGGAGCTAATTCAGGGGCTAGGAAACTCATTCATTCAGGGAGGACCTTTATGTCAAGTCAAGAAGTCTGTATTTTATTCAATGGGAAGTCAGTCAAGGACTGTGCTGAAAAATTACTTAAGTTCATTCTTCTTTTCCCCTTCACTGCAGATATTCTTTTGCGACACAGTTGGCTTCATTTATCTGTTTGTATTCTGTTTAAGTCTTCCCCCAATTACAAGGCAGTACTATGGCTAGATTATATATTAGCAAGATTATGATAATGATTAGGAATCATTTTGACTGCAAACAGTGGACTACTGTCAATGGCTTAAGTAGAGAAATGTGTGTAATTATCTATTTTATAACAAGAAGCTACAGTAACGAAAATACTACTTCAGTGGCCTCCTAATTTTGCTCCTGTCCTTGTCCCCCTATTTTCAATATCCCAGTGGAGGGAATAGTCATACTGGTCTCTTTGCTGTTCTTGAACACAATATGCAATTCCCTATTTAGGGCCTTTGCACTAGGTGCCTGGGAATTTCTTCCCCCAGCTACACGCATGCCTCACTCACTCACCTCCTTGGGACTTTGCTCCAATCTCACCATTTCCATGATGCCCCAGTACTTGGATTCACCTTTCCTCTTTTCTGTCCTTTTTTTCCCCTATATATTCATCACCCTCTAATATATTATATATTTTCTATGTGTGCTGTTTATTGTCTGACTTCCACCTCTCCACCCCTAACCCCCATCTAAAAACCACAAGGTTAAAAGTCATTGCTGTTCTTTGATATATCTTTCATGCCAGAAACAGTGCTTGGCACACAGTAGTGCTTAATAAATGTTTGTTGAATATATGAATGTAGTCATGGGGTCGTGGTTCTCAGTTGGTTTAGTGACTCAACAACATTAGAACACTGGGCTGGCATCTCTATGATTCTCTTAGTATTGTTTTCATGGTTGAGAGGTGTCTACAGCTTCAAGCATCATTTTCTTACATGGTAATGTCTGAAGCTAGAAGGAAGAAACAAAAACAAGTGGAATTTTCTCCTCTGCTCAAGATGGACCTTCTATCAAGGGAGAAAAATCTTCCCCAGAGAGTCCCAGTAGACTTCCTCTTAAGTTTCATTAACCAGAATTAGTTCACTTGCCTACTCCTAGATGAATCACTGGTAAAATAAAATGTGGTTGCCAGGAAGGACTGAAACCTATCAGGATTCATCTCCTCAGGCTGAACATATTGCTACTGGACCAAATTTAAAACTATTTTTCTGTTGATGTAAAAGGGATGGGGAAGGTTTTCGGCATGCAATCAATAGTGACTGCCACATCACCATGGGTGTTATTTTGAGAACATGGTGGGGAAAGGAGTGAGGCGAGGGAGAGGAGACTCAACTGCCAAAGCCCAGGGGAGAAATAATAAAAGCCAGAAATCAGATACAAGCTGATTTCATGTTGCCCATGAAATCAACTTTTCACAGGTCACTTCAGCTCTAGAAGAAAGGAAATGAGCCGGTCTATAATGCTGCTCAGAGAATTTTTCCAGATTTACTTCTAATCAATGATTTTGGCCAATGGCATGCTTTTCTTTAATTAGCAATTACACATCCCTTTTAACTCTACAGGAATCTCAGATCCTTTTAATAGATGGCATTGTAATTGCAGTTTTCCCCATAAATCACTTTATTTTTGGGCAGAATGAGCAACTATGTCAAGACATAAGATAATTCAATGAGAAAGATAAAATGCTTGACTACCGCACAGGTAATAGCTTACGAGTCTCAAGTGGCAGTAGATTGGGCAGTGTGGAGTGGGTAACTTTCAGTTTTGTGGTGGAATATATTCCTGGTTATTAATTTCCCAAGTGCTTGAGGCCAGCCGTCCTCACTGATGGCTTGAACTGGTTTCCTCTCAATAGGGCTCATGCCATTCGTGCTGGTCGTGGGGTGTAACAGCAGCAATCAGGACTTCAGAGTCAGTTAGACCTGTATTTAAATTCCAGCTCTGTTATTTACTGCTGTGTGATGCTGAGCTGTTAAATGAGGGTAAGAAATCCTCTCCCCAAAAGATATTATGCGCCTTGGCTGAAATAATGAATGATAAAAGCCAGGCTAACGGGCACCCTGTAAACGTGAGCTCCTTTCTCTCTCTCTGTGACTTCCACGGCTTTAATTTTGTGCCCTGGCAAAGCCCTATTTGTCTATCTTCTCAGCCCCAAAGTGGTCTCAGCCTAATACACCATCAACCAGCTATGAGGATTAGACCACCAGAGGAATGAGAGCCAAAAGGAATAATAATTTTTCCAACTCTACACCCAGTATTTCTTTCAAGATCCTAGGAGCACTGAGCCACCTGCTTCCCTCTTTGTAAAGAAAAATAAATAAATGTTTTTGAACAGCCACCCAGTGTCCTGACTCTGTATTGGATTTTTTTTAGGTGATTACACGAAGTATATGATATGGCCCCTGCTTTCAAGGAGCTTAAAATGTCCTCAAGGAACCTAAATAAGCACAATGCAAAGTAGACAGAACTGGGTTTAAATCCAACTTCTGCCACTTACTAGCTCTGTGGCCTTCTACATCATTAGGCTGTCATGAGGTTTAAAACTGCACTACATGTAAGGGACCTGGTGCTGAGTAGGCATTTGAAAAAATCTGAATTCCATCATCCTCAAACCATATATTAGTTAAGTAATAAAGCAGAAGATCTGTTACAAGATAGCTTATAATTCATTACCAAGTGAAATGCCCTGAAATAAGGGCTCTTGGAGTTCAGTGAAGGTCAGGGCCATTCAGACTGAGGTAGGTGCGGTAAATTCCTGGAAAAAGAAGAAAAGTGACTGGCATTTCAGGATGGGCTGATTTCCTCAGATGAATCATGGGAGCCTTTGCCCTAAGCCCTTGCTCTGCACTATTGGTAAGAAATAAAGACTTGAGTACCCAACTGGTACACTGAAGACTGAGAAAGTAATTCAGGTATCCTCTCAGTGCTTAGACCACTGAAACTGTTTGCCCTCAAACTGTGTTTTTACCATCCACCTGCCTCAATGGCCTTCTAGCCTATTACGAATGAAGCATCCTGCAGTGTGAGTAACCAGAGTTCACTGGGCAATCAAAAACCAAGTGGAGGACAGAGATATGCCTGGGATAAAGGAGATGTGAATGGACAGAGATGCGTTCACCTCCAGACTCCTGAGAAAGTATTGCTTTTAACAAAAATGTATGTTGCTTTTAACAAAAATATGCAGGGAAATTTACCTGCAGAAGAGGCTTTTAATAACAATGATCAGGCTGGGCACAGGGGCTCACACCTGTAATCCCAGCAATTTGGGAGGCCAAGGCAGGTGGATCGCCTGAGGTCAGGAGTTCAAGACCAGCCTGGGCAACATGGCAAAATCCCATCTCTACAAAAAATACAAAAATTAGCCAGGTGTGGTGGCGCACACCTGTAATCCCAGCTACTTGGGAGGCTGAGGCAGGAGAATTGCTTGAACCTGGGAGGCAGAAGTTTCAGTGAGCCAAGATTGTGACATTGTACTCCAGCCTAGGCGACAGAGTGAGACTCCATCTCAAAAAAAAAAAAAAAAAAAAAAAAAAAAAAAAATCAGCTGTGGTAAATTATATTGTTGTTCCCAATTATCAGGTCCCTCTTCTGTAAGAAATATTAAGTGCCTAATGTAATTTATTTGGCATCATCCTCTTGTCTCTACCATGAGAACAGCACATTTCAGATGATTCTACTACCAGCCTGGGTCTCAGAATGAGAAAGCCTGGTGCTCAAGGTGAGCCAAGCAGAGCTGAGCCATGACAGACAGAGTTAAGCAGACCAATAGACCGGCAGACCCAGAAGCTAGAAATGCTATTGCAAGCCACTGAGATGTGGAGGTTGTTTGTTGCCACAGCAAAAGCTGACTAATACATCAACACTAATTAAACACTTGCTCTGTGCTGGCATTGTCCTAAGCACTTAACATGTGTCCTCTCATTAATCCTCGCATTAATCATGTAATGTAGTGTTTCAGCCAGGGCTCTCCAGTGTAAATACCAGAAAACTACTCTGGCTGTGTGCAAAAAGACTTCTGTTTCCAGCCACAGTAGATCAACAGAATCCAGATGTGCCTTCCCATCTGAAAGAACTAAAAAGGCAGAAAAAAAAAATGAAACAATGGTTCTCAAGATATTAGACAATAGGCAATATAGGAGACTGATTTCTAAGAGATGAGAAACAAACATAATGAACACTGCAATTGACCCAGCTTACTACCTGGATAGAGTTTCCAGGCCATGGTGCAAAACAGAAGAGGCCGGACAGAGCTTGGCAGTCGCCTTGATTTGGGAATATGGAGCTGAGAGAAGGGAGGCCAAGGGGACTAAGATTTGTGGGGCAGAATTCTAGAAAGGAAAAAGCTACATAGAGAGGAACATTGAGATTTACATAGAGTTCCCACTTGAAGATTCAGCTGAGTACAGATCGGCATATACATGAGAGGAAACTATTCAAGACCTGGAAAAAAACAACTAAAAAGAGGGAACGATTAGTAGAGCTCACATAGGACTCAGAATAGTGCCTAGTCTTACCAGGTAGAGTGGACTTTGGGTGGAATACTCAGAAGCAATTTTTTTTTTTTTTTTTTTTTTTTTGAGACAGAGTCTCATTCTGTTGCCCAGGCTGGAGTGCAGTGGCACAATTCTGGCTCGATCACTGCAGCCTCCACCTCCCAGTCTCAGGTAATCCTCCCACCTCAGCCACCCAAGTAACTGGAGCGACAGGCACACCATGCCTGGCTAAGTTTTTAATTTTTTGTGGAGATGGGGGTCTCACTATGTTGCCAGAATTGGTCTGGAACTCCTGGGCTCAAGCGATCCTTCCACCTCGACTTTCCACAGTGCTGAGATTAAAGGTGAGAGCCACTGAGTTCAGTCCCTCAGAGGGATCTTGCTCCATAGTGGGAAAAAACTAGCAGCCATACAAAGAAGCAGGTATATACAATCCTAAATTTGGAGAAAAATCCATCACTTGAAACTGACCTAAAAATGACACGGATAATAGAATTAGTAGACAAAGACATTTAAAAAGGTATTATGACTCTATTTTATATGTTCAAGAAGCTAGAGGAAAAACTAACCATGTTAAGTTAAAGATATAGATGATATAATAAAGTCCCAAGTTGAATTTTTAGAGATACAACTACAAGGTCTGAGATAAAAATATGCTGAAAGGGATTAATAGCAGATTCAACATTGCGGAAAGGAGTGGTGAACTTGAAGATGTAAAAATAGAAGCTACTGAAAATTAAGCACACAGAGAAAAAGGATGAAAAAATGTTCAGAATAACAGGAAAACTTTAGGCAGCCTATATATGTGTAATGGAGTCTTTGAAGAAAATGAAGGGGGAAGAAAAGTATTTGAAAAAATAATCGCTAAAAAATTTCCCAATGTGATAAAAACTGTAAACCAACAGATCCAAAAGCTAAATGAAACCCAAGTACAAGAAACATAAGGAAGACTACAACAAGACACATCATAATTCCCTTTATTAAAACCACTGATGAAGAAAAAACATTAAAAGTAGCCTAGAGGAAGAGGGGACATATTACAGAAAAACAAAGATGAGAACGGCCTTAGATTTTTTGTCAGAAACAATGTAAGCTAAAGGACAACGAAGCAACATCTTTAAAGTGCTGAAAGAAGAAACAAAATTAATCAGTCCAAAATTCTTTACTAAGGGAAAATATCACTCAAAAATTAAGGCAAAATAAGACTTTTCCATACATGCAAAAGCTGAAAGAATTTATTACAATCATACCTGCACAATAAGAAATGCTAAAAGGAAATCCTCTAGGCAGAAGGCAAATTATAGCAGATGGCAATATGAATCTATACACCGGAATGAAAAGTATTTGAAGTGGCAACTATGTGGGTAAACACAACAACTTTAAAATATTTAAATCTCTTTAAAAGATAACCATTTGGGGCAAAAATAACAATATATTAAGGGGTTTATAACATATGTAGGAGTAAAATGTATGACAACTATACATAAAAGTCAAGAGTAAAAATGGAAATAAAATTTTTGTAAAGTTATTATACTATATATGAAATGGTATATTACTTGAAGGTAGACTATGACAAGTTAATATGTATCCTATTAATATAACCTCTAAAGCAACCACCAAAATAACACAGTAACTTATAGCCATGAACCAACAAAGGAAATAAAATGGATTTATAAAAAATAATCAAAAAGAAGGCAGAAAAAAAGGAAAAAGCAGCAAAGAACAAATGGAGAAAATACAAAACAAATAGCAAGATGTTAGATTTAAACCCAACCATATCAATAATCACATTAAATATAATAGTCTAAATATCCCAATCAAAAGGCAGAGATCACCCAGTCAGATAGCAAAATCAAATCACAACTATATGCTTTTGAAATATAAGGACACATATGTATTAAAAGCAAAAAGATGGGAAAAGATATATCATGTTAATGCTAATTTTTAAGAGTCTAGCATAGTTATATTAATATCAAACAGAGTAGATTTCAAAGTGGTATTAGCAAGCTTAAACAGGATTATTTCATAAAGGGACATAACAAACCAAAAATGTATGCATGTAAAACAAAGCTTCAAAATACCTGAAACAAAAATGGATAGAACTACAAGGAGTAGCAGACAATCCATAAGTACATTCATAGATTTCAATATCCTTCTTTCAGTAATGGACAGAACAGGTAGACAGAAAGTCAGTAAGGATATAGAAGACTTGAATAACACAACCAACTTGACTTCATTGCCATTTCCAAAGCACTCCACCCACCAATGGCAGAATACACATTCATTCCAGTGCACCTGAAACATTTATAAAGATCAACTGTATTTTGAGCCGAAAATACATTTAAATAAATTTAAAGCTATTCAAATCATGCAAAGAGGGCATTCTGATCACAATAGTACCAAACTAGCAATCAATTCCAGAATGCTGTCCAAAAATATCCAAATGTTTGCAAAAAATAACACAATTCTAAGTGACTTATGAGTCAAAGAAGATTTTTTTTTAATTACATAGTATTCTGAATTTGAAGAAAATACAAACACAATATAGCAAAATATGTGAGAGGTATCTGAAACAGTACTTAGAAGGAAATTTTTAGCCCTAAATGCCTATATTAGACAAGAAAAATGGTCTTAAATAAATGATCTCAGTTTTCATCTGAAGAAGATAGAAAAAGAAGAGCAGATGGATCCCATCGTAGGCAGCATAAAGGAAATACTAAAGATCAGAGTGAAAAAAATGAATAACATAGAAACCAGAAAAACACAGAGAAAATAAATAATACCAAAAGCTGTAACTTTGAGAAGATCAATAAGTTGCTAATGAGACTGAACAGACAAAAAAGAGTGAGAATGAGAGCTGGAGGTTTGGGGCAGATCCAGAGAGAGACACAAATTAACAATATCAGAAATGAGAAAGGTGACATCATTATAGATTCTGCAGGTATTTAAAAGATTATAAAGAAATAGTATGGACAACTTAATGTCAATATATCCTACAATTAGATGAAATGGACAGATTTCGTGAAAGGTGTTAACTACTACAATTTACTAAAAAAGAGATTACCAGAAGAGCTCTGTATCTATTAAAGAAATCGAACTTCCACTTAAAAACCTCTCCACAAAGAAAACTCCAAGGCCATATCACCTTACTGGTAAATTTATTCTATGACACACTTAAGGAGTAAATAACTCCAATTCTATACAAATTGTTTCAGAAAATAGAAGAAAAACCAACACATCTTAACCAATTCCTTAAGGTCAGTATTAGTTCGATGCCATAGCCAGACAAAGATGTCACAAGAAAAGACAAACACAGACCAATATCCCCTATGAACATGGATTCAAATTGAATCCAACAATATATTGAAAAGACAAATACATTATGACTAAGTGAGATTTAGCTCAGGAATGCAAAGCTAGTTTCACATCCAAAATTCAATTAATGCAATTTTCTGTATGAACAGACTCAAACCGAAAGGAAATTGGGAAACTCACAGAGTGGACTGGGAAGGATGGAAAACCAGATCCAGAAAACAAAACAAAACAAAAAACAGACAAGAACAACAACAAAAACAACATATTCTAGGCAGCAGAACCATGGAGGAAATCTTGCCTCAAACCCAATCTCGTGAGGACCACTGCTGCCACTCCCAGCACTGGATATAGAGGTGACCACCAAAGCTAACATTGCCTATGGGGTCTTCTGCCAACCCTGCCTCCAACAGAATAAATTCTCCATCCTTGCTTTTTTGAATGGCTGGTCCCAGCTTCAAAAACCTAAGAGGGAGGTTTTGATTGGCCAAACTGTCAGGAAGGCTGGAATAGTAAGGAACCAACAAGGGGTCTTTGTTGCTAACAATATAATTCACTCTACTACATTCAGATAGGGACTTAGTTTAAAAGACTAACAGAATCATTGTGATTGTCAAAACGTAGGTTCTGAACTGAGTTTTCAGGAATATACCTGTCATTACGCTGTAGAACTGACGTGGTACGGGAGCTTCTGCCATAGCCAAGAGTAGGAAGCTGCTACTACTACCACTGACCCCAAACAAGAGTTGCTTCTTCCTCACACCAGGCAGAATGGATGCTCTAGGCCTAGAGAGTTTCTTCAAGTAGTTCGCTTCTGAGTCAGATCAGTGTGTCCGTTTGCAGAATCCAGATGACATCTGCATCGGTTACTAGAAAGGAGTCCTGATCCAGACTCCAAGAGAGGGTTCTTGGATCTTGGGCAAGAAAGAATTTGGGGCAAGTCCATAAAGTACAGTGAAAGCAAGTTTATCAGAGAAGGAAAGAAACAAAAGAATGACTACTTCATAGGCAGAGCAGCCCTGAGGGCTGCTGGTTGACTATTTTTATGGTATTTCTTGATCATATGCTAAACAAGGAGTGGATTATTCATGAGTTTTCTGGGAAAGGGGTGGGGATTTCCTGGAACTGTGGGTTCCTCTCCTTCTTAGACCATATAGGGTAACTTCTGGACATTACCATGGCATTTGTAAACTGTCATAGCACTGGTGGGAGTGACTTTTAGCATGCTAATGCATTATAATCAGTGTATAATGAGCAGCGAGGATGACCAGAGGTCACTTTCATCACCATCTTAGATTTGGTGAGTTTTGGCCAGCTTCTTTACTGCATCCTGTTTTATCAACAGGGTCTTTGTGACATGTATCTTGTGCCAACCTCCTATCTCATCCTGTGTCTAAAAATGCCTAACCTCCTGGAAATGCAGCCCCACAGGTCTCATTCTCATTTTACCCAGCCCCTATCTAAGATGGAGTTGCTCTGGTTCAAATGCCTCTGACACATCCAGTGGCAAGGGAGGCTAGGAAATGAAAGAGTTTTGTTTATTTGATTTTACCAAAAACAAACTGTGAAGATTGTCAGGGCCCTGAGCCCAAGCCAAGCCATTGCATCCCCTGTGACTTGCACGTATACATCCAGATGGCCTGAAGTAACTGAAGATCCACAAAAGAAGTAAAAATAGCCTTAACTGATGACATTCCACCGTTGTGATTTGTTCCTGCACCACCCTAACTGATCAATGTACTTTGTAATCTCCCCCACCCTTAAGAAGGTACTTTGTAATCTCCCCCACCCTTAAGAAGGTTCTTTGTAATTCTCCCTACCCTTGAGAATGTACTTTGAGAGATCCACCTCCTGCCCCCCAAAATATTGCTCCTAACTCCACTGCCTATCCCAAAACCTATAAGAACTAATGATAATCCACCACGCCTTGCTGACTCTCTTTTCGGACTCAGCCCGCCTGCACCCAGGTGAAATAAACAGCCATGTTGCTCACACAAAGCCTGTTTGGTGGCCTCTTCACACGGACGCGCATGAAAAGGAGGGTTTTCAAAAGATTTTGAGCATCATGTCATGACTGAATGGTGGGCTTTTTGGCCATTACTGCGAAGTGACTCTGCTTCCTACCTAGAGTAATATGGTGGGGAATTCCCCAGCTTAGGCAGGGGAATTCAGCTGCTCAAGGTCCAAAAGTAACAAATGCCAATAGAGGAAAGTACTTTTATTAGTTCCATTTTACAAATTGGATACTGAAATTTCCTAGACATTTAGTAACTTGTGTAAGACCACAGCCCAAAGAACAAACATTCGCCAAGCCCTCATATACATAACCTCCTTTCATCTTTACAATTGTATGTGGTAGATGTTATTGCCCCCATTTCAATAAGAGAAAAATGAGGATTATAGAAATTAATTAAAAGCTAAAGATCCTGTGGTACGTGCAACCCTGCCATGATCTGCCACGCCCACCCCATGCTTCCTCCCAGGGTATCAAGTCATTTTATAGCAGAACTCTCCAGGCCTCCGTGCATGTGTGTGTATGTCCTTAACATCTTGTCCTACGCAAAATTTGATGACCACTGGATATATTTGGGTATCTGTCACCGAGCCTCACCTGTCTTCTTTCCTACTACAGACTAACTCAGGCCTTTTCCAGAGTCCTCCTGGGAGGCTGAGACTTCTGGGCCCCACTAGGTCCAATTATCTAAGAAGTAAAGGGGAATGGGGCAGGGAATGGAATGGCCTGGAATGTGAAGCCCTGTCAGTATGCAAATCACTTACTTGCATGCAAATCATTCCAAGGAAACGGAGCTGGGTATCCCTTGGTCAAACATTTTTGTCTCCTGTGAATGATGCAAATTACTTTTGGTACATACAACCCTCCCTGTTTTGTGGCTAGATTGAAAAAGGTTTTAGCCCTGCATTTGAATAGGCTGACCCATGCTAGACAGTGATGAAGAGGACAAGACACAGTGATTCCCCTCCTACGAAACGACCCAAGAAAACATTAGCACAGATCCACCAGGGAACCTGTTCAGAAATGTGCATAGCAGCACTGTTTATAGTAGCTCCAAAATAAAACCAATCTGAACACCTATGGAAGGAGAATGGAAAAATTAATTGTGTATGTTCACCCAATGAACTATTATAGAGCCATGAAAATGAATGAGATACTGTTACATGCATCAACATGGATGAATCTTGTTAAGTCCAATGGCAATTCCTAGAAAATGATATATAGTATAGTACCTTTTAATAAAGTTCAAAAAGAAGTAAAGCTAAATAAATTCATGTCACATGTATTTTTAAATCCAAGGAAATGATAAACCATAAAAATCAGGATAGTGGCCAGGCACAGTGGCTCATGCCTGTAATCCTAGCACTTTGGGAGGCTGAGATGGGTGGATCATGAGGTCAGGAGTTCAAGACCAGCATGGCCAAAATGGTGAAATCCCATCTCTACTAAAATTACAAAAAATTAGCCGGGCATGGTGGCGAGTGCCTGTAATTCCAGCTACTCAGGAGACTAAGGCAGAGAATTGCTTGAACCTGGGAGGTGGAGGTTGCAGTGAGCTGAGATGGTGCCACTGCACTCCAGCCTGGGTGACAGAGCAAGACTCCACCTAAAAAAAAAAGTCAGGATAGTGTTTTTGTGTGAAGGGGAGGCAAAAAGATGGGCTAGGAAAGGAGCACCCGGGAAGATGTAGGTGTCGGAAATGTTCTAGGTCTTGGGTTCAATAGTGGGTTCATGTGTGTTCATTATTGTCAGGACTCTGAGCCCAAGCCAAGCCATCGCATCCCCTATGACTTGCAGGTATACATCCAGATGGCCTGAAGTAACTGAAGATCCACAAAAGAAGTAAAAATAGCCTTAACTGATGACATTCCACCATTGTGATTTGTTTCTGCCCCACCCTAACTGATCAATGTACTTTGTAATCTCCCCCACCCTTAAGAAGGTTCTTCGTAATTCTCCCTACCCGAGAATGTACTTTGCAAGATCCACCCCCTGCCCCCAAAACATTGCTCCTAACTCCACCGCCTATCCCAAAACCTATAAGAACTAATGATAATCCACCACCCATTGCTGACTCTCTTTTTGGACTCAGCCTGCCTGCACCCAGGTGAAATAAACAGCCATGTTGCTCACACAAAACCTGTTTGATAGTCTCTTCACACGGACGCGCATGAAATTTGGTGCCGTGTCTCAGATCGGGGGGACCTCCCTTGGGAGATTTGATCTCCTCCTGCCCTTTGCTCCATGAGAAAGATCCACCTACGACCTCAGGTCCTCAGACCGACCAGCCCAAGAAACATCTCACCAATTTCAAATCCGGTAAGCGGCCTATTTTTACTTTCTTCTCCAACCTCCTTCACTATCCCTCAACCTCTTTCTCCTTTCAATCTTGGCACCACACTTCAATCTCTCCCTTCTCTTAATTTCAATTCCTTTCATTTTCTGGTAGAGACAAAGGAGACACATTTTATCTGTGGACCCAAAACTCCAGCACTGGTCACGGACTGGGAAGGCAGCCTTCCCTTGGTGTTTAATCATTGCAGGGACGCCTCTCTGATTATTCACCCACGTTTCAGAGGTGTCAGACCACGCAGGGATGCCTGCCTTGGTCCTTCACCCTTAGCGGCAAGTCCTGCTTTTCTAGGGGAGGGGCAAGTATCCCAACCTCGTATCTCTGCACCCCGATCCCTTATTTCTGTGCCCCGACCACTTATATCTCTGTGCCCTGATCCCTTATTTCCGTGCCCCAACCTCTTATATCTCTGCGCCCCGACCCCTTCTCTGCTTTTCTGGAGGGCAAGAACCCCCCACCCCTTCTCTGTGTCTCTACTCTTTTCTCTGGGCTTGCCTCCTTCACTATGGGCAAGCTTCCACCTTCCATTCCTCCTTCTTCTCCCTTACCCTGTGTTCTTAAGAACTTAAAACCTCTTCAAGACTCACCTGACCTAAAATCTAAGCATCTTATTTTCTTCTGCAATGCTGCTTGACCCCAACACAAACTCGACAGTAGTTCCAAATAGCCGGAAAATGGCACTTTCAATTTTTCCATCCTATAAGATCTAAATAATTCTTGTTGTAAAATGGACAAATGGTCTGAGGTGCCTGACGTCCAGGCATTCTTTTACACATCAGTCCCTTCCTAGTCTCTGTGCCCAGTGCAAGTCATCCCAAATCTCCCTTCTCTCCCTCCCGCCTGTCCCCTCAACCCCAAGCATCACTGAGTCTTTCTAATCTTCCTTTTCTACAGACCCATCTCACCTCTCCCCTCCTCCACAGGCTGAGCTAGGTCTGAATTCTTCCTCAGTCTCCTCTCCTCCACCCTATATATAATCCTTTGATCACCTCTCCTCCTCACACCTGGTCCAGCTTACAGTTTCATTCCGAGACTAGCCCTCCCCTACCTGCCCAGCAATTTATTCTTAAAAAGGTGGCTGGAGCTAAAGGCATAGTCAAGGTTAATGCTCCTTTTTCTTTATCCCAAATCAGATAGCGTTTAGGCCCTTTTTCATCAAACATAAAAAACCCAGCCCAGTTCATGGCTCATTCGGCAGCAACCCTGAGACGCTTTACAGCTGTAGACCCCAAAAGGTCAAAAGGCCGTCTTATTCTCAATATACATTTTATTACCCAATCTGCTCCCGACATTAAATAAACTCCAAAAATTAAATTCCGGCCCTCAAACCCCACAACAGGATTTAATTAACCTCACCTTCAAGGTGTACAATAATAGAAAAAAGTTGCAATTCCTTGCCTCCAGTGTGAGACAAACCCTAGCCACATCTCCAGCACACAAGAACTTCCAAATGCCTGAACCGCAGCAGCCAGGGGTTCCTCCAGAACCTCCTCCCGCAGGAGCTTGCTACACATGCCAGAAATCTGGCCACTGGGCCAAGGAATGCCCACAGCCCAGGATTCCTCCTAAGCCGTGTCCCATCTCTGTGGGACCCCACTAAAAATCGGACTGTTCAACTCACCTGGCAGCCACTCCCAGAGTCCCTGGAATTCTGGCCCAACGCTCTCTGACTCCTTCCCAGATCTTCTCGGCTTAGCGGCTGAAGACTGACACTGCCCGATCACCTCGGAAGCCCCCTAGACCATCATGGACGCCGAGCTTCGGGTAACTCACAGTGGAGGGTGAGTCCTTCCCCTTCTTAATCAATACGGAGGCTACCCACTCCACATTACCTTCTTTTCAAGGGCCTGTTTCCCTTGCCTCCATAACTGTTGTGGGTATTGATGGCGAGGCTTCTGAACCTCTTAAAACTCCCCAACTCTGGTGCCAACTTAGACAATATTCTTTTAAGCACTCTTTAGTTATCCCCACCTGCCCAGTTCCCTTATTAGGCCGAGACAGTTTAACTAAATTATCTGCTTCCCTGACTGTTCCTGGATTACAGCTGCGTCTCATTGCTGCCCTTCTTCCCAATCCAAAGCCTGCTTTGCATCCTCCTCTTGTATCCCCGCACCTTAACCCACAAGTATAAAATACCTCTACCTCCTCCTTGGCGACCGATCATGCACCCCTTACCATCTCATTAACACCTAATCACCCTTACTCCGCTCAACGCCAATATCCCATCCCACAGCATGCTTTGAAAGGGTTAAAGCCTGTTATCACTCGCCTGCTACAAGCATGGGCTTCTAAAACCTATAAACTCCCCTTACAATTTCCCCATTTCACCTGTCCCAAAACCAGACGAGGCTTACAGGTTAGTTCAAGATCTGCGCCTTATCAACCAAATTGTTTTGCCTATCCACCCCATGGTGCCAAACCCATATACTCTCCTATCCTCAATACCTCCCTCCACAATCCATTATTCTGTTCTGGATCTCAAACATGCTTTCTTTACTATTCCTTTGCACCCTTCATCCCAGCCTCTCTTCGCTTTCACTTGTACTGACCCTAACACCCATCAGGCTCAGCAAATTACCTGGGCTGTACTGCTGCAAGTCTTCACAGACAGCCCCCATTACTTCAGTCAAGCCCAAATTTCTTCCTCATCTGTTACCTATCTCGGCATAATTCTCATAAAAACACACGTGCTCTCCCTGCTGATCGTGTCTGATTAATCTCCCAAACCTCAATCCCTTACAACAATTCCTTTCCTTCCTAGGCATGGTTAGTGCGGTCAGAATTCTTACACAAGAGCCAGGACCGCACCCTGTAGCCTTTCTGTCCAAACAACTTGACCTTACTGTTTTAGCCTAACCATCATGTCTCCGTGCAGCAGCTGCTGCCGCCCTAATACTTTTAGAGGCCCTCAAAATCACAAACTGTGCTCAACTCACTCTCTACATTTCTCATAACTTCTAAAATCTATTTTACGCATACACTTTCTGCTCCCCGGCTCCTTCAGCTGTACTCACTCTTTGTTAAGTCCCACAATTACCATTGTTCCTGGCCCGGACTTCAATCTGGCCTCCCACATTATTCCAGATACCACACCTGACCCCCATGACTGTATCTCTCTGATCCACCTGACATTCACCCCATTTCCCCATATTTCCTTCTTTCCTGTTTCTCACCCTGATCACGCTTGATTTATTGATGGCAGTTCCACCAGGCCTAATCGCCACACACCAGCAAAGGCAGGCTATGCTGTAGTAGAAGCCACTAGCCCGCCTCTTAGAACCTCTCATTTCCTTTCAATCATGGAAATCTGTCCTCAAGGAAAGAACTTCTCAGTGTTCCATCTGCTATTCTGTTACTCCTCAGGGATTATTCAGGCCCCCTCCCTTCCCTACACCTCAAGCTCGAGGATTTGCCCCCATCCAGGACCGGCAAATTAGCTTTACTCAACATGCCCCGAGTCAGGTAACTAAAATACCTCTTAGTCTAGGTAGACACTTTCACTGGATAGGTAGAGGCCTTTCCTACAGGGTCTGAGAAGGCCACTGCAGTCATTTCTTCCCTTCTGTCCGACATAATTCCTCAGTTTAGCCTTCCCACCTCTATACAGTCTGATAACAGACCAGCCTTTATTAGTCAAATCAGCCAAGCAGTTTTTCAGGCTCTTAGTATTCAGTGAAACCTTTATATCCCTTACAGTCCTCCATCTTCAGGAAAAGTAGAACGGACTAAAGGTCTTTTAAAAACACACCTCACCAAGCTCAGCCACCAACTTAAAAAGGACTGGACAATACTTTTACCACTTTCGCGTCTCAGAATTCAGGCCTGTCCTCGGAATGCTACAAGGTACAGCCCATTTGAGCTCCTTTTTGTTAGGCCCCAGTCTCATTCCAGACACCGGACCAACTTAGACTGTGCCCCAAAAAACTTGTCATCCCTAGTATCTTCTGTCTAGTCACACTCCTATTCACCGTTCTCAACTACTCACACATGCCTTGCTCTTGTTTACACTGCCGGTTTGCACTGTTTCTCCAAGCCGTCACAGCTGATATCTCCTCGTGCTATCCCCAAACTGCCACTCTTAACTCTTAAAGTAAATAAATAATCTTTGCTGGCAGGACTATGCTGAATCTCCTTAGACACTCTCTAATCAGATGTCCTGAGTCCTCCCAATTCTTAGACCTTTTATACCTGTTTTTCTCCTTCTCTTATTCCATTTAGTTTTTCAATTCATACAAAACCATATCCAGGCCATCACCAATAATTCTACGGGACAAATGTTTCTTCTAACAACCCCACAATATCACCCCTTACCACAAAATCTTCCTTCAGCTTAATCTCTCCCACTCTAGGTTCCCACGCCGCCCCTAATCCTGCTTGAAGCAGCCCTGAGAAACATCGCCCATTCTCTCTTCATACCACCCCCCAAAAATTTTCGCCGCCCCAAGACTTCAACACTATTTTGTTTTACTTTTCTTGTTAATATAAGAAGGCAGGAATGTCAGGCCTCTGAGCCCAAGCCAAGCCATCGCATCCCCTGTGACTTGCACGTATACGCCCAGATGGCCTGAAGTAACTGAAGATCCACAAAAGAAGTAAAAACAGCCTTAACTGATGACATTCCACCATTGTGATTTGTTTCTGCCCCACCCTAACTGATCAATGTACTTTGCAAACTCCCCCACCCTTAAGAAGGTTCTTTGTAATTCTCCCTACCCCTGAGAATGTACTTTGCGAGATCCACCTCCTGCCCCCAAAACATTGCTCCTAACTCCACCGCCTATCCCAAAACCTACAAGAACTAATGATGATCCACCACCCTTTGCTGACTCTCTTTTCAGACTCAGCCCGCCTGCACCCAGGTGAAATAAACAGCCATGTTGCTCACACAAAGCCTGTTTGGTGGTCTCTTCACACGGACACGTGTGAAATTATGTTATGAATAAATATGTGAATTAATAAGTCCCATACTTGGGCTAATGTTGACAATGTGTCATGATCAAGGACTATGATTAATTCAATTCTGATCATTCAATACCTAAATGGAAGACAGAAATAGAGAAGCCAATGGAGCTAGTCTTTCTTCCTTTTATCCTCCCTCCCTTCCTCCCTGCCTGCCTGTCTTTCTTTTCTTTTCCTTTACCTTTAATTATTCCACAAACATCTATTGTCGACTGTATACCATGCCCCAGGCTGAGAACTAGGAACACTGGGATGAATCAGACACAGTCCTGCCCTAAAGAGTCACATTGTGATGCAAGAGTCTGACAATTCCCCAAAGGTTTTCAAGGTGTTATGACAGATGTAAAGCAACAAGTTGTGGTAGGGCTTACGGAAAGGGCCCTTAATCCAGCCTGGGCTATTTGGGAAGACTGGAGCTTTCTGCTTTGAGAAATTAGCAAGAAGAAAATGTGGTTGGGGGTGTAACAGCTATAAAAATGAAAAAGCCTTGCCCTTGAAGTGCTCATATCTTGGGGTGAGGGACAAGAAAGGAGGCCACAACAGTGGGACTTGGGGTTGTGAGAGAGGCAAGCACAGGCTTGCGATGCACATAGGAGGGCACCGTGCTGTGCCTGCAGTGTTAGGAAGGATTCCTGGAGGAGATGACATGTATACAGGCAGAGAGACGAAGTATGAACTAGAATTACCTGGAAAGTCTGTACCAGGAAGAAAGGTAAGCACATACAATGGCCTGTGGCAGGGAGAAAGAGCATGGAGGAGCTCAGGGGGCCGCAGTGTGGCCTGGCCGGGAACGCAGATGAGAGGAGGTGAAACTAGATGAGTAGGCAGGGAGCCAGATTCCATAAAAAAGCATGAAAATTATCCTGTGGGCCATGGGGTACCTCTGAAGGGAGTGGCAAGGGTGATTTTTCCTTCACGAAGAGAGCCCAGCAGTAGAGTAGAGGTGAGGGGGCTGCTGTAACTGCTAGGGAAAGAGATGGTGATGCTTGGGCTGTAGAGAGGAACAGAATTTGAGAGCTGAGCACCTGATGGACAGTGCTGCATGGCAGGCTGGGCTCAAAAAGGGTTGCTCCTGAGGGGTGGGCAGAGGACATTCAGACCTCACACAACACCGTTCTGTCTTGCCACAGACCTCCTTGGAGCAAGCTCCAAAATTTCTCAGAACTGAAAGTTTTTCTTCCAACTTCTGTAAAACCATGGTTAGTACTTTTGCAAGACAGAGAAGGAGTCCAAGATTTCAATAGCTAAAAACTAGGAAGTAGACCACATACGATGCCTTGTGGGAGCAAAGGCAGGAGGAGTGAGGTTCACAGCTTTGCTTTATCCAAGGGGTTCTGGACCCCTAACTCCAGCAGCTCCCTACTGGACCTTCTGCCCTGGGCATTACTTTGCCTTAGTCTAAGAATCCCACGAATGCTACAGATCTTTGTCTACTCCTGAGAAGTAGAAGGAAAAAGATTTATTGTGCACCTACTACACGACAAGCTACAACCCACAACTGTACTCTGGGGACATTCTTCTATTCCCGTTTACAAATGAGAAAGCTAGGACCCAAAGGCTTGGAACTGAGATTCAAGCCCAGAGCTGTCTGACTATGCCCATGCAATACCGTACATTCTTTAGAGCAATACTGTGGCTAATTTTTCACGGTTGTATTTTTAGACTCACTCTTGGACAGTTAAGAACATCTTGTATTAGTTATCTACTGCTGAATAACAAATTACTCCAACATTTAGCTGATTAAAACAACAAACATTTATTATCTTACAGTTTCAATGCATCAGAAATCTAAGCACAGGTAGCTGGTTTCGGTGATTCACGATCTCTCGTGAGGTTGCAGTCAAGGCATCACACAGAGCTGTAATCTCCTATGAAGGCTCAGCTGGGGGGGCAGAGGTCTGCTCCCAAGTTCACTTATGTCGTTATCGGCAGGTATCAGTCACTCACGATATGGGCCTCTCTCCACAGTGCCACTGCAGGATATGGCACCTGGCTTCTCCAGGGAGGTGATCCCAAAAGAGAGCAAGAGTGTATGCTCAAAACAGAAGCCACAGTCTTCTTATAACCTAATATTGGAAGGAACATCCCATTACCTCTGCTGTATTCTGTTAGTGAGAAGCAAGTCAATAAATCCAGCCCACACTTTAAGGGAAAGGGTTTACACAAGGGAGTATATACCAGGAGTCAGGGATCACTGGGGGCCATTTAGAAGCTGCTGATCTCAATCTAAAGAATTTTAGTAGCCAGGCTATCCTGGCTTCTCCCCAAATGGCAAGTTGTTTCCCTTGTTATTCAGAGGCTGGAGGATTTGGGGGTCTACAGGGACACAAGGGGGCCCTGTTTTGGCCCACTCCTTTGTGCCTGGGGCATAATCTCATTGGGAAAGGCCAGTGTGGTGAACCTAACTGGAGCCCCCAAGGGAGGGGGGGGAGTTGTTTTCTCAAACTGTGGCCACTGCTCCCTCCCTCCCTTGTCCTTGAAGCTACTGTGATGCTTCCCAACAAAGAGTGGAAGCAACGGGCATCCTCCACACACACACCCAGCCTGTCAGCCAAATTGGTAGAGAAACCATCAGCATGAACGTCTTCTTTAAACTTTCCTTTGCTTCTGAGCTTCTTTCCACAAATTTTCTTTTCTTGCTCCCCAACCACATCCATAACCCCCACAGTAGCTCACAGTAGAGGTGCTCCAGGAGCTTGTCAATAGGAGGTAGGAAGGAAAGACACCAAGTATGAATGTAGGTCAGCACTGCCACTCAGGGCAGTTCAAATCACATTTACTGTCCTCAGCATCTATCCTATGCTGGTGCAGCGCATCCAGAGATGTGTGAGGTACCTATACTTGCCCTCCGGGGGGGCTCACAGTTTTAGGAGGGGCAGACATGCAAACAGACAGTGATGAAACGTTAGAATAAGTACAAAAAATACGTGTCAATACACACTTTTGTCACCTCATCATGGTTATCTTGGTTCATAAAGCATCATCTTATGCTTAGACTATTACAATAGCTGCCAACCTGGTTTCCTCCATCCATCCATCCACTTGGCTGCTAAGAGGTCTTTCTGGAATGCAAATCCGACAAGGTCACTACCCTGGTTAAGGCCTCCCGAAGTGATGGGAAGGTCAAGTTCTTGATACAGTCCCCACCCAAGATCCTAGACACTGGCCATCCCTCCAGTTCCGTCATACCCCCTCTGCTCATAGCACAGTCTCTGTGCTGTGATAGGTAGCTCTCCGGGTGACCATGTTGGACCCCTGCCTCCAGGAGCCAATTCATATAGAAACATTTACTAGGAAACATTCCCAGTTGCCCTTTCCAGTCTGACAAATTCGCCCCAGAACCTTTCTCAAAACGTTTCCTTCACAGAGTTGGATTGTCTTTACCTGTTTTCCATGTCCTTGATGAAATGGGCACTCTGCATCTAGGCTCTTTGCCTGGTACCTGGCACAGAGAGGGATTGGGTCAGCAAAGACTGCGTAATGGACCTGAAGTCAATTCTGGGAGCACAGACGAGGACCACCAAACCAACAACTTTCAATTTCCCCGAGGAAGCGCAGATACCAGAAGCACCCTCGCTGCTTCTGTTTTAGCCACGCCCTTTTCCTCATCGCTCAGTTCAGGCTCCCAGTGAGGCGGCCCACCATCAGCCCTGGTAGAGCAAAGAGACCGACTTCCTGCGCCTCGGGTGGGCGGGGAACGCTCCTTGAGCAGGTGCGGTATGAAATTGGACTTTAAGAGATTAGTCGCAGCCTGATCTCAAAAATAAAGTGTGGACACGTGTGTGTCTGAGGAAGGGGGATAATAAACCACTCTCTTTTCCTCCTGGCTGCTGTTTCCCACGTGCGTTGAGTAAAGGCACCAAAGCTGCCTAGTGACTGGGTGTCTCCTCCCCGTCAGGGGCACCCACCCTGGTGCTCCAGGCGCGCTTGAATGAATCCGGGAGGACCCGCGCGCATGAATGAATGCGAGAGCTAGGGAGTGAGCGGGCGAGCGGGCGGGTGAGTGAATGGCGACCGCGCCGCCGCCTTGGCACAGGGGCGAAGGCGCGGGCTCCACTTCCCTCTCCCACCAGCTGGTGGCCTCGAGAAGGTGGCGGCGCCGGCAGCGGCCCGAGCTGGGACGGCCGGGGCGCGGGATGGTGGGGGAAGGGGCGTTCCCGGCGACCGCGCCTTCCGCGGCTATTGGATTAGTGGCCTTCAGGGATGAGCTCAGCCAGATCGGCTTTCAGCTGCAGCCTCCGGGCCGGCCGGGAAGGCGGGGAGCGGGCGGCGGCGGAGGAGGAGGGGGAGGTGACGGCGGCTGCAGCATCCAGAGCTGGCCGTGGCGGCCGGCGCGCCCCGCGCACAAAGGCACCCAGCCCCAGGGGAGGGCGATGAACACACCACATTCCGGGCCCGGGCCCCAGCTGCTGCTACCGCTGCGTGCGCTCAGGGCGCTGAGGAAGACGCCCGGCGCGCCGGGGGCCGTCAGCCGAGGCGCGGCCCGTGCGCCCTGAGCGCGGGACTCGTCGCCCTCCGGGTCAGGCGCCAAGCTTCCAAGCGGCTAGAGCGCGGGCCTTGGAGCGCCCCCAGGATCGCTTCAGTAAGGCGCTTCCCACCCCAGGCCCGACCCCAGGCGCCTGAGCGCCAACTTCGCCAAGAACGCTCCTAACTCCAGGCCATCCTGCAGCGCAGAGGGGGCGCTGCTGCCGGGCATCAGCCGTGAGGACGCGCCCCTGGCCGTGCGTAGAGAGCCGGCATTTGCGGGTCACTAGGGCGCCCCTGAGTGGGCGGCGGCGGCAGCAGACGCCTCTCCCGGGAGTCCAGGACCTGCCAGCGCTGGGGATTCTTCCCGAACAGGCGCTTGCCCTCTCTTTTATGGTGAGTACTCTCCAGCTCCTGGTGAGGGGCACGCGGGGGCCGGGAGCCGAGATCCGGCTGCACGGACTTTGTGCGGGCCAGCACTCGACACAGCTGGCGCTGCTGGCGTCCCAGTCCCAGAGAATTCCTCTCTGCAGGTTGTGGCAGTTCGAGATGGTTGATTTGCGCGCAGCCCTGGGGCGTTTGGGGCCCGGCCCTTGGTATCATGGGTTCTAAGCCCTTTGCTTCTCTGCGTAGTGGGAAACGCACAAAAAACTGCCACCCGATTCACCCGCTTGGGTTTGGATCCAGGGTCCGTCACTCACTGGCTGAGTGACCTTGGACAGGGCGCCAAACCTCTGTTTCCTCATCCGTAGGATGGGAATGATAATCGTGCCCATGTTATAGGGGTATTGGAAAGATCTATGGGATGGTGCTCGTAGGTAGACATGCGCCGGGCACACAGGAAACACTCAATCATATGTTAGCTAGTATTATTATTAGCTTTGCGAGCCCAAGCTTGTTATCCAACTTTCCGGAGCTGCAGCAGTTCCCTCGTCCGTGTAATAGAGACAATAATTCCTGGGGGTCTGTTCGTCCGGGGTATTCGGAGAGGTGGAAGTAAAGCACGGGTCACGCAAGAGGCACCGGTGGCTGTTGTTACCGTTTATTCCTGACGCTGGGGCAGTGAGGCTGGTCGCCTGGCCCGAGAGCGACCCGCGGACCAGTTCCTGGCCTTGCTTGAAGACAAACTTGTCTATGCTCGGGAAGGGAGGGGGTTGGGAGCTCAGGAAACCCTAGGCGCAGGGCTCTGGGAAGGAGGGAGGGGGCCAGAGACTTGAGCGCGGCAAATGTGTCCGCCCTGGTCGCTCTGTACGCGCCAGGGGCTCCAAGCCAGGAGGAGACGCCGAGCCCCCGACCTCTGACTGGCGGGAGAACCGGGGGAGTGGCTGCTCCCGCCGGCCCATGGCCAAGCGCAGACTGCTGCCGACAGGAAGGAGAGGAGGGCACTTCTGTACCGCTGTCGCGAGAAGGTGGAGAGTTCTCAGTTCTGGAGTCAGGCTTAGGTTCGAATCTGTCTCCACCACCAGCTCGCGGTGTGACCTTGGGCAAGTTCTCTAACCTCCCCCAGCTTGGTTTCCTCTTCTGCGCCCCACTCTCCTCCTGGGGGGGTTGGGGGATGAAGACAGGAGTTCCCTTCTCTCAGACTCTGAGCCCTCTATCCTCCCACCCCCTTTCTGCGCCGCTGTCCCCCACCCCCGCAATTTGATGAGCTTAAGTCTGGAAGATGTAAAATGTGTAAAAGCATGATATAAACATCCTTTACTCAAGGGCATATTCCTCGGAGACACATACCCTCTAATTTATTCCATTTTTTTTTTTTTTTTTGAGACGGCGTCTCGCTCTGTCACCCAGGCTGGAGTGCAATGGCATGGTCTCGGCTCACTGCAACCTCCGCCTCCCAGGTTCAAGCGATTCTCCTGCCTCAGCCTCCCAAGTAGCTGGGACTACAGGCGCCCGCCACCACACCCAGCTAATTTTTATACTTTTTTTTAATAGAGACGGGGTTTCACCATGTTGGCCAGGATGGTCTCGATCTCTTGACCTTGTGATCCGCCCGCCTCGGCCTCCCAACGTACTGGGATTACAGGCATGAGCCACCGCGCCCGGCCTAATTTATTCCATTTTTAAAAATGGTACTGAAAAGAATTTAAGCCACCTTTGGCAAACCACAAACAAAATTCAACTTACTGGTCCTTCTACCCAAATATCTCTCCAGTTTGTATTTCTCGTTTGTTTTAAAGATACATTTAATGATATAAAAATAAAATCTGCAAGGAAAAGAAATCACCAGAAACAGTCAAAAGATGTATGACAAACTGTCACATATGACATATGCCACTCCTATCACAACAGGCTCATCTCTTTAAATATGTAAAAGATTCCTGAGGTCAACAAACAAAAGATCAAATGGGCAAAGACACAATTCATACACGCGAAATAAAATAGAAATGGTACTAAAACATATGACAAGATGCCTTACCTCAAAAAGAAAAATGCAAGTTAAAATTACAAGATGTCTTTACTGTACCAAATTAGCAAGTAGTCATAACCATTTATCAGAAACATCTTTTAAAAATGTAGATCACATTTCTCCCTAGCTCAGGACCTCCTTAAGGCTGCCACAGAGTAAAATCTAGATGATCCCAGAGGTCCTCAGGTCTGGTACTGCCCTTCTCCACCTCTTCCTCACCATTTTCCTCTCCCCCCTACCCACCCTCCTAGCCTTCTTCGTTTTACTCCAACACTCCAAAGGCTCATTCGCTTGCTGTTCCCCCTGCCTAGAATACTTTTCCTCCTAGTTTTTCATACAACTGAAACTTCCTCATCATTCAAGTAGAACTGTCCTTGGAAGGGCTTCATTTCTATCCCAGAAAGTGGCCAAGCCGCAGTGGCCAGTGCAGAATTCCTTGCCCTTTTGGGGAAAGACCTAGTACAACTCACCATACAGGAATTACTTAATTTCCCCTGAGCTGCCTGACCTGTTGTCACACATCCATGCTCTCGAAAGGTTTTTTTTCTCTGCTGATACAGGAGTGAAGGGTCTCGGGCATGAAAATCAGGGGAGTGGCAGACCCTAGATGGAGGTCACCAGAAGTCTCTGCCTATATATGTACTATATAAGTACATAGTATGTACTCTTAATTTATGTGAACATGACCATCTGTGGCAAGAAAAGATCAATTATAAAAAATTTAAAAGCCAGCAACACATTTTTAATAAAACATGGTTCCTACATAAGCCAACTAATTTATTTGCTGCTGATCAGTTCAAGAAATAGGGATTTGTTTTGAGGCTATAGGAAAAACAGCTGTGGGTGATGTGCCTTTTGAGAAAGAGGTGGTATACCTCAAACCAGTTATCATGAACTTTGTGTGGAACTTTAGAAGAACTTTCCTAAGCAGTGTGGATTGCATGTGATTTTTGCTTCACACATTGAGTTCAGAACTTACTCCATTTAAAATGTGTACGCGTGGTGGCTCATGCCCGTAATCCCAGCATTTTGGGAGGTCGAGGCGGGCGGATCGCAAGGTCAGGAGATCGAGACTATCCTGCCTAACACAGTGAAACCCCGTCTCTACTAAAAATACAAAAAATTAGCTGGGCGTGGCGGCTTGCGCCAGTAGTCCCAGCTGCTGGGGAGGCTGAGGCAGGAGAATGGCCTGAACCCGGGAGGCAGAGCTTGCAGTGAGCCGAGATGGCACCACTGCACTCCAGCCTGGGCAACAGAGCGAGACTCCGTCTCAAAAAAAAAAAAAAAAATGCAAACCATGCAGGAGGTATAGAGTGGCTAGTCCTTCTTCAGTCTGACAAGCACTTCTTAATGCAGACAGAGGTAACAGGTACAAGGCTGCGTACGAGTATTGGAGATAAAGGCTGGTTGGGCACTGGCTCCACTAAGAAATGCAGATGTGGTGCAAGAGATAGCAGCAGGAATCAACAGCTAAGATGAAGACAAAGTGGGATGGAAGGCAGAGGGCACAGTGGGACATAGGCAAGAGGACGCAGTGGGGCGGAGGGAAGAGGATGCAGTGGGCTGAGGGGCTGCCACGGAGGGGTGCCCAGTTCTGCTTCTGCTAGAAGAGGCGGGGGAGTGAGAGAATGTCAGCCAGGTCGGAGAAGATGGGAAGGGTCCCAGGATGTGCTGACGAGGAGAGTCTGGCATGACTGGTCTGAGGTGGGCCGTGATGAGAGACAGTGTGGAAGAAATAAGAGCAGCCTGGAGGGCCCCTGAGTGCCAAGCAAAGAGGTGCAGCTTCTCTCTGGAGAAGCTGCCTGGAGGGTTGAATGAAGAGATTGGTGGGTGTCTTGGTCAAATTTACCTGTTGGCAGCATGGAGAGTGGGTTGGCGGGCAAACACTGGAGTCAGGGAAACCTGCTGAGAGACCAGTGAAGTAATCCAGGCAAGGTCCGAACTAGAGGAAAGCTGATGGGGTTGAGTGGTGGGGACTGAGAGACGGGATCCACGGCAGGAACAGTGACACGCAGAGGAACCTGGTATGCGAGAGAGGGAAGAGGCCAGGCTCAGCCTAGCACCTGCAGATTCCGAGGTGCACATGGACCACAGATGTCCCACAGGGCTTAGAGTGTGGGTGTGCCCACGGTAGGAGGCTTATGATGGAAAGAGGTCAGCTAGCCTTACAAGATCATTTGAAACAACACCCAGGCAGGGCTGGCGAGGGCCTTCTAGTAGGTAGGTCTTGTGCTGAGGAGAGAAGGCAGCACTGGAGACCCGGCTTGAGAGTGTCTGCATGGGGCTGGAGATGCAGGTCATAAGAGAAGATGCATGGAGAGAGAGAATGAAAAGCAGAAACTGAAGTTGAAGCAATGGACTTGGGGGTGCGCCATTGATGGGGTAGGCAGGAAGACACTGGAGCCAGGAGGAGGCAGGAAAGCTGCTGTGGTAAGCTCTACACTTCAATGTGCTGGTATGTGTGGTGGGAGACGCTGGAGCAGTGCCAAAATCATCCATCTGATCTTTAATGTTGTGAAATGCCATGTATGGTGAACTGGAGCTCTGCTTTCTCCAGAAGTGAGTGGGCCTTGGCCCGGTTTACTGGCCACAGAGACATTCTGTTATCTACCTTCAGGAGACATCCACCTGTTCTCTGCATTCTATGAAATGTGCAAGTTGTACAGATTCCTGGGGCTGGAGCAGCTCCCTCCCCGATCCTGCTCCTTTTCTCCTCTCTTCCTCTCATCGTCTCTCCTTTCCTCCTTAGTATCTCAAAAATGCCTCCAGAGATACTGTAGGCTTAACAGAGGGATCTTCAGAAATCCCAGCAGGTCCCTATTATGACCTAGCTCAAGCCAGAGGCATGAATAGTTCTGCTTTTCTTTTAGGCATTCTGTTTCCAGACAACCAGTTATACCAAGTGGGGAAGGTTCATCTTGGGAGGTAAATGAGGGGTTGGATGCAAACCTTATCATGTTTTCATCATCGTTTTCCCCAGAGGGCTTCATTAAATGGCACCCTTCCCATCTTCTCCCTTCATGCTTTGACCCAGCCCAGACATGCTGGGCCTCAGGGAGGCCAGCTGCCCTGCAAACAACCTCCACATGTGCCTGGGGCAGGCCTCTGGGCACAGGGGCAGCTGCGGTGACCAGGTTGGCTGGACTGCACGTGGCCTCGCTGTCTCAGTGGTATGTCTCTTTCAAATGACCTTGCAGAGCTTGCTGTCCTGGTCACAGCCTAGCAAACCTCCTTCATCCCATTTGCTGCTCTCCTTGCTGGCTGACAGCCCAGCTTGCACCTTGGGGGCCCCTGGCTCAGTCACGCGTGGGAGGATTCCCATGGAAACCCCAGGAGGAGGAGAGGCTCGGGGAAGCCTCATTGATTCTCGCTCCAGGAAAACAGGCGTGAGATGATTCCACCTGGAACTGGACAGATGGCTCTCTTTGTGAGCTCTTGGGGAAGAAAGGGCTTGCCCAGCCCGTTGTAGCCTGAGCTCCATGTGTGTATAGCAGGGAAAAGCTAATGAATGCCTATGAACAAAACCTTGGGGGTTCTTTAGTTCATTCATTGTTGGTGGGTTCATTCTGAATGAGCATCTTTAATAAAACAGCCTCCCTACTTAATATTTGCACAAGAAAAATCTTAAAAACGTTCCAGTTAAACTAAGGTCAGGCACCTATCATTGGTACCTTTGCACAGAGTCAAAAATTGAAAAATAAAGACATGAAATAAATAGTCTGAGCTCCCAGTGCCCTGCATTCCCAGTTCATTCTTAGGTGTTGGTTCTAAGGCAGTGTATTGCTTTTCTTCATTTGTTCATGCTGTGCATTCCACAGATGTTCACCCACCACTTTCTATAAGCCAGGCCCATGGAGACTCTGATGAGGGAGACCTGGCCCCTGCTCCCAAGTTGCCCCAGTCTGATGGGAGGGAGGCAGCCAAAGAGACATCATGTCCTCTTGTGATAAGAGCTGTGGTGGGCACAAGTACAAGGGCTCTGAGAGTACAGGGGGCTGGGGAGCTCCCCAGAGGCACTAATAACTAATATCCTGAAAGCCTCAGAGAACCTGTGGAGGATTTTGAGCAGGAGTGTGATTAGATCAACTTTGTACTTCTACAAGTGCTGTAGTATATATTTGAAAGTAATATGCAGTCTATAAAGGAATTCCAGTGGTATCTAACTGATTCTTTTTACAGTCTTTGTCATTATTCAGATCTGTCGTGGAGTCTGACCCCTTTGGTGTAGGCTCTCTCTCTAGGGGAAAGTGGTTGAGTCTTATGCTTTTCAGCAGCCTGAGATCCCCAGGGCAGGCATCATTACTGCTGCCTAGATGAAAGAAGGAGACTTGCCCCCACCTCTGGCTCCAGCAAGTCCAAAGCCAGAGGCCACACAGAGAGAAGGGCATTTCGCACAGTCACTACCAATCCCCACAGCAGTCATGTCTTCTTGCAGACCCCGTGCCCATTGAGTTCAGCTAGACAGGCCTCTGTGGCTGTGATTTGGGGTCCCAGGCCTCTGAAGACTGTGCATCATATTTTTCAAACTAACCAGGCTCCTTAAACAGTGTGGCATCTCCACTTCATGTCTCCTCATTTCCCTGTCGGGTAGGAACATCTGCTAGGGTCCTGGGAAGGGCAATTAGCAAATTAGAGTTTTTATTTTCTTGCTCAGCCATGATTGAAGCCCCAGAGCAGATCCTTCTGGATAATGTGATTAAGCATCCCCATCCAAGCATGACGTAGGAAATTAAGTTTGGTTTTGGGGGAAAGTGACGGAGGCACCCTTTGGCATTCTTCAGGATGCTGGCTGCTTACTGGGTTGAGAGATGATGGTATTCCTGTCAGGAAGGTGGATCCTGTTGTATGTCCCATGTGCCTGGCCCAGTGCTGCATGCTGTGGTGGAGATGAGGAGAGGAGAAATGTGCTAAGTGCCCACTCCCTCTGGCTGGAGAGAGAAGGCAAGGATGAGCCTGACTTGGCCACTGCTCTGTCCCTTGCTCCCAGCTGCACAGTGCCTGGCATTGTGTTCACCAAGCATTTTTTGAACAAATAAATGAGGGTTGGAAGCAGGGAAGGATGCAAAGCAGCAGCTAATAAAGGAGTAGACTGGATACAGCCAAGAGTCAGCTGCTCAGGAGTGAGAGTCCAACTATGATAGTGGCATTACTGGGCTTCATGTCCCCATATCCTGACTTTAGCCCTGGCCCTTTCTCTGCTTCATCCTCTGAAAAAGGGCAGAGCATGAGCCCTCCCTGAAGCCCAGCATAACCTCTCCACAGTCCATATGTGTGTTCTGCCCCATGTTCAAAGTACCAGGCTTGTGTCTTGCATGGAGGGAGTGGTGCAGTGGCTGGGGGCACAGAAGTGCTGGTGAAAGCTTCCTGCCATCAGAGGAATGCCCTCAAGGTAGAAAAAAAGCAGATCAGTAAGGCCTGAAAGATGTCCCCCTGGCTGGCTCAAGGGTGGACGGAGGTACAGGGCAGGCCCCTGGAGAGCTACTGGATCAGGGCAGGCTTCCTAGAGGAGGTGGAGTTCACCCTCATGGACTAATTATCTCTCAAAGGCTCCACCTCCAAATACTGTCACACTGGGGCTTTGTGTTAGGCCATTTTTGCATTGCTATAAAGAAATACCTAAGACTGAGTAATTTATAACGAAAAGAAGTTTAGTTGGCTCACGGTTCTGCAGGCTCTACAGGAAGCACGGTGCTGGCATCTGCTTGGCTTCTAGAGAGGCCTCAGGAAGCTTACAATCATGGCAGAAGGTGAAGGAGGAGAAGGCATGTCACATGGTGAAAGCAAGAGCAAGAGGCAGGGGTGGGGAGGTGTCACACACTTTTAAATGAGCAGATCTCTCTCCAGAACTCAGTCACTATCCCTGAGACAGCACCAAGCCATGACAGACTCACCCTTATGACCCAGACAGCTTCCACCAGGCCTTACCTCCAGCACTGAGGATTACAACTCAACATGAGATTTGAGCAGGGACAAATATCCAACCTATATCAGGCTTCAACATGTGAATTTGGGGAGGACACAATCAGTTCATAGCAAGGCACATTCAAGTGGTGAAATGGCAATGTTGGAACACATCCACAATTTAAAAGAGCACTCACCACTTACTGGAAGCCCTGTGATGGGCCAGACTTTACAGGTGTCTGCTCTGATACTTGCAAAGGCACGCGAGGTTAGCACATAGTAAGCAGCACTTCCAACCAGTCTCAGAGAGATTAAGTCCTGGCCTAGGGTCCAACAGACAGCCTAGGGATTCACATCTAGGTCTCCTGTCCTTCTTTAGATTGCCCAGCTGCTGGTTTCCCTTAACGGCTTGCCATTCATGGACATGAGCACTCTGCTGTGTGCCCCATACTGGGGGAGCAGCAAAGGGGCTGTCTATTTACTTGCCCACCTTGTCGCACCACAGCGTGAGCGCTCTTCAGGATCTCTGCCTGCCTCTGGTAGGGACAGAGACTTTGAGACTATGATTGCAAAGGAGAGCACTGGGCCCTCAATGACCCAGTATGGGCCAAGCCAGGTACTAGTAAGAGGTCTTCCCTGGGGCTGCTGTTTGGCTATTGACACGTTTAAGTGTCTTTTCAACAACAGCAGCTCCAAAGTTGGCATGGTTGTGTGCAAGGACAAAGCAGTTTCCCTTACAAATTTTCTGTGTGGGCCACACAGAGCTGGTTACAGTCATTGCCGTGGAGAGGGCATTATTCTAAACAACATGGAGGAAGAAGTAAGAGCACAGGCTTGTCATATGGTAACTCTGGGGTTGATCCCAGTCCTGCCACTTCCTGGCTGTGTGACCCCAGGTTATGCAAGTTATGCAACCTCTCTGAATCCGGGCTGCTATTACAAACAGCGCTGCATATGTATGCATGTGCTGTGTACATAGGTAGTTTTGTGCATTTGAGAACATATCTGAATAAATGCTGGAAGTAGAATTGCTAGGTGAAAGGGTCTGCATATTTGCAATTCTGAAAGATGGTGTTAATTTGCCATTTGCCAAGGCTAAACCAGTTTATATCCACTTTAGCAATGTATGAGTCTGTCTTCTGTTCCACACATTCTCCAAGCATGCGTTATCCATTTTTTTGAACTTTAATAAGCTGATAGACAAAAATGGCATTTCAATGGAGTTCTAACTCATTTCTTTTTCAGTATACGTTGAGTATCTTTTCAAAGGAACCATTTGTTTTTGTGTAAACTGTTGATATCTTTTCACATTTTGTACTTGTATTCATTTGTAGGAGTTTGTCATATATTTGTTGGTAATTTGTGTTGCAAATTTTTTCCTGTGTTAAAACAAGTCTAACTTCTTTTACAAGTGCTTTTAGCTACACCGTTTTCTTATTTCCCATTTTCATTTCTTATTTTACATATTTCTGTCTTCCCCCCCATTAAATGATTATATGGTTTATGTTTTATGTGTTTTAAAAAATTTAGTTACTTAAGTCACACATTTAAAGTATATTTAGTAATATGTGAAAATGCAAATTACATAATTTTTAGGTGAAATAATCTAAATAAAGGCCCATTATACCAATTTTTAAAAAGAAAATTCACTATAATTTATAGACAAAAAAAAAAAAGAGAATAAAGCAAAATTCCTCCAAAAGCTGACAATGTTTATATCTGGTTAATGAGATAGGAGAAAGAGGTGAATTCTAGTTTTTGTCCTTTTTTTGTGTTCTCTAAAATTTAGACATTTATTTAACCTTTTCTAATTAATGAGCTTTATTTCTTCAGAATAGTTCTAGATTTAAAGAAAAACTAAACAGATAGTACAGAGAGGTCCCATATGCTCACTCCATTTACCACCCTAGTTTCCCCAATTATTAGCATCTTACATTAGTATGGTATATTTATCATGACTAATGAACCAGTATTGATACATTATTATTAACTTATTTTAATAATTAATATTAATAAATAAGTTATTAATATTATTAACATATTTTTTCAGATTTCCTTTTTTTCTCAGATTTCAGTTTTTACCTAATATCCTTTTTCTTTTCTTTTAGTTTCCTTTTCTTTCTTTCTTTCTTTTTTTTTTTTTTGAGATGGAGTCTCCCTCTGTCGCCCAACCTGGAGTGCAGTGGCACGATCTTGGCTTACTGCAACCTCCACCTCCTGGGTTAAAGCAGTCCTCCCACCTCAGCCTCTAAAGTTGCTGGGACTACAGGCGTGTGCCGCCACACCTGGCTAATTTTTTTTTTTTTTTTTGTATTTTTAGTAGAGACAGCATTTCGCCATGTTGGCCAGGCTGGTCTTGAACTCTTGACCTCAAATGATCCACCTGCCTTGGCCTCCCAAATTGCTGGGATTACAGGTGTGAGCCACCAAGCCCAGCCCCTAATATCCTTTTTCTGTTCCAGATCCCATCCAGGATACCACATTATGTGGAATTGTTAGGTCTCCTTAGGGCCCTCTTCACTATGATGGTTTCTCAGACTTTGGTTCTGATGACCTTGCCGGTTAGGTCAGGTATTTTGTGGGATGGCCTCCAAATGGAATTTGTCCTTTGTTTTTCTCATGATTAGAGTGAGGTTATGGGTTTGGGGGAAGATGCCCAAAAGGAAGATTTCATTATATCATATCAAGGGTACATACTATCAACATGATAGATTAATATAATAGTACTATAATATAACATAATATAATGTGATACATTACATGATTAGCTTTAATAGTTTATATGTTTTATTGGTTTGGTTTTGTTTTTGTGGAAGTTTTTCACAAAGAACCAGCTCTTGAGTTTTTGCTTAGTTCTATTATTTCCCTATTTTATTATGCTCCATTCATTTTTTAAAATTTAGTAGCATAAATATACCAGCCATGATTTCCTCTGAGAACTGCTGTAGAGGCACCCCGCAGGTTCTAGTATGTGGAATGCTTTTTGTTATTGTTGTATTCCAGATATTCTGCAACTTCTATATGGATTTCTTTTTTGATCTGAGTTGGGGTCAAGTTGTTTAAAGAATTTTTAAAAATGCCCAAGTGATAGGATTTTGTGATCTATAATTTTGTGATTAATTTCTAGTTTTCCTTCTGTGTTATCAGATACTGTATTATTTTTGCTTTTTTTGAAGTTTTATTTGTGACCTAATATAAGGGAAAATTTTTTTGATGCTTCCATGAACACTTGAAAAGAACATGCATTCTTTGTTTTCAAGGTATAGAATTTGATGAACACATTAATTAGATCTGTCTTATTAATTAGTAATTTGGTTTTTCTATGTCTTTACTTAATTTTGGTCCACTGGTCCATCATGAGTTACAAGAGGGAAATTAAAATTACATGCCTCTGAAGTGTGTCTGTCTGAGGTCCCTCCTTATATTTCCTCTAGCTTTTGCTTTGAATTTTGGGGCTATTTGGTGAGTTCAGTCTTCAATTGTGGATCTCATTCTTTATTATTATTAAGTATTCTTGTCTCACTTAAAACCTTTTGTCCTGAAATCAACTTTACTTGCCTACTATTAAGATTACAGTGCCTGCTTAGTTTGAGTTCACACTTCCCTGTTACGTGTTTGCCCTTCCTTTATTTTCAAAATTGTTAAATCACTTTGCTTTGGGGAATGTCTCTTATATGTAGCATACGGTTGGGGGTTTTGTGTTGTTCCCCAGTCTTACGATCTTTTTTTAGCAGCCTACTATGGCCATTTAATGACATGGTTAATATTTTGGTCTTAGTTTTACTATCGTATTTCATGCTTTTATGCCTTTTTGCCTCTCTTGCTTTCTAACAAAATCTTTCAGTATATGATCTATTTTATTTTGTATTATGTTCAAGGTTTGTATTTGCAAGATGTGTATTTTTATTTTTAGTTCTGGAGGTTACCTTTATAACTAGGCAAAATGGATTTAATCTTTTGTTGAGACCATGCTAGTTGTCTCCCTTCTGAAATAATCAATCACAAAATTAGTTTACAAATTTGGTTCCCATTTTTATCTGCTTTGTGACAGCTTTTTTCAGGTGAGTTTGCTTGGTTTGCCATGTTTTGTCCTGTTTGTTTATTCCTTTCTTTCTTCTATAGCATCTTTGACTATATCCTTTGCTGGTTCCTCTTTGAAAGAGGTGAACCTTCTTGGATCAGCATTTTGCAGGAGATGCATGTGGAGGAGGTACCAAGAAGAGGGCAGGATTGCTCCCTGGTTCCCAGGAACTTTGTTCACAGGGTTGTCGTAGTGACTTCCTTTAGTCTTTGCTTCTACTCTGTCAGCAGAGTTCTACAGCTATGGGCTTCTCCCAATTCAGAGCCCTCCTCTCACTCTGCCTCGCCAACACACTGCTTCCTGTGAAGATGGCGGGTCTGTGGTTTCCTCTGTTCGCCCTGCCCTCCTCTTCCCCCTGGGTGTAGGAGGCAGCACCCACTACCAGACCACATGCCCTGCTCCCATTTTTTCTGATAAGGGATCATTAGTTTTTTCCTTCAGGGAATGCCAGCTGCTGGCTGGCTCTGCCAGCTTTGTCTGAGATCTGCCACCACAGGTGTCTTCTCTAGGTGTTTTCTCACAGTATTTTTGATCTTCACTGCTTTTGGCAGCCCTCGCCTGTTTTTGGCAGCCTTTCCTTATAAGCTGTGGTTCAGGTCATAAATGTGTTCTAGTTTGCTGAAGAAGGAGTTTGCATTTCTTTTTTTCTCCTGGATTTTGGGTGATTTCAGATATGAAAAGGAGTAACTTTATTCTGCTATCTTAAAACTGCCTAGTGTTGCAAATTGTTATGTGTTCTGGTATTCCCTCAGATTGAACATTAGCCAGAGCTCTCGGAATAGGGTCAACATCTGCTGAAGCTGGGATCTGACAATAGGAAGGAAAGAATATAAGAGTTAAGACTAAAATGGAATGGTGAAAAACCCACAGGATACTTGTCTGTGCTGTGTGGCAGCAGAGTTCTTTCCTTCCCTACCTGGACTTTGGCCACTGTCTGGGTGGGAGGTTGAGGCCGAGGAGGGCAGGGCATGAAAAACACCCATCCATCTCCTCATCTGGCTCAGGAGAAGTTGTTCTGGGCCCAGCAGCTCTCAGGCCAGGGAGGGGAGGGCACATGCCTCTGCTCTGGACAGGGCTTGGCTCTCCATCTCTCTCCATACCCAGGGCCCATCCAAGTAGTGCAAGCTCCTTGGGTTCTGGCTGATTTCCTAGTGATGGGGGCCAATTCCTTCTCCATGAAAACCAGGATCCTGTCTCAGGGAAGGCAGTCTGGGGTCAGTGCTGTTAATGGTGTTTACATGACCGAAGAAAGAGCTCACCCATCCAAAGGGAGGGGATCCACATGGGATGCCCAGAGAACAGAGCCAGAGAGGAAAACCTGTCGGCAGAGTTCCAGGACCCTTTATATTATGGTCTCTCAAGTTCCCCCATTACCAGAGGGAGGTGTTTTATCCTCGTTTTACTGGCAAGGAATCTGGAGTATCCAAGAAGCTAGGAGGCTTTCCTGTGGACCCACAGTAAGAGACGGAGAGAGGGATTTGGATGCAGTTCTGTCTGGCTCCAGGGCCTGGACACCAGCTCCCTTATCCTTCCTCGTCACCTCTATTGACCTCCATTCACCTTCCCATGGAGCCCTCACCCCATCTTCCCATGCTGCCTGATTCCATGTCCCTGGTTGACCCTGCTGCACCCTTGTTCTGTGTCTTGCCTCTCAAGCCTGGCTACATTTTAGGAGGTTATTTAGGCTCCCCAGGACTCCAGGGTTGGGAACCAATGGGCCACACCCTACAGCCCTCTGTCTTGAGCAGCTGTGTGCCCCCCAGCCTTGGCACAAGGCTTGTCCCCTGGGATCAAAAGCACCTGGGTTCTCATCCAGGCTCTGATCTTGAGCAAGTCACAACTGCTCTGGGCTCATGCCTTATTTCTAAAATCAGACTCCCTATGATTATTCTAGGTCCAGAACACTGACCCTGAAGCCAGATAACCTTGGTTTGAATCTTGGCTCAGTCACTTATTTGCAGTGGGACTTTGGCTAATCACTTACCCTCTCTCTGCACTTCAGTGTTCTCATCTGTAAATTGTGAATAATAATGTATATCTCTTATAGGGAGATGTTAAGGATTAAACAAACTAATAAACATAAATCATTTAGAACACTAGCATATGGCAGGTGCTAGATTAGTGCCAGATATGAGTGTACGAATTATTACTATTATTGTGCATGCAAAGGGCTCAGCCAAGGCATGGATATAAATGAAGGGACTGGCAACTGGCTGCTGATGCTGCTGCTATAACCCGTGCCCTTTGCTTCCTTCCAGGAGCTTGGGCCCCTGCCGCAGCCCGGTAGAGGCTGTGGAGGTCTACCGTCCGGAAGCCTGGTTCCCAGCCCCGTGGCCCATTCCTGGCTACGGGGAGTGGAGGCTCCCACGAGGTAGCGGTGGCCTGCAGCGGCCACCTCCCTGCAGTGAAGCATGGGCCAGAAGCTCTCGGGGAGCCTCAAGTCGGTGGAGGTGCGAGAGCCGGCGCTGCGGCCGGCCAAGCGGGAGCTGCGGAGTGCAGAGCCCGGGCGGCCGGCGCGGCTGGACCAGCTGTTGGACATGCCGGCGGCGGGGCTGGCTGTGCAGCTGCGGCACGCGTGGAACCCCGAGGACCGCTCGCTCAACGTCTTCGTCAAGGACGACGACCGGCTCACCTTCCACCGGCACCCCGTGGCCCAGAGCACCGACGGCATCCGCGGCAAGGTGGGCCACGCCCGCGGCCTGCACGCCTGGCAGATCGACTGGCCGGCTCGGCAGCGCGGCACCCATGCTGTAGTTGGTGTGGCCACGGCCCGTGCTCCCCTGCACTCTGTGGGCTACACGGCGCTGGTAGGCAGTGACGCCGAGTCGTGGGGCTGGGACCTGGGCCGCAGCCGCCTCTACCACGACGGCAAGAACCAGCCCGGCGTGGCCTACCCGGCCTTCCTGGGGCCCGACGAGGCCTTCGCGCTGCCCGACTCGCTGCTCGTGGTGCTGGACATGGATGAGGGCACACTCAGCTTCATCGTGGACGGCCAGTACCTGGGCGTGGCCTTCCGAGGTCTCAAGGGCAAGAAGCTGTACCCGGTGGTGAGTGCCGTGTGGGGCCACTGCGAAGTCACCATGCGCTACATCAACGGCCTTGACCGTAAGTTGTGCTGGGCTTGGGGGCAGGGCTTTCGGAGGCTGCCAGGCCTTATAGGGAAGCTGGGCAGGCCACACCTCCATCACCAGTTGGGAGGATCCTGCAGTGTGGAGGAATAGTCAGGACCTGGGTTTCAATCCTGACTCTCTGCTGGCTTGGTGATTTGGGGCTGTGCCTTAGTTCTCCCATCGGCAAAAGCATCACGATGATAGTAATCTAGCTAACAGTTGTAACGATCAAATAAAGTAATAGTAATCTAGCTCACAGTTGTGAAGATCTAGATAACATGTGTGAAGTGCTCAGAACAGTGACTGGCACCCAATTGGGGCTTTGAGTGTTGATGCCAATTATCAACCTTCCAGTCTGTACAAAGGTTGTACCAAATGACCCAAGCTAGTCACAATGGGAAGACAGTGACAAGTCCCCAGTCCCTGCACTTAAATGCCATGTACTCAAGTTATTGATAAGTAATAAGTAATGATAACCATCCTTTATTGGCCACCTACTGTATTCAAGAGGCTGAATACCCCAGTTCCAGCGCTTATGGGCCATCTGTTAAAGGGGGCAGCTGCCTCTCATCTCCAGCCGACTGTCATCTCATGGGAATGAAAACCCTGGGTTGTGGAATCTTGTGACTTTTTCCAAGAGAGCCCAGAAATCTAGATTGTGTGAACTGTTCCAATTTTTAAAGTTGACAGCTGCTGAAAACTCTATATGGGCAAACAAAATACGCTTGCAGGCTACAAACCAGCCCATACGCTGCTGGGGTTGACCCCTGACAACTCTACGGCTTCCTCTCATTTAGTATACCGTCCGGCAAGATAAAAAGTGTAGGAACAAAGACGGTTATTGGTTTTGGCAGGGAGTCACTCAGGGAGACAGGGTGGCCTCTGGACAGAGGCACACGTGGCTGCCTGTCCTGAGTTGAATCCCAGCTGAGGGGCCAGGAGCCAGGCACTTGTGGGCTTGCACACTCCCCAGCATCAGCCTACTAGCACCCATCCAGACTTCCTGCCACACCCCTAATGAAGCTCTCAGAGGCGAAGCTGAAAGCTAGAATTTCCAGTTTATTCATTCTAAATAAGAGATGTAATTACCAGCCCCTGAGGCAGATCCTCCTTTTAGAAATAAGAAAACTGAAGAGCAGAGCTACAGAGAGCCAGAATCAGGGTTCCCCCAGTTCTGATGGCCCCGAAGTCCACTCTTTTCCTGTGTTCTCCCCTTTAGATGAGGGACTGAGAGTAACACTCCAGAAAAGAGTAACACTTCTCCAGAAAAGAAGGACAAGATTTTACTCAAGCAAAATTTACATTTACTGGAGCACGGGAAGGGGACATTTGATGGTTTCCGAGGGTGGCAGGCTAATGGAAAAGTGGCTGCTGGTATGCTCAGCACTCTGGTATAATTGTCGACGTTCTTGCTCATATTTTATTTCCATGGTTGTTGCCTACAATTGCCATTGAATGGCAAAATGTTGTTCCATTTTCTCTGTTTAATGGGTTAAATCTAGGAACTGATGATTATGTCCCTGAGAAGGGCTAATTTAGTCATCACAGTGCCTTGTGGAAAGTGTCTGGAGCCTTCTGAGACATAGTGACTAGGCCAATCCCAGTGGTGAGAAAACCAACAGAAACAACAAACAATCTTTAATGGAATTGGAAAATTTATTTGCTGGAATTAATCACTGGACTAGAAGAGCGGCCTTGGTATACCAAGGCTCTGGAGTCTGATGTGACTTATTTCCAAGTGCTCAGTGGTTTTGTGTCTTTGGTGAGTCACTCTTAGTCCTTAAGACCACTTTATTCATCTGTAAAATGGGATAGTATCAGGTCCCCTTTTTGCTGCCGTAAGCTCTTGTGTGGTAGCACCAATAATATGGTAGCTGAGATTTAAGGCCTGACATTGACACCCAGTGGGAGCTACCAGAGCCAACAGTTATACTCCTGTTGTAGGCTTCCTCTTGGCTATTAATTCACACTTGGGTTTTATTGGTTGCCTGGTTTTCAGGTACAAAGCCAAGGTGCTAACAGATTGTAGCCCGTGGGGCCATGCATATTGGGATCAGGAGCAGGGACCTACCTCAGGGAGATTGCGTGGGGAGAGGCAGTTGTGTTTGGGGTATTTAAAGCTTATGGGTCCTTCAGGTGGTTGAACAAGTTTGGTGGAACTAAAATATGAAGTATTCTATCCTCCTCCTTACTGGCAGTGATTTTTCAGGTTGGCTGAATCTGGAATACTGAATCTAGGAGGCAAGAAAGGCCAGATGTCATGGGATGCAAACCTGGGGCATCTGCCATTCAGTGATAGGGTTGGCTTATCTGCTATGGCACTAGCCTGTTCTCTAGGTAGGGGTAATGTTCTCTATCTCAGACAGGGGTGTGACTGCAGAAAAGGGAAACTCAGCTTCTCTGGGCTTGAAAGGCCTATTCACGGCCAGCCTGGGACAATCTCTGACTCCAGAGTGGGCCACAGGAGAAGCTGCAGTGGAGTCTCGCAGGGATAGTTGGGAAGGGACTGTATGATGCCTATAGCCTGTGTCCTGGGCTGAAGTCCACCATGAATCCCTAGGTTTGGGACTAGTTTGGCTCTAGGGAGTCCCTGAGCAGGGAAGGTGACCCAAGGTGGATTCTGTGGATGGAAAGGATTCTGAGTTAACGTCGGTTGTGGACATGGTGGCAGGTTCTCAAACTCAGACTTGATTGGGGTGTGAGGGACCAGAGTCAAAGGCATGCTTGGAAGCAAAAGGCAGGCCAGCTCTCTGGGGTTGCTTCCCCACAGGATCATAGGAGGAGAGAACTCTGCCCGGGGCACCTCACAGAGCCGGGTCAGACCCTGGCCCCAGCACTCAACAAATGGCTGTTGGCGATTGCCTCCTCTTTCTGAACCTCAGTGTTCTCCTTTGAAAAATGATGAGGATGATAAAGCTCACCGGCACAGAGCAGACACATAGCAATTGGTGCCCCTGTGTTGATTAACTAGGTGAACTGAGGCAAATTCTGGGGTTCACCTGTGGCTTAAAGCAAAATGGCCTTAATAGAGCCTTTTCCTCTAACATGATGAAAGTAAGGTAATGGATATCACTTTCTCAAGTTTTGAATTTTTATTACGGTAAAAGCAAGACTTTGAAAGGGCTCCCTACATTTGACTCTGGAAGCGTGCATTTGTTGAGGGCAAGAACTGGAGGTGTGATTTCCTATTGCAAATGCATAACGTTGTCAAACCTTCTGCAAGTGGAATTGTTTTGCTACACTGTGGAGTGAAATGGCTCAGCATCTCAAAACTAACTACAAAGAGCTGCAGGCCGCACAGGGGCCCTGCCGTCTAAGTGAACTGAGAAGGATGGAGCCGAGGCCAGGCAAATGGAGAAGCTGTCCCAGGGGTTGTCCAGGGCACAAATAATAATAATAATAGCAACAACAGCAACAACTAATACTTATGTGGTGTTTAGTCTGAGTGGGTGAGGGGGGTGGTATTCTAAATACTTTACAATTTTTGTTGTTGTTGTTGTTTTTGTTTATTTGTTTGTTTTTTAGAGACAGAATCTCACCCTGTCACCCAGGCTGGAGTGCGGTGGTGCAATCATAGCTCACTGTAACCTCTCACTCCTGGGCTCAAATGTTCCTCCCCTCAGCCTCCTGAGTAGCTGGGGCTACAAGGATATGCCACCACTCCTGGCATATGTATAAATATGAATGAAACCGGCTCAGGAGGTAATGGCTAATTAAAAAAAAAAAATTTTTTTTTGTAGAGACAATGTCTCACTATGTTACCCAGGCTGGTCTTGAATTCCTGGCCTCAAGCAATCCTTCCACCTCTGCCTCCCAAAGCACTGGGATTACAGGCGTGAGACACCTCACCCGGCCATTTTGCAAATTTTAATTAATTTTTGTAATGACTCTTTGCACTAGTACTATCTATATTATCATCTTCAGTGTATGATGAAGAAATAGAGGCACAGAGAGCTTGAGTAAGTTGCTGAAGGTGACACTACGAGTAACTGAGGGAGCCTGGATTCAAATGGAGGCACACACGGGCACCTTGTGGAGACATTTACCCTCAAGGCAGGGAGAGAATGCGCAGGAGCATCTGCTCCATCTGGCTGGTGACCGTGCAGCCCAGTCCTTGCCTTCAGCAGTGAGTTTGGGCGAGTCCCTGAGATGCTGTCCCTGTCATTTTTCCTCCTCTGGCTGGCTTTACCTCCAGCCCTCAAAGCTCTTGGCTCAGCATGGAACTCTGCAGGGTGTTCTGAAATGCTAAGTTGTATAAAGGCATCCCCAGCAGTGGCCATGGATCAGGCATGCTTGATCACTAACAGGGGAATGTCACTGCAAATGTCTCCACTGCTGTGAGGTGTGGCCCCCTGGGGTGGGCCAGGCCTTTGGAATCCGCTCTGGGCTGCTTTCTGGAATTGCTCCGTGGCTCCCCAGCTCCTCTCTCCACATGCTGGCAGCGGGAGGGCTGACAGAACGGCTTTGTCTCACATCTCGAAGTTCTTGGGTGGTGAGTGGTGTGTGAGTGACACAGGAAGCGGAGAGGAGTCTCAGACAAGCGGCCTTGGGGTCCCAGGCAGCTTTGATTTGGGGGTATTGATGACACTTTTGTTGGCTCCCATCCATGTTCTGTGCCCTGGGCTTAGGGTTTTACCCGTTTTTTTTTCTTTTCGTCGCAATAAGCCATGAGGCAATGTGACTGTTATTATCCCCATTTCATAGATGAGGAAACTGTCTTGGAAAGGTAATGAATTTGCCCAAGGCCACACAGCTAGCAAACGACACAGCTGTGCTTAAACCCAGCTCTGCCTCCTATGCCTGGGCCAATCTGCCCAAGCCTGCCCACCACTGAGCATGGCCCAACCTCACAGAGCGGACGCCGGTGTCAGGGCTGACTTTCACAGGGTGGAGCGTGGAAATACAGGTATCTTGGGCCTAACTGGCTGAGAGGGCTTTCCCCCTGCACACAGCCGAGGAAGCTGTATTTCCAGACTTCTTTCCTAGATGGTTTAATTGATCTGCCAACAAGTATTTATTGGCTCAATGGCTGAGCAGAGGAGGCTGGCAGCTAGCCAAGGCTTCTGGTATTGATGAAGGCCAGAGAGAGTTTGCTCTCACGATGACTACAAGGACACCGTCTCCTTGCCAGAGCTGCACTCAAGACCTTCTCGCCTGACTCCCGTACATCTCCTGGGGTAGTGAGGTCCTCCCAGCCTCCAGGACATTTGGATTTGGCTCCTCTGGGCCTGGTCGCCCCTTTGCCCCCATCCCTTAACAATCTGTCCTGATCCGAGCTCACCCCCAGGCCTCAGCCGAGGACCCTGGCTCTGCACGGGGAGTTTAGCGCTGACTTCTCCTGCATCTGCAGAGTTCACTCATTTTTCCACCCATGCATAGGCCTCTTTCCCCAAGCGGTTCTGAAGTTCCTCAGGGCAGGGATGGAGATGCAGGAGGTATGCATGGTGAACTGGGAAGATTAGGGACGTCATATGTGCCTGTTTACTTGACATCGCTTGGATATTTGTTTCCTCCAAATCTCGTGTCGAAATGAGATCCTCCATGTTGGAGGTGGGGGTTGGTGGGACGTGATTGGGCCCTGGGGGCAGATCCATCATGAATGGCTTAGTGTCCTCCTCGTGGTAATGAGTGAGTTCTCACTATTAGTTCATGTGGGAGCTGGTTGTTTAAAAGAGCCTGGCATCTCCCTTACTGTCTCTCTTACCATGTGACACACCTACTTTCCCTTTGCCTTTCATCATGAGTAAAAGCTTCCTGAGGCCCTCAGCAGAAGCCGTGCCATGTTTGTACAGCCTGCAGAGCCCTGAGCCAAATAAACCTCGTTTCTTTGTAAATTACCAAGCCTCAGATATTTCTTTATAGCGACACAAAACAGACTAAAACATTACTCTTGAAAGGAAAGCTGTGCATGTGGCAACAGATTTAAATACTACCAAAGGGCATATGGTGAAATAACCTCTGATCTGTAGCTCGGCCCCCCATCCCCTCCTGCTGGCAGCCACTATTAGCAGTTTCTTGTCTTTCCAGAGATATTTGTGACAGATGATTTTTAGATCATACTGAAAACATTCCCCTGTATCTTGTTTTCTCCCTTCAATGGACCTTGGCAGTTATCTACTGTCAGTTAATGTAGAGCTGCTTCATTCTTTCTTAGCAGTTGCATGGGCCCATGATATGGTTGTGTTATAATCTAATTACTTAGATCCCCATATTTGGACATTTAGGCAGTTTCCAATCTTTGAGCATACATTTTGATCCCAATTGAAATGTCCTTTATGCCCCCTCTAGCTAATTAACATCCCCAAGCCTCAGTTTTCCCATCTGTGCAGTGGGAATAATTATATGTACCTTGCAGAGTTGCTGTGAGTATTAGAAGTGATGCAGAAATGAAGCATGGCCCAGCATGTGGCTCACAGTAGGTTAATATTGATATGTGTTCCCTGAATTTCTGATTGTGATGCTGAGCTCATCTTGTGCACCTGATGAAGGCTCGTGAATGACTTTGTTTCCAGTTTAAAATACAGTAGAATCACATTAATTTTTTCTCTTTTTAAAATTATTAACTTGATATTAAGGAGGCTTCAGACACATCGTTGGATTAAGATTATTTGAGGTGTCTAATTCAGCCAGTCCTTACATAGTGTGTAGTCAACATAAGACACCTAGCCCTTTACTTCACAGAATAGGCCCATAATGTGTGTGTTTTGCTTTTCTGTTATTGCTGCTGCTGCTGCTAATGCTGAAAGTGGTGGCTCTTTGCTGTGGCGACTGCATCTTGGCCTTTTCAACCACCCTATAGCAGCCCTTGCAACAGAGTACATAGTCAGTGCTCAGTAAATGCATATTAATGTCCTGGCCTCCCACCAACTGAATAAGCTTTTCTTTCCTCTGCCACAGGGGGACTTGAGTCACAGTTGGCTGGAGCAGAGGGGCTGGCTATGAGCCGCCCCCGAGTGACCCTTTTCCCACCTCTCATTGTGTCCTGTGTACAGCACATCTGTCCCTGCACACAGGCCAAGCAGAGGCTGCTTGACGGGTCAGGCATGTCAATGTGGGATCCTGACATTCAGAAACCTTTGTTTGAAAGGAACAGTCTCCCAGTTGAGAAAAGGCCTCGATCAGATGCTGTGGTCCTTCTTTGAAGGAGGTTTTCACATTAACATAGTCATAATTAGGTTCATGGAAGTCTGGCTTGCAGAAAGTTGGCTATGAAATGCAGGTGACAGCATTTGAAATCAGGCTTAATCAGGACAAGCATCACCGTGGGCCACAGCATGGTCCTGTGGGAAGAGCAGGGTTCAGGGGTCTTCCAGCACTGGCTTGGCTTCAGTTCTGACTTGGCTTCTAATTAGCTGTGACCCTGAACAAGTCATTTCACGCCCAAGCCTTCATTTTCTCATCTGAAAAACAGAAACTTACTTTGCTACGAGGTGTCAGGATCATGGATTAATATATAGAAAGTGACTGATCTAGTGCCTAGAACATAGCTACTGAAAAAGCGGTAGGTTTAAAAATGGCTAATTATGACTATTACTGCTCTCATAAATTGGTAAAATTACTGTTATTAAATATATAAATAATTATGGTTATTAAATTTTGGTCCACACTGTGAAACTGAAGGATTTCACATGAGGGAATCTGTGATAGTTTGGACGGTCGTGGACTCGTTTCTAAGATACGTGATGGAAATGCCACCTGAGGTTCAGAGGCCATTGTAAATTTGCTGCAAATGAGCTGGGAGTGTTTAGCCTTCCCTGTGAGCGGTTTCAAATGTTTCCAGCTGCATGTCTTATTCAAGTGTTTCTCTAAAAGGCCGCAGCTCCTAGTGGTGACTTGCCTGGGTGGACATGCATTCACAAGGATACCCAAACGAGCAGCACCTTCACCAGCTGTGTGCAGGCAGACATTCAGCAGGGATGAGCTGCCGAGGTGGCGGCCCTGAGGGCCAGCATCCACCTCTGCGAAAATAGTGACTTGGTATGGTTGTGGGCTGGCCATTATTGGACCTTTGGGGAAAAGGGAAGCGGAAGCGGTAAAGGGTCTCACCTTTTCAGGCCCTGGCAGAAGGGTGAAGGCAAAGGCCCCAGACACAGGGATAGAAGAGATGGTATCTGGCAGCCAATGCAAGACCCACATTTTACAGATGGGAGGTGACTGGACCAGACAGCTGGGAGGCTTTGCCCAAGGTTATCTGTCAGTTAGTGGCAGAACCTGAACTAAAACCCAGGCCTCCAATCCCCCTTGAAAATGTTCCCCATCAGAAACAAGGAAGTGAGAATTCAATGCAGTTTATGAGTCTGTATTGAAAAACACAGCTGTGGGAGGATGTAGGCGCTTAGGAGGAGAGTAATTAGGGCTGGGGGTGATGCTGATGGGTCGGAGGGACTTTCTGAGGGGAGGCCTTGGAGCTTGGGCAGAGTTTAGACCAGTGTCTCCCCACAACACACACAGATGAAGACCCTCCTTGGCTTCTCAGTGCCTCCTGCATGTCAGAGGCCCTGTCCTGGCCGCCGCTCAGACCATACAACCAGGGGGTTAGCACAGTCACAGATACCCAGGTAAGAACTGGTCTGCCTGTTTAGTACCTGCGTGACCTGGGCATAAGTTTCCTAACTTTGCAGTTCCTCGGTATCCTCACCTGTAAAGTGGATATAGTGATGGCACTTACCCGATGGAGTTGTCAGCAACACTTCTTAAACCTCAGTGTGCATTCAAGCCACCTGGTGACCTTGTTAAAATGCCGATTCTGACTTAGTAGGACTGGGTCGGGCCCAAGATTTTGCATTTCTAACAAGCTCCTGGATGATGCTGATGAAGATGTAACACAGAGCAAGGGCCCCCAATCACACCTTATCCCCATGCCCCACCATCCACCCATCTACCCGCCATGCTGAATGATCCTGCAGCCAAGCTAAAATGCATATTCCAGCCGGACGTTGTGGCTCACGCTTGTAATCCCGGCACTTTGGGAGGCTGAGGCAGGCGGATCACTTGAGGTCATGAGTTTGAGACCACCCTGGCCAACACGATGAAACCCTGTCTCTACTAAAAATACAAAAAAAAAAAAAAGCCAGGTATAGTACACATGCCCGTACTCCCAGCTACTTGGGAGGCTGAGGCACAAGAATCATTTGAACCCAAAGGTGGAGGTTGCAGTGAGCTGAGATCGAGCCACTGCAGTCCACCCTGGGCAACAGAGTGAAACTGTGTCTCAAAAACGTAAAAAATAAGATAAAATAAAATGCGTATTCCTCTGTGCCTTGGTCTGTGTTGCCCTCTTTGTTGGAAATGGCCCGCTTCCCTGATTCCAGCTCAGCCTGGGATTGCCAGGCCTGGCTCTGCCCTCGTCCTTGCCACCTGGCTCTGCCCTCGTCCTTGCCACCTGGCTGATTCCAGGCCAGTCTCAGGCCTTGCTTGGCCCTGCTCCCGACAAGGCAGCTATGCCTTCTGCATTTCCTCCTTTTCACATCCGGCCCCACTTCCCTTCCCTTCCCAGCTTCCAAGTGACTCCATTTATGTGCCCTGGAACCCAAATTCTTATAGTTGCTAGTGCAGTGTACACGAGTAAATCTACACTCTTATCCATGAATGTTCCTGTGAGGGTGACTTTGTTTGGCAAGGGATTACTGCAAATGGAAACAGCTCTTTGTTAAAGTCATTGATTGAGCACTCACAAAAGGCAGACACTGCCCAGTTCCACTGCCCTGCACAGAGGCTCGTCAGCACCCTATGCAGCGTAGCTCATTTAATCCCCACGGGTGAGGAGAAGTGCTGGTATCACAATCTGCACATGTGGAGATTGGGCCTGAGGGAGATGAAGAGCCAGCACTTGCTTGGGAGGTGTCTGTCCCGAACTTGAGTCCAGGCCTACTCCAGCGCCCACACCTGTAACCTCTATGCTACTCAGGGTCACGTTGAGTCTTCAGTGGTTTTGCAGGTGGTTCCAGGCCTTGAATTGACTGTGCTTAACAAGAGTTTACTGAAGCCAGCATTGGCAGCCCCCAGTACCACAGCACTTAGATACCCTTAAATACAGTACAGCAAACTGCATTCACCCTGAACTCTTCTGACTTGCTGATGATTCTGAGTGGGTGGTGCTGGGAAAGCATTGAACAGAGGAAGCAAATTTGCCGGGGCGGGGGATGGGGTTTAAGTGAGCTAGGAGAGCCAATGGCCTGCCAGGCTGGCGGCAGCCTTTATTTACAGGGTTGGGAGCCAGCTGATTTGCCCAGTCTCGTCCTTTGGTTAAGGCAAGGGGGCGGTTAACGTGAGTTACGGCCTCGCCCAGACACTAATAAGGCTGCTTGTCTGAGGCCTTCCATAATTCAAGCAAAGGCTGTGCCGCTTAATGGCCCTTCTTCGTCAGATCTTCCAGGACTTGGTGCCTCCTTAATGATTTATTTGCTTGGGATGAAATTAAGCCGAGACAGCGTAAGCTTGGAAAATACTGCCATGCAGGCTCTCCCCGGTTCTTCATCCTTCGCAGCGGCTGCTTTCTATAAATAGAGCCGTGAGTTCTGCTTCGTGACCCGCCTGCTGGGAGCCCCAGTGGGCACCTGGTGTCTCCCATCCCTCCTGTCTCCCACGCCCATGATCTCACTAGTGAGCAGCAGGGGGCTGGAACTGCCAGCAAAGACCTTGTCATCGTCCCAGCTTTGAAGTCATTTAAGTAGATGCTTCTGAGTCGATCCAGGGAGCCACAGCTGACTTCCAGATCTTGCCCACTTTGTTGATGTTTCTCCCTCAAAATGCAATTCATGAGGAGGTCCCAGGGTGAGAGCGTGTTTGCTTCTGGCGTGTTCTGGGGTAGAGGACAGCTCTCTGCCTGATGTTTGAGCCTCACGAGGAGGAGCATGGGAGATACCATTCATCTCCTAAGGGTGAGGGGTCACCCTTCTGGAATGAAGGGCCACGGGTCACAACTGAGGGCCACTCACAGTGCTTATGCAGAGGCCAGGCCAGGTGCCAAGAGTGGGAGTGGGCTGTTTAGTGACGGCTCCTTCGGAAGCCCACAGCTCACAAGTTGCTTCAAGGAAGTGGTGAGCATAAGGCTGCATGTGGATTGTGGGAGGCGGCAGGTGGTCCAGGAATGAGAAAGCTCTCAGGCACCCCATCACTGCATCAACTGCACGTCTGCCATGGTCTCCTCCCGTCTCCTCTATCTTTTCTGTTCCCTCATAATTTGAGGTGCCCCTTGGCTTTGGCTCACTGTGGCCCTGGCAACTTTAATAATGTGCTAGCTGGCATGCTGTGTTCCTAGATCTTGGTTTAAAATCCTGTGAGTGTCTAATGGGCCCAGTGCATCTCCTCAGGTGCAGGCAGAGGTTCCCACTAGTCCTCTGGTTGGGATGGGCCTAGCTGCTGGTTCCACAGCTGGTTCCTCCTCTGTAGAAGAGCTTGGCCCTTAGCATACTTGCCTGGACCTCAGTATCCTTCAGGGCATGTGGAAGACATAGATCTCTGCTGTCTCTCACCTGCTGAATCAGAAACCCTTGTAGTGGGGCTTGGAACGTGTGTGTCACAAGCTTCCCAGTTGACTTGTGCCATCAGTCCCTGCACTGGCCAGAAGTCAGCTGCCTGGAATGCCTGGCCAGAAGGAGGGTGTGGGGAGTGCAAGGTCCTTAGGGGCAGGGTATGGTGGAGGGAGCCACAATGCTCCAGATTCCCAGGAATCAGTTGGGGAGCTCAGTCCAGGGCAGAAGCAAGGATCAGGCTCCCAGTATTGGCTGGAACAAGCTTGGGGGACCCGAAGATCCTTTCCATCGACTCTGCCACCAAGGAAAGGTGTGTTTAGCAGAATTCAGTGGCTTTCCTCTCCAAAGGGAAAATGTGTCCATGCAACCTAAGTACCAGTGGTAGATGCTCTGATTTGAAAAAGCTGCTTCATTTCACTGTTTCTTCCCGGTGCCTCCTGAGGGACCTCTGGGTTAAGTGCCAAGCACTCTGCCAAAAGCCAGGCCCTCCGCTGCAGTTCCAGGAGGTGCGGTGCTCTTGTGTGCACCACTTCTGCACCCTCAAGATTGTGTAGTACAGCCTGAAGTCCTCCCAGTCACTGCCCTTTTCCCGACAGCAGGGGCTGGGCTGTCCTATTTGTCCTGGCATGTAGTGGGTTCTGTGTGTGTTTGTTGAATGAGCTGCTGCATCACTCAGAGGCCACACAGTAGGATGAAAAGCACATTTGGGGCTGGGCACAGTGGCTCATGCCTGTAATCCCAGTACTTTTGGAGGCCAAGGTGGGCGGATCACAATGTCAGGAGATCAAGACCATCCTGGCTAACATGGTGAAACTCCGTCTCTACTAAAAATACAAAAAAATAGCCGGGTGCGGTGGCGGCGGGCGCCTGTTGTCCCAGCTACTTGGGAGGCTGAGGCAGGAGGATGGCATGAACCCGGCAGGCAGAGGTTGCAGTGAGCCGAGATCGCGCCACTGCACTCTAGCCTGGGTGACAGAGCAAGACTCCATCTCAAAAAAAAAAAAAAAAAAAGAAAAGCACATTTGGTTGGCAGCAGAGGCCCAGGGAAAGAATGCCCGTTTCCCACAGCATCGCACAAAACAGAAAGAGTATAGACAAGCTTCTTACTGAAATTTTGGAGAAGGGAATCCTGAGAAATTTCCAGTTAGCTACTAATAGTAAATTGAAATTCATTGCACCCTGCCCATAGCTACTTAATTTGATATGAGTGTAAAGAAGCCATTGCTATTTCCTCAATCACATGCAATCCTGCTAGGTCAATCGGCCAAGCAGTGTGGGGAGAGCAGTGACACCCAGTCATCTATCCCTGCACTGGTGTTTATGAAGGGCCTGTGGTGTGCTGACCCTTAGCCGGGAGCCAGGCAGCAGTGGTGGACAAGGCAAGTCCAGTTTCCACTCTCATGGAGAAAACAGAGTAAACCAAGAATACATGCTTATGAAAATTCATAAATGCTTATGAAAATCCAGATATAGAACAAAGTTGGAGAATATGATAAGGGAGGGAGGTCAGCTGCTGCAGTGGCCCCCTTTGGGGGAGGGGCATTTGAGTGAGACCTAAATGATGAGGCAGAGGGAGCCATGTGAAGATCTAGGGGAAGAGTGAGTCAGTGGGGACCAACAGGCAAGCCTGTGGCTGGCAGGGCTGGGGATCATGGAGGGCAGAGTGGGGGGTGGTGAGGCTCAGGGGACAGCAGCAGGGAGACACCAGCATGTCTTTCCATCCTTCAGACTCCAGTCATTCCACTATTTTTTTTAAAAGTTATACACAGTCTCATTTTAAAGAAGTAATTCTTACTACCAGTCTCTTTTCCACTGGGACAGGTCTCCCCTGGTGCTAAAAAATAGCACGTTGTTGGAACTTTGGTCAGGGTGGCCTTTGGTTGAGGTGGATATGGCCATTCGCATTTTACAGACAAGTTGATTGAGGCCCAGAAAGGTTGAGATACTCACCCAGGGTTGCACCATGAGTGGTAGAACTGATTTGAACCTCCATCTTGTGCTTTTCCATCTTGCTACTGCTCCAGAAAACTGAATTCCAGGCTTTTTAAGAAAGCGTAGAGTTCACTGGGTCTGCTAATAACCATCTGGCCGTCCAGCCAAGAAAAGGGGCCTCTGTAAAGCAGTGAACCCAGCGTGAGCCTCGGTAAGTCTCCACTCTGTCCTGTTCTTGGGCAGGGCATTTGTGTTTCAGTCTTCCCTACCTGGGGCAAGTGAGTGACCCAGGGCTTGGAGCCCACCCCAACCTCTGTAGCTGTGACATAGGTCCCCCGCCTCGTCCATCATGCTGCAGCCTCTCCACATTCTTGGCTGGACCCTGGGAAGGGCAGCACCAGGGCAGGGCTCTGTTTGGGTAAGCTCTGCCTTCCCCTTTTGTCACCTGGGATGGTGGAGCTCAAGCTGGCCTGGGCACTTGTCACCACCAGGCTGGGCAAGCCACCCAGGAGAGAAGTGGTGAATTGTGGGCTTGTATTTCCTTTTTGGCTGACACAGGCAACCTCCCTTGGATATTTAAGGTGTTCTGCCACAGTGGACTGTTCAGATATGTGAAAGTTAAAAAAGCACACTCAACCTGAACTGAGTTGTTGTACCCAGAGTCTGGTGTGGGATTATAAAAGAGGCAGGAGGCGGACAGGTCCTGGAAAGAGCACTTGTCTGGGAGCCAGGAAACCTGGCCCAGCGGACTCCAGCTTGCCCACTTGGTCTGTGACCTTGAGGAAGTCAGCTCCTCTCTTTGTGCCTCAGTTTCTCCACTGCAAGGAGGGGATTGGATAAGATGACCTCAAGTGGTCTCCATCATTCTGCAGTCTCTGAGATGGAAGGACTGTGCATCTGGATTTTTTGGATGACACTTTACACTGTGGTGCTACATCAGCTCCACATCTGCCCTATTCAATGTGGGAGCCACTAGCCCTAACCATATGTGGTCGTTTAATTAAAATCAAATAAAGTTAAATGTTCAGTTACTTGGTTGTGCTAGCTGCATCCAAATGCCCCACAGACATGGCTGGTGGCTGCCCTATTGGATGAGCCCATGTAAACCATTCCAACCGCAGCTCAAAGTTCTAGTGGATGGGGCTGCTTTAGAGCCACTGGAGAGGGCTGAGGAGCCCCAGAGAGAGAGCACAGGCCTCTGTTTCTGCCATGGGACTTCTTCTGGGCCAGTGGTCAGCCGAGTGGCTCCAGGGCCCAAGGAGCGAGTTCAAGTGGGGGCGGGTGTAGGAGAAAGATTTAGCCCAGATACCAGCCAATGAGTGTCAGGCTGCAGGACCAGAAAACCTTAGGAGAATGTCAAAGGTCTTTGGTGGTTGGGGGTGGCCACTGACAGGAGGTATGCCAGGAATGCTGAGGAGGGCCTGGGGGACAGCAGGGGCCAGGAGCTCTGCAGGGGGAGGGGCAGCTGTGCAGAACACAGCGGAGGTTCTGCAGCAGGCCTCTTGCCAGCTCTGTGTCCTTGGGGACATCCCTGAGCCTGCTGAGCCTCCATTTCTTTGTGGGTGAAATGGGAAAAATAAAGAGGGCTGTTATGGAGATGGAATAAAGCAAAACCCGTGAAAGCACTTTGTAAATGGCAAAGGTCTGGACGTCGTTAGGGGCTACTTCATATGGCACTATTATTTATCTCAGCTTGTAATCCTAGACTGTCCTCATTTATGATTTTAAGGTTCTGGGGTGTCCATCCTGTCTTTCTGATGGGGCTCTAGACCATTTAGAGAAGGAGACCAGCCATGTCCCTCCTGTATCCCCAACAGCCATGAACAGCGCTGGTGGCTGCCACGTGGGGAGCACACGTCTTTCTCTTTTCCTCCTGACCTGGTGGCCTTTCACTAGGCCATATTCCTGCCCCGAGAGTTGTTGAATACGCTCCTTGTCCGTGACACATGTGTGCATCTGGCTGGGTCTGGTTGTCATTTGCTGAGCCCATGGCCCATCGTGAGCTCTGACCCCAGCCCCACCACATGAAAACAATTCGGGGGCAGAGGTCAAAGGCCAGAGCTGGGCTTTGCCAGGTCTCCCAGGGAGTGCGCCTGGCAGGAGGTAGCCCAGTGCCAGGCTGCATCAGGCGGCCCCTCCCCAGGCTGCGCCAGGCTCTCATCTGCATCCATGGTTGGGAGGTGGCATTTCTGGCTGACTTATTGATGATAGATTGTCTGCTACACTCTAGCCCTGGGTGGGTTCATTGCTCAGGTCTGGCTTTGGCTTTTCATGAGGTCCACACCACAGACATGCAGAACACAGAGAGGAGTTTGAACCCTGCCAGATAAACTTTTTCTGTCACAGAACTGCTGTGCTTCCCAACAATATTGGCAGTGAAGAAAAGCCACAGTAACCATTTGATGATTATCTCCCTGCCCCAACCCAGGTGCTATCTATCTATCTATCTATCTATCTATCTATCTATCTATCTATCCATCCATCTATCTATCTTATCTATCTATCTATCTATCCATCCATTAAATCCTTTTAGCCCCATGTGTGGAGTGTTAATATCCCCATTTCACAGATGGGGAAACTGAGGCTGTGAGAGGCTGAAAGGTCTCAGGGCCGGAACTAGAATTTGGACTCTAGTCTGCCTGATTTCAGGCCCAAAGCCTTCCTTTCAGGATGTCCTGAGGGCTCCTTTCTTTCCCTGCTGTCTTCACTCTGACCATGATGAGCTGCACCAGGCTTTCTAAGTATCTGAAACGCTCTACGCCATCCCTGCTTTCTTTGTTTAGCCTCAGCGTGGTGATCTGGGCTTCCTCAGATTTGGGTTTAAGGCCAGGTTTTGCTGAGCTGTGTGACCTGTGTCCACCACGGACCTCCCCAGACCATGATGAGCTGCACCGGGCTTTCTCAGTATCTGAAACGCTCCAGGCCATCTCTGCTTTCTTTGTTTGGCCTCAACATGGTAACCTGGGCTTCCTTAGATTTGGGTTTAAAGCCAGGTTTTGTTGAGCTGTGTGACCTGTGTCCACCACAGACCCCCCAGGTGCCCTCACTAGAGTGGGGGTGCCTGGCTGGCTTATTTGATGGAGGAGATGGAGGGCTGGAGTGCCACGTGCATGGCTTCCCCGGCTGGTTTGGAGGGCCCATGGGGACTGTATACTGTGACTTTTCCAAGGAGACAATCACTGTTGTCTCCACACTGCCACCCCCCACCCTCTGTAGAGCCCTGGATGGTGCCCCTCATGGTCCCAGGGGGTGTCCAGCAGAAGATATGAGAAAGGCCCCTGCCCCACTTGGGGCTTAGGTCTGCCCCTTTCTCTGGGCAGGGCCAGGGAGGTGACCCTTTTGTGTGTCACCCAGCACTAGAGCCTGCTTCTCCACCTCCCCCAGCAGAGGACTGCGACCTCCCAGCCCTCAGTGCAGCCTCCACATCCCCCGGCAGGCAAGTCTCTGCCTCCGTGCTTCCGCTTGTGCTGTGCTCCCTGCCTGATGCTGGCCCACTTCTCCACCTGTCTAAAGCTATCCTTTCTGGAGGCTCCGAGCAATGCCACCTTGGTTTTTAAAGTCCTCTTTGACGACCTTAGTCCATATTGCCCACTCTGTTCTGTGCTGCTGGAGCACATTTGCGGTGGTGAAGGGGGTCTGTGGGGTCTTTATAAGGCATGGCCCGCTTCTTAGTGAGCAATCCTCACAAGCCTTTCTCTGAGACTCCTCGTTTGACTCTGGCCCCTGCTTACCTCCCTCCCCTCTGAACTCCAGAACCCTCTGGAGGCCCTGCAGGGTAGAGGGGAAAGACTCTGAAGTTGGGCAGAAAGCCTGAGTTTGACTCCCAGCTCTGCCACTGCAGGCTGTGGGACTCTGCTCTTTGGCGTCATCATCTGCAGAATGCGGCTAATAATGGCAGACAGAGGTGGATGAGGCCGCAGTGTGGGAAGCCCGGAGTCACTGGGTAGAGCTCATGTGGATTCACTTCCTCTCCCAGAGAGTAACGGCATCCGATGCAGACCCAGGGAGACAGTGGGCACACAATAAATACTTCTTGACTTTTTTAATACTTTCTTTTGTGATGTTTCTTTTAAAAGCAACCGAAGGCATTCTATGGCCTGGAGCAGAAGCACAGGGCTTGCTCAGCCTCTGAAGGGGCCTCTCACCGTCCCCTTCCCTCCACCTCCCCCACACCCCTCTCCTGGCCTCTCCTTGCCCTCACCCTCATGCCGCCTGGGTGGCTGCACTGGCCTATAAATCAAACGGGTCCCTGGAGACCTTTGACCCAAACCAGATGGCTGTACTATGCCAGCACAGAGTAAGCTTAGCTTCCAACAATGCTTGGCCCCCCTCCTCCTGCCTGCCCTGGGGCTTGGAACTTTTTTAGGCAGCTGCCCTGTCAATCACAAACACTTGGTGATCCCGGCCCGGGCAGCAGCTGGGGGCTGTGACCTCTCCAAGACTTCAGGGACCATCTTGGAGATATTCCATTAAGCCATATAAAAATCTCTGGAGGGTCTGTGGTGTCTACTTGTTATGGCACAGACATTAACCTGGACCAATAGACCAAGCTGGCATTCCCTGTGCCGCTGTTTCTCTTCCTCCTCCAAGAAGCTTTTCTGCACTACGGCAGCTGCTGGAGCTTCTATAGCTCAGAATGTCTGACCCCTCCAGATGCTCATTCATACCTTGTTCATTCTTTCCACAAACATTTACTGTGCTTCATCTGCCTGGGCCCATGGGGAAGATCAGATGCTGCCCTTGTGCCAGTAGGTCCTAAAGACAGCTATGGATACAGAATTGTAGGAATTGGTGATAGGGGTTGTAATTGAGCAGGAAGGCCAGGGCACTGTGGGAACTCAAGATGGATGCACTTCAGTGTCAGAATCCAGGACAGCTTTCCAGAGAGGAGCACTTGAGCTGAGTCTTGAAGGATGAGTTGGCATTTGCCAAATAGATAGGGTGGCGGAAGGGTGCTTCAGACAGAAGGAACAGCATGTGAAAGGAAGGTACAGGCACAGGATGGGAACCAGCTTGATGGATTCAAGGACCTGCAAGTTGGACACCATGCTGGAAGTACAGCCAGGGGAGAAAATGAGGAGTTGGAACTGTATCAGTGAGAATTAGGTCTGCTTGTTTGCAACCAAAAATGCCTAATACTATGGGCTTAAACAAGAATTTCTCTCTCATGGAAGAGAAGTCTGGAAGTAGGCAGTGCAAGGATGTTGTGGGGCTCCATGATCATTGCCCCAGGCTCCTTCTGCCTGCTGCTCCACCTTCCTACCTTGTGGCTTCCATTCCCATAGGTACTTCATTGTCCAGGATGGCTGCTGAGCTGCAGCCATTGCACCCACATTCCAGGCAGCAGAATGGAAGAGCTAAAGGAGGGCACATGACTCGTCTTTTAAAAGATTTTTCTGAAATGCCTTACTATGTTTCTGTGCATAGCCCAATGGCCAGAACACTATCACATGACCACTTTTAGTGCAAGGAAGCTGAGAGATTCAGTTCTGATCAGTAGGTGCTGCCTAGAGCACTGTTCTGCAAAGGATTCTGCAGCCCAATCTTACTTCTATGGGAAGGAACACTGTGATCAATTATTGATGCCTCCCTTTGGTGTGGGTGTGGAGCCAATAGCATGTGTCTTGCTGGTCTTCTGCCAGAAGGTCCCCTCCCTAGGGATTCCCAAGGTTTGGTGCAGCTCCTGCAAACAGAGCTGGCACATGGCCAGCCATCCCCCAAAGCCCCAAAGCAGAGCGGAATTTAGGTGAAGGGTTTCTTGGAGCTCTGCAGTCTGATTTTATTTCTGATCTGCAGCCTCCTTAAGGCATCCATTGCCCTTCAGCAGGGCTTGAGTCTGCAGAATGGTCTGTGTGGTTGGAGCATGAATTAGGAGGAAAGAAGGAAATACGATGTCACTAATGTAGCTGTAGCCTCATCCCCTGGTGAGAAGTTTTTCCAGAATGCAATAATACAGAAAGAATTTGAGGGAAGTTCTGAGCCATTTTATTTTCACACCTGGAAATGCATTGTCTTTTGGTTTAATTTCACTCCTGCTGTGTGTCACAGCCCAGTTTCCTTAGCTGTGGAAGGGGGTAATACTACCTTCCTTGAAGGGTTTTTGAGAGGATCACACGAAATAAAAGAGGGCAAAGCAGGTGGAGACACAGAGGGTAGCAATTAGGTGCAGAGCTGTGTTCAAACTGCCTGGGTTCCAGTCTTAGCTTTCCTGCTTGCTTGCTGTGTGATCCTGCATCTGTTACTTAACCTCTCTGTGCTTCAGTTTCCTTGCCTGTAAAATGGAGATGATGATAATAGTACCTACCTTATGGGGCTGTTTTGAGGCCTGTACATGTGACACATACATAAACATCTTAAGACCTGGCACACAGTGTGGACGTGTAAGTGGTAATGGCTCTTTGGCCATGGTACAGTATTTGGATCCAACAGGTCTGGGCTAAGATCCTGGGTAAATTACTCTTCTAAGCCCCAGTTTCTTTATTTGAAACAAGGATAATGTGACTTGCCTTGCAGAGTGAGGATTACTGACAGAATAACTGTAAAGTCCTGACACACAGGACATACGCAATAAGTTAGAACTATGGCGAAGATTATAAAATAATGATACCGTGTCCCAGGCTCTGTTATCAGCACTTTATATGTGTCACCTCTTTTATCTCATAAGAACACTATAGAGGCAGGTGGTGGTAACATTCCTCTTGGGGAAACTGAGGCATAGAGGCTTGCCCAAGGTCATGTAGCTGGTAAGAAAGGAAGCTGAGAGTTGATCTCCTGGGTCAGCTGATCCAGAGCCTGTGCTATCCTGCTTGGGAACACTGATTCTGCAGAGGAGCAGGCCCTGGGTTTAAGAGCAGAAGGAAGGGGATAAAGGTGGCCCAGAGCTTCAGGGCCAGCTGCCTGGAGGATGACACATGCACAGCACAGAGGACTAGGGCTTCTGAGCCTTCACAGCCAGATTTGCATGCAGGACCCCAACCCTTATTCAGGAGGATGAGCTCTCTGAGCCTATGTTGAGGGGGGCTGTCCTCCTGGGGCTGGCATAGCAGGCAGTGTGCACAGTAGTATGGCTGCAGTAGGTTGACAGGCTAGGAGGAGACCTTGAAGAGGCCTGGAGCGTGAGGCTGCAGAATTTAGACTGCCTGTAAGCAGTGGGAGCCGTGGGACAGTCTGGCAGAGCATGATGAAAGCCAGGTGTTAGGAGGATTCTCCTTTAGTGAAGTGGTAGAAAGCACCAAGGGGCCTTGGACAGACAAAATTGAAGAAGGTGGAGGGAGGCAGGCCACATAGGTAACCCAGGAAGAGGGTCCCAGTATGGGGTAAAATGTCCAGCATGTGCTGAGGGAGCCCCCAGTTGTAGGGTCCCAGTGACGTCAGGCACTGTGGCAGCTGGTTTACCTCCATGATCTCATTTGATCCTCAGTCCTGGGAAGTGTGTGTGATGTCCCCGTTTTCCAGATGAGCAAACAGCCTCGGAAGGTCAAGCGGTGGCTTGAGGTTGCAAGGCCAGGGAGTGACAGAGCTGGACCCGGGCCCAGGGCTGCCTACCAAGCCACAGAGTCCTGCATTCCCCACGTGCCCCCCCGCCCCCGAGGCAAATGCGGGCAGGGGAGAGGAGGAATGGGAGGGGATGATGGCAAGTGTCTCTAGTCGCCTGTGAGGAGTTGCTGCCGGATGCATTCTGGCCTTGTCTGTGGTAGCGGTGGGGAGTGGTGAGATGCTTCTGTACTCCACAACCTTAAGTGATAGACTTTTCTTTAGGAAGCAGAAGTTTGGTTGGGCTCAGTGAGCAGGAAAATGGAAGTGACCCTTGAGCGGAGATTTAAAGCCCTGTTGGCCATTTAGGCAGCACCGTGTTTAAGAGCTGAGACACAGCATCAGGATGATAAATCCGCAGTGTGCTGTGGGGTGGGGAATGGCCCAAGGGGGTCTCCCTGCTCTCTGAATTCCATCTGGTCCTGAAACTCCTTCCCCCAGGGCTCTCTTGGAAATGGACCCAGGAGCTGCCCATCCCTTCCCCTGGACTGCAGAAGCTGTTAGTGCTGGCTTCAAGGGAAGTTGTTGCCAGCGGTACACAGGGACACAGAAAAGGGCACACAGTTAAATGTACTGCATACATCCATGCTACAAAAAATAATGCTGGAAAGTATATTCCAAACAGGCTATTGATGACTACTTCTAGGTGGCAGGATAAGAGGTGAATTTTCCTGCCTCTTTGTGCTTTTATGTACTTCCAAATCAACATATACAAAAGGATATAATTGTGAAAAATCTAAAGTGCCTCTATCCCCACTTCCTAGCAGACTCTTGGGGTGCCCCCACCACATCCTCTCAGCTCACCTCGTTAGGTACTGCTGTGGGCATCAGTCAGCTTTGCTTTCTCCTAAGCTGCAGGTAGCCACTCAGCTGGATGCAGGCAGCACCGCAATGTGAAGGGGAGTTAACACCCCTGGGGACACCCCTCAGTGACTCTGAGACAGGAGTCCATGGCTAAGTGCCCCCAGGGAGACAGTTCTGAGGTCCATCCTACATAGATGCTCAGAGCATCCTAGTGAATGAGCCCAGGATGCCCACGGTAGTATGCGGCTCATTCACACATTCTTTCTAGTCCTCCTCCCTTCCCTGTCTCACTTTCTCCATCTCTCATTTTCATCTCCTGAGATCCTCCCACAAAGCTATCTGCACCCACATCTTTGTCTCAGGAACCCAAACCAAGACCCACTCTGACCAATTTCTCATAGAGCTCCACAGATATATTCTAGGCATATATAAGCACATCTGTGTCCATATCCAAACACTGATACATACACTTTCTTTTTCACAGAGTACAAACAGGGCCACACTGAACTCACCAGTGTGCGACTCGCTTCCTTCATGATTGAATGAAACATTGCAGGAGGAATTTCAGGCCAAGGAACCCTTCCTGGCGGCATCAATCCTGCTTAGGGGGTCACCCCCATCCTCCAAGGTTGGGACCAACCCAAGCCAGAGGCTACTGGTCCTTAAGGAAGGGGTGCGTGTGACAAGTTTTTGTTCTCTTCAGGTGGACCAGAGTCCAAACACTGGCTGACCTTTCCCCACCTGCACCGGGAGGCCAGACCAGGACGGGGATTTGCAGCCACAAAGATTGGCCAACACGGTTCCAGCCCATACGTCCAGCAGGAGTAGAACAGTCCACTAAGGACCCCAGGCGCCCACAGACCTCAGAAAGGAGACACAGGACACAGAAGAGTCAGGGAGTGAAAGGAGGGCTGTGCAGAGGAGGTGATGCTCTGAGTCCTGAAATCTGGGTAGTGGAGTAGAGTCTGGAGGAGAAGGAGGGGCCTAGCGGGAAGGCAAGGCAGGCCAGAGGCCAGCTTGAGCAAAGGTGGAGGGAGGAGGTGAGTGGGGCAGGTAAGACAGTGAGCAGAGGTGGTGTTTCCAACGTCTTGGCCTGTAGTTTTCCTGGATGGCAATGAAGTCTTTTATCAGACTTTCGCAGCCAGGCCTGTGCCGGCAGCCTCAGGGTTGGGAACCAGATGAGATGATGGACACATTTGGACAGAACCTCTTACCTTATTCTTTGGGGGAATTTGTCAAAAGCCAGTTATCTTTGCAAAACCAATTTTCAGGGATTTCACAGAAATCATTTCACAGTTTTTGGGTGTTGACAGCTCTGCCATTAATCAGCTAGGGTGACCTTGGGAAAGTCACTCTAGGTCCTGCTTTAGAATTGCTTTTTTTGTTGTTTTGAAAGCAGCCGGTAAAATCTTGCAGCGGGGTGGGGAGAGCCATGAACACTTGTCTTGGTTGGTGTTGGCCACTCCCTCCCTCCCCCCGTCCCTTGTGTTTTTGCTCCTGCCTCCCTTCCAGACTGCTTATAAATGAAGGGAAATGCTAAGCATAACAGTTCTTTCTCATCCCCTCTTCTCTCCCTCTTCTCCTGCTTCCCAGATTGGGAATGTATTCATATGTTAGCATTAGCCCAGAATTTAAACTCCCGACTCTACCACCATGTGTCCGTGAGAAAGTCCATTTTTAAATTCACTGAATCTGCACATACTGAGTATCTACACATGCCAAGCACTATTCCAGGCGCTGAGGATACAAAACAGCAGGGACAAAACAGACAAAAGTCTCCGTCCTCATGAAGCTTATATTTTAGTAGGTGGAGACAGAAAATCAGTCAATAAATGAACAGTAAAGTGTTAGCTAATGAGAAGTGCTGTGGAGTAAAATAAAATAGGGAAGGAGCTGGAGTGTGTTGGAGGAGGCTGGGGCTTGCAATTTTAAATAAGACGGTTGAGAAACTCGTGGGGAAAGTGACATTTAAGCAAAAAAAACTTGAAAGAGGGGAGGGAGTGAGCTATGTGGGTGTCTCTGGGGAGGGCTCTCCAGGCAGCAGAAACAGCATGTACAAAGGCCCTGTGGCTTATGTGTTAGAACCCAAGAGCGAGGGAGAGAGGAGAAGGGGCTGAGACCAGAGAGAAACCAGGCACAGAGGTTAGCCGATCAAGGATGATGTTTGGTTTTTTCTCTGAGTGAGACGGGGAGTCACTACAGACTTTTGAGAAGAAGGGTGGCATGACTTGCCTAGGTTTTAAAGGGATCACTTGAACTGCAATCTTGAAAATAGACGGTAGAGGGGCCAGGGCAGAAGTAAGGGAGGCCAGCTAGGAGGGAGGCTATTTCAATAAAGGTAAGAGATGCTGGTGGCTTGGATCGGGATGGCAGCAATGAAGATGGTGAGAAGTGGTTGGATGCTGGATTTATTTTGAAAGTGAAGCCAACGTAATTTGCTGTAAGGGATAAGAAAAGAGTCAAGGATAACCCCAAGGTTTTGAGCCCAAGTGCCTGGAAGGATGGAGGGGCCACTCACCAAAATGGGGAAGACTGTAGGTTGGGGAGTGGCCAGCAGGGGCTCAGATTTGGACATGCTATGGTTGAGATGCCCATCAGACATCCATGAGGAGGTTCTGTGTGGACAGAGGTCAAGCATACAGATTTTTAAAACAGTCTGATGTAGCATGAAATCCCCTGGCGAAGGAGAGTGGCTGCTGAAGAGAAGAGGTCCCAGCACCAAGCCCCTGGGCACTATAATGCTTAGAAACCAAGGCTCAGTTTCTGCTTCTGTAAAATAGGGATAAAAGCCATGACCACCTCGTGAGCGTTGTCATGGAGGTTAGTGAGACAGTACACGTAGTAAAGTGCATAGAGTAAGAGTACCAGAAACATGAGTTTCTATTAATGACAGAAATTATTGTTTCAACAAGCATAATGCTGTCTACTTGTAAGTGCTTTTCAACTTTTGAATCTGTTTTCTATTATTTTTGACCATCAAAACTGTCCTGAGCCATAAGGCAGGACATAATTCTTCCCATCTGACAAGTGAGAACCCTGAGTTCAGAGAGTGTAAGGGAAGTGCCCAGATCTCCACCACGTGTTGGTGACAGAGCCAGGGCTGTCATGGAAACCCCAGACTCCTGCTCCTCTGATCTCTCTGCCACAGCCTGTTAATGCTGACAAATGACTTAATTAAAGTAGTGCAGGTGCTGTTTGCCAGCAATAATGTGGATGCTGACTTCGCTCAGGACAGCCCAATGGCACTGCCCACTACAGGTGGTACCAGGGGCCCAGGTTCATGCTAAAAATGGCCAGGGAACACAGGCTGCAACCTACAGAGGTGGTGACAGGGCGACAGGGCAGAGAGACTTACTTTTGTTGGACAGTTTCCTTTTGGAAGGCAGATGAGCAGGTAGAGCTCATTCCCTACCAGCTCCCTTCAGCAAAGCCTATGTCTCTGGAGCCTGCTCAGTCCAGATGCTGCTTTTCTCAGTAGTCAGTGTAACATGGAACACAGCAGGGAGCAAACTCTGGAGGAAGCTATGAATCCAGAGCTGGCAGCATGGGGACAGGCAAAGTCTGGGTTTGTGGGAAGCAGAATGTCAGTTTTGAATCAGACGGAGCTAGGTTCAAATCTCAGCTTCCTTTATCCTGAGCTGGGAGACCTAGTGCAAGTCATCTCACCTCTCTGAGCTTCGGCTTTCTCTTCTACAAGGTGGGAGGGTAACCCTTGCTTCTCAGCATTGTTTAAGGATTAGAAATAACGATGTAGAGTGAGGGGCACAAACAAGGCCTGCTAAATAGTAGATATTATTATTAGCATTAGCATCTTAGCAAAAGACTTCCAGGGTGAAATCAAACTACATTCAACCAAAGCCCTTCTCCTTCACTAACCGTATCTACCATTCTCGACTATCAACAAATGATCAGTCAAGAAGCATTCATTAGAGCCGACTACACGTAAGGCCTTTGTTGTTGATGCAACTAATATCTCCACGTGCCCTTGTGCACCAGGAGTGCACCTTGAGGCTGGGATGGAGCTGGACTCTGCCAGAATAACTCTGGGCAGCTTGAGCCTGCTCAGGCAGCTACCACCTTTGCCCAGACACCCCTTCCTGCACTGTCCCACCAGCTGGCCCTTTAGAGGCTTCACTGGCATGGGGGCTCAGGCTCTTGCTGTGGGGTTTACTGCTGCTGAGGCCGGGTGAGCAGCCTGGGCACTGTCCCAAGGCAGGGAACGAGGAGGCAACATTCCCTGCACAGGAAGGAAACATTCCTCTGTGGCAGTGCACACTCACTGTCTTATCAACTTCCTCACACCTGCGCTGCTGCAGGGAGAGACTGCTCCCCCATTTTACGAGGCTCAGAGGGGTGAAGCGACATGCCCAAGACCACGCAGCTGTTTCCAGGCTAGTCTGATGCTTGGGCTCTGCTCTTTTTCTTCTGCCTGCTTTCTCCCTCCCCAGGCCTTGCTCAGAGGAGGCTGTGGTCACACCATGGTTGCTGGCCTGCAGTACAGGCTTCAGGGTGGCTCTGGGAAGGGGGTGGCAATGGGGCTGAGACCGCCTGACAGGAAAAGGCGTCAGGAGCCCTATACCTGGATGGGATGGGAAGAGGTGGTGGAAGATGGGGCAGCTGCAGGGATGTGGGAACATTTGCAGAGGGAGTGCAGGGAGACGAAATGGTTCTCTTTCATAAGAGAGTCTGTAGAGAAAAAAATCAAAGCTTCTTGGAACTTAAACCTAAAAATGCCAGCTGAATATGATGACAACAACAATAATAAAATATCTAGTAATGCCATACATTGCGGTAAGCACTTTTCATATTGTCAATCTTCCCAGCAAATCTGCAGAGTAGGCCTTAGTTTCTTTTGCACTTGATGGCTCAGAGGGGTCACATAACTTGCCCAAGGTCACCCAACTAATAAGTAACAGAGCCAGGATCCAAACCTGCGTCTGTCTCATTCCAAAACCTTACTCATTCTGCCATTCCGAGGTGTAATGCATCACAGTGTTTGAGCTTAGGTGACATAGAGGCGGCCCAGAGAGGTTAAGCCGGGCTTGAGACCCATGGTGGATTAGTCACAGCCAGTGAAGCTTCCGGTTCTCCAGAGCCACCTTCCCACCCTGCGGCGCTGGAGAAGGGCCATGCCGGCTGCCAAGGCTCAGCTGTGCTTCTCGCCCATCATCCCACATGCATATTAATCACACACATAGACTCTAATGAGCAGTTCAACCTCTGCAGCAGGCTCAGACCAGAAGCCAACGGTCCTCACCAGCTGGGCATGAAGAGCCCTGTGCCCACACCACCGGCCCTCCAGAGCCTGAGCCGTGCCTTGGCCCCCTCTTCTAATACCACACAGATCTCCCATGTGACCTTGTTCTGGTCACTGCTGTGTTCTGAGCCTCTGTTTCCACCTCTGGGAAGTAGGGGCTAGCAGCACCAGCCCCATGAGATGTCTGTAAAAAAAAAAAAAAAGCCAGCCAGGTCCCAGCAGGCAAATGCCCCGCTGGCCTGGCCAGGTTCCCCGTAGTTGTTGGCAGCCGGGCGTGCTTGCTGTATCTCTAGAGCGGTTTGCTGCCTGGGGTCAGCTGGGGCTCAGTGGTCTGCCCTGAGGCTGACGCTGTTTATGTCCACCTTCTCTTCCTCCTGCAGCTCCCACAGCTCCCAATCTTCTCCCACCATGGCCCTCCTCACCTGACTGTGAGCCTGGTTGGTCTGTGCACCTCTGGCCTCCAGCACTGGGCTGGCACAGAGCAGGTGCGTGGGAACTTGGTGAATGAATGAGTCATTGCATTTGTGCCTGGCTGTTTCCAGATTTGCACTGGCTGCCATGGGACATCCAGGGGAGAATCTCTGCTCCTGTCCTCTCTAGGTGACCACGGGGAGATGTGGCAGTTCCTTATCTCTGTCAGTTGCCTCAGAGAGAGCTGAGCTGGACAGCTGTTGCATGCGCTTCTGTGCCCTGAACTCGGCGAATGGCTGGTGAGAGACTCAGGGAAGGCCTCTTAGAGGAGGCAATTTTTTAAAGACGGCCTGAAGAGAACATGGGTTGGATATTGTGTTTACTCCTGGCCTCTTTTTAACCACCCCCAAAAGTCGTGTAACAAAATGCTCTCAAGTGGAAACCACGTTACTGCACCCTGAGGAGGAAGCTGATTGCCTGCTAGACTGAGATGCTGGCTTATTTCTTAGCCTGAAGGTTTTCCCTTGTGCCTTGCCCGCCCCACCGCCCCTTTGCCCCTTGGGAGCGGCCCTCAATCACTGTCTGGAGGGTTGGTGTACACATTCTCCAGCCCCCTCCTCCTCCCCCTTGTATTGGCTCACCCTGTAGCTGGCTGAGGACAAGCCTCTCCTGCCTGTGCTTCCCTTGTCTCCGAGACCTCATCCATTTTCCCTGTGGCTGCACTGCTCCTCCCAGAGAACATGGGAGATTGAGAAGTACCTTAGAGGCCAGCAGGGATGCATTGTATCATAGGAGAGAAAAGGCTCCACTGGCTGGCGGTGTATTCTGCTGCCAAACGGGGCGTGTCTCGTCGGTCCCTATTTGAGTTAGAGGTGGGGAAGAGGCCGAGGCAGGCCAGGGGTAGGGGTGAAGACCGCTTCAGCCACCGTGCAGAAATGTGCCTGCGTGCTAGGTGTGCAGGTGATGCCGCAGCCTTCCGCAGTCCCTGGAGAGTTGCTGTGCTGCGGAGACTGCGGAGGGCATGTTCAGGAAGGGATTTCCGGGCTACTCCGAGGCGGAAAATTTGAGACTATAAGCTCCTCAACAGCTGTGTCCTCTGTATTGTTTGGGTCGCTGCCTGGAGCACCATGGCTACGGAATGAATACAAATGCATAATGGAAGAGGCTGTCCTGGGGCGCAGAACAGACTTATTCATTCCCCACTCACCCACCTGCTCCCTTCCCGGCTCCCCTGAGACTTTGCTGGGACTTGGTGTTGTCAAAAGTCATATAAATCCTAATGTCATCTGGCTCTGTTGTCCCCCACTGCCCCAGACATCAGGCAGAAGAAGGGAGTTTTTACTTTTCTCTGTGAGAAGGATGGATGAGGAGGGCCTGTGCCCACCCAAACTTCCTGGGAAGCTGCCAGGACCTGGACCCCTTGTATCCTGTCCCCTCAGAACATTCTGGACAATCTATCCCAGTGCTTTCTGTTTATGAGGCTGGGCCTGAGGCTAACCAGGGTGGAGCTGGCACTGTGGGCAGAGGTACTGTCCCAGGATGAGGGAGGCCCAGGGAGGAGATGTGGCAGAGATTATTGGAGATCTTGGATTCAGACTCAATGGAGAGCCAAGAGAATCCGGAGATCTAGTCTGGATTGGGGCCCAAGGCCTGGATTTGGGCAAGAAGAGCACAGGTCTTCCTCATCCATCCTTCTTACAGCTAAAAGTAAAAACTCCCTTCTGCCTGATATCTAGGGCTCTGGGGGACAACAGAGCTAGATGATATTAGGGTTTATATGACTTTTGACAACACCAAGTCCCAGAAAACTCTCAGGGGAGCCGGGAAGGGACCAGGTGGGTGAGTGGGGAAGAGCAGAGGTAGGAATAATGCCTGAAACAGAAGAACCAGAGGTACCTTCTGCCTCAGCCAAAAGCCTTTTATATGCTTCCTTGTAGAAGAGGAGCCAAACCTACAATGCGACAACCACCCGGGGCCACGGGGGAAACAGCTAAATAGTTGAATAAGACGGCACATAAGTTTAGTGACCAAAGGAGGTACATGACTTGTTAGACACTTGGGACCTCCTAAAACACAGGTTGTAGTAGGACCCTCACCTCCCATCATCTGGACCTTATACTTCTTTTGATGCAGCCTCTGTTAGTCTTAGCTAATTGAACAGCCAGCTCATATTGCCCAGTCTCAGAGAACTTGTGACTCTCTTTCATGGAACATATTGCCAGGCCAGCTCTCCCTGTCCTGCCAGCTGGATTGATTTCCAAGGCCTAAAAACAGGACTTTACAGGAATCCCTAATGGGTTCCATCTAACTGCACTATGCCAGATTTCCTAGAGTATGGAGACCATTTGGGTTTCTAATTCCATACTCTTTGTGCTATCTCTCTTTTTCCAGCATGTGCTGCTCACACATTTGGTAACATCATAGTAAACATATTAAAGTATATAGCATCCTACATTAAACACAATGGACGTGTAACTGTGATCCAAGTTGCACGTGACTTCTTGACATAATGCTTTTTTGTGGTAGATGTTTAATTAAAACACATTAATTTTAACTTTATGATTTTCTTTCAGTAGTTTTTGAACCAATAAGTTCACCACATGTCTCAAACATTTTTTTAGGCCCTTGAAAAACATGTAGTCCAGAGCCCTGTGCCTGGAATGAGTGCCCCATGGTTGAAATCGGCCCATTGCCTTCTCCCTGGCATCCTGGTCAGCTGAATGAGCATCCCAGCCAATCTTCCTGTCTCTGGTTTCCTTGTCCTCAATCTATTGTCTTTGTGCATGGCTTCTAAATTCATCACCCTGAAATACCCGTTCTTTCCATTTTCACCCTTTCTTGACAGTCTGTGACGGTGACTGGAACCAGGCCATGCCACTCAGCCTGCATGGGGGCTCTCCATCAGCAGCTCCCAGCCCCCATGTGACCCAGTGTCCCTCTGCCCTTACATAGGCTATTGCTGTAGTCTGGCCAGGGCCTTTGTTGGCCCTTGGACCCGCCATACTGATTCCTTCATTTCCCCCATTGTTCCTGCTCTTACCTAGACTGAGAATGGGAAGAGCTTCACTAGATCCAGGGATGGTATTTCAACCAAGGCTTTCAAACTACAGAAACTGTTTCTGACACTGCCCATGTTTTTCTCCAAATTCACACGTTTCCCATATTCTGTTTTTGGTGTTTTTTTTGTTTTTGTTTTTGTTTTTTGAGACAGGGTTTCCCCATGTTGGCCAGGCTGGTCTTGAACTCCTGATCTCAGGTGATCCACCCGCCTCAGCCTCCTGAAGTGCTGGGATTACAGGCGTGAGCCACCGTGCTCAGCCACACATTTCCCATGTTCTTGATGCTCTCTGAGAACTGTCTCCTAATGCCTCTTCACTTTGACTTTCTGCTTGTCTCTCGTAGAGGAGAGAGACTGGCCTCCCTCCTGTTCAGTGAGGAGGAATGGTCTCTGGGACCTGCAGGTAGCTATATTTGGGAGGCAGGACCTGACAGGGAACTGAGATGTGGCTGGTCCCACAGAGCAAAAGGTCAGTGAGCCTCTGATTGGCTGGCAGATTGATAATATTTAATAATTGAAATAATTTTAAAAGAAAGTGTAATTACCAATAATAAGAAAATTATTGATAATAATAGTGACCCTTGGCCGGGCGCGGTGGCTCACGCTTGTAATCCCAGCACTTTGGGAGGCCGAGGCGGGCGGATCATGAGGTCAGGAGATCGAGACCATGGTGAAACCCCGTCTCTACTAAAAATACAAAAATTAGCCGGGCGTGGTGGCGGGCGCCTGTAGTCCCAGCTACTCGGAGAGGCTGAGGCAGGAGAATGGCGTGAACCCAGGAGGGGGAGCTTACAGTGAGCCGAGATTGCGCCACTGCACTCCAGCCTGGGCGACAGAGCGAGACTCCATCTCAAATAATAATAATAATAATAATAATAATAATAATAATAGTGACCCTTTAATGAATAGCCATTGTATTGGAGTTCCTAGTCTGAGCACTTTACATACATTACCTTACTTAATTCCCACAATATTTACATGAAACAAAAACAGGCTCAGAGCAAATACCAGAGACATCTAAGGTCACATGTGCTGGGAGGACAGCTCAGGCCTGTCTGGTTCTCAAATCCATGCCCTTTATTCTTCACCAAACCATTTTCTTACTAACCAGCAACTACTTGCCAGTTTCTAGAGAAATGCAGTGTTCCACTGATCCATCTAGTCCTTCACCGGTACCAAGTGGTTTTAATTACTGTAATGCTATGGTTAAAAATCTGTTAATAGCTGATAGGACTACTCCCACCTTACTCCTTTTTGTTTTAGATATGTTTCTGTTTCGTCTTTTGTGTTTGTTTTTTTGAAGAATTTTAATTAATTATTTTAGTATGGTCCCCACAAATCCTGTTGGTATTTTTATTGAGATTATATGGCATTTATAGATTATTTTAAGGGATAAATGATATTTTTAAATTGTTGGGTATGCCAATCCAAACATAAATGTCTTTCCATTTATTCAGCTTTTGTCATATCTTTTAGTATATTTAATTTTTTTCTTGCAAGTCTTATGTAATTCTTGTCATGTTTATCCCTAAGTATTTAGGGATATAAAATTGTTTTTATTATGAAAGAAGCCTATCTTTCATTATGTTTCCTAACTTATTATTTGTCTAGAAGAAAGCTGATGATTTTTTGTTACCAATTTTGTAATTACGTGCCTCACTGAATTCTAAGTTCCTCTAGTAGATTCTCTTGATTCTCTAGGGTATTCTAGGCATACCATCAAATCATCTGCAGATAACGACAATTTTGCCTTCTTTTTTTTATATAATTATTTGGCTAATACATCTAGAACAGTGAAAGGTAATAGTGGTGTTGGTGGGTGTCTTAGTTCATTGTCTGCTGCTAGAATAGAATTCCAAAGACTGGGTAATTTATAAAGACAGAATTTTATTTGTCTCACAGTTCTGGAGGTTGGGAAGTCCAAGAGCATGGCATTGGCATCCAGCAAGGGTCATCCCATGGCAGAAGGTGGAAGCGAGCACATGAAAAAGAGACCAGATGGGGGCCAGCCATCCTTTTATCAGGATGCCCCTCCCAAGATACTAACCCACTCTTATAGTAACAGCATTAACATATTTCTGAGCGTGGACCCCTCAGGACTTCTTACCTCTTAAAGGTCCCATCTCTTAATACTGTTACAATGGCAATTAAATATCGACATGAGTTTTAGTGGGACATTTAAACCATAGTAATGGGATAATATGACTTTTAATGACTAAATAATATGTCACCATTTGGTTATACCATAATCCAATTAGTGTCCTTTATTTTGTATGTATAGGTTGTTTATAAGTAATATTGCAGGGAATGCTCTTACTTATACATTTACCACCCATGTTATTTATATCCGTGTGGTAGATTGTTAGGAGTAAAAACGATGAGTCAAGGAATAAAACTGTTTTTGACATTGCTGATGCTGAATGCCATCTGATTTCTCAGAAAAGATTTCTTTGTTAACCAAAGTGTATACTTCAAAGCTTCAGATGTTGGTTAGTGCCTTGCAGAATCTTAGGATAGTGAGGGGATTTCCTTAGAAGGGAATTTATGTTGTGTGAGCTTGTATGTTAGTCTTGTTGGGAAGGTGTTTTACTGTGAGTTTAGATTTAGTTAAGAACAAGACATCATGGCACCAGAATGTGCTGGTACTGAGGCCATCCCCCCTAACCTGAAGTCAAGCAAACAGAGCCTCTGTTTACTTCTTTCTGAGAATCCCCTTCCATTAGGGACCGTTATAAACCATGCAACCATCAGACACATGCCCTAGTATGGTCTTGACTGGTCTTGTCCAAGCCCAAGAAGCCACAAGTTCGTGACAGTGGCTGTCATCAGCCATACGGCAGCCATGTGGCCTCCTCCTCTGGCTCCCCATGGCTTTGCCGTCTGTGCTGACTTTGCACAGCAAAGTCTCACTCATTCTCTCTCATTGTTTTGTTTTGTTTTGTTTTGTTTTGTTTTGTTTTGTTTTGTTTTGTTTTGTTTTTTTGAGATGGATTCTTGCTCTGTCTCCCAGGCTGGAGTGCAGTGGCACGATCTCGGCTCACTGCAACCTCCACCTCCTGGGTACAAGCGATTCTCTGCCTCAGCCTCCCGAGTAGCTGGGATTACAGGCACCCGCCATCATGCCCAGCTGATTTTTGTATTTTTAGTAGAGACGGGGTTTCACCATCTTGGCCAGGCTGGTCTTGAACTCCTGACCTCATGATCCACCCGCCTCGGCCTCCCAAAGTGCTGGGATTACAGGTGTGAGCCACCGCGCCCGGCCCTCTCTCTCATTGTTCTCTGGTGGTCAACCCAGCTGCCCTGTAGTCAGCTGCTGGGCTGTGCCTTATTCTTCCCTGGCAGCTCTTGTCTTCCCTTGCAGAAAGTAGACAGAAGTGTTATGAGTTGATTGTGTCCCCCGCAAATTCATATGTTGATGTCCTAACCCCCAGCACCTCAGAAAGTGACCTCATTGGGAAATGAGGTCATTGCAGATGTAATAAGTTAAGATGAGGTCATCAGGGTGGGCCTGAATCTGCTGTGACTGGTGTCCTCATGGAAAGGGGAAATTTGGACATAGACGTGCACACAAGAAGAACGCCCTGTGAGCGTGAATGCAGAGACCAGGGAGATACATCTATAAGCCAAGGAAAGTCAAAGATTGCAGGTAAACCACCGGAAGCTAGGGGAGAAGCATGCATGGAACGGATTCTCTCTCACACTCCTCAGAAGAAACCAACCCTGTAGACACCTTGATCTTGGACTTCCAGCCTCCAGAACTGTGAGGCAATAAATTTCTGTGAAGTTACATAGTCCATGGCACTTTGTTACGGCAGCCCCAGGAAACTGATACACAGGGTTAGGGTGCATCTGCTCAGCCAGTGTGAAGCAAAGGTTCTCCACTGCTCAGGAATGACTTGTCATGGTGGCTTGAACAGGTGAGGCCAAGGGTGGGGAGGGGGCAGGAGGGGAGAGGAGAGAGAGCCTGTGGGGTGGGTACCCTGAGTCCTGGGGTATGGTAGCCCTGGGTATGGGCAGGGGCCTAGGGAGAGAAGGGAGGGTGCCCTGGTACCCACATTGTAGCCCTCTGGTGAATGCTTGTTTTATAAACTCAACAAAGGGTCCCTGTGAAGTGGTTGGAGGCCCCTTTGCCAGTGCCCAAGACACATAGCTGCTCCTCTGGTAGTAGGGATGCATGATGGCCAAGAAGGGAATGGAAACTTCCAGACAGCAGAGGGCTGAGTCCCCGTGACACCTGCAGCTCTGTGAGTGTGGAAGGATGTGGTACGAGTTGTCATGGGTGAATGGCACTGGCCCCAAAAGTGCCACCTGGACTCTCTGAGGCTGGCAGTGAAGGAGCCCTCTGAGGAGAATGGTGGGTGGAGCTTAGAGCCCAACTCGTGTCCCCTTGGACACCGCCACAGCTCCCACCAGGTTGACACTGCCATGCTTTAGTGACCTGGCCAGACTGATCTGAGGGCCCACCCTTTGCACCTCCCCTCGGCATCACACTAAGGCTGGGAAGTCAGGAGAGACAGACCTGGCAGGACCAGGGGCTGGGAACCTTCTTTCAATGACAGCACTTTTGTCTTCAGCCTGGGGACACCTGCCAGATGGCCCCTGCCCAGCTCCTCACTCTGCAGCTGGGGCAGAGACTTAGGAGTGCAGCTGCCAGGGGGAAAGCCCAGCTCTGCCCCAAGCTAGTTCTGGAACCATGGCTGAGTTACTCAACCTCTTCAAGCCTCTGTCTTCCCATCTGTAAAATGGAGACAATAATCCCCACCTCGCAAAGTTCTCCTAAGGATTAAATAGTAGAATGGGTATAAACTGCCCAGGACGGTGCTGGCACACAGAGGTGATCACCATCAGATGGCTCTTATTATTACCTGTGTAATATTCCCCAAATGATGGACACCTACGTTCTTTCCCACGTATTAATGTTTTTACCTTCCCTTAAGCTAAACAACTGACAGCACACTAAATAGAAGATGCACTGATAATGTGTTGCACATCTTAAATTAGTCATAATAGGTTCTGCACTATTCATTTCCACGCACCAGCCCTTGCTCACTGGAGACTTGTAGGTTTCCCTGAAGCATTTAGAGAGATGCTTGTAAAGTCATCATGCTTCCCTGAAGGCAGTACTCCTTCTCAAGGGCCCTTTCCTCCGGGAATGCTCCTCTAGCCCCACATTTCATGCCTTTCCAGTTGTGCAGTGGATTCTCACATAAATCACCAAAAGTTCTAATAGTTTGTTTATTCATGCTTTCATTGATTCATTCATTCCTTCATCAAAGAGTAGGAATTACTCAAGCAATAAAGGTGTGTCCAGGCAGAAAGAGCAAGAAATCGGAGTTATGAGAGGGCTTGAGGTCTGGGGCAGCTCAGTGTGGATAGAGCTGGAGTGAAGGGTGTAGTCACTTAGTAACTGAGTAATATATACAGAGCAGGTACTGTGGCCAGGCCCTGTGCTAGGTACTGAAGATGAGGCAGTGAACAGGCAGCCAGGGATCCTACCCCATGGAACGTACAACTTAGCAAGGAAAACATGCAACCGATTACAGAAATTAGCCTGTGGTTACTAGTGTGCAGGGTGGCATGTCGGGAAGGTAGATGGTCCTGGGAGAGTGTATGAGTGGGGCCTGGTCTGTCTTGAGAGCCAGAGGCGGCCAATCTAAGGAACCTCTAAGCTTAGAGGAGGAATTAACAAGCGAGGTGCCTGTTTGGGGGTGAGGGATGAAGAAAAAGGTATTCTAGGCAGCAGCAGCAGCATGTGCAAAGGCCCTGTGGCAAGAGGGAGGCTGGCACAACTTAGGAACTCAGGTGGCAGGTGGCATGCAGGGAGCGTGGCAGGTGGCATGCAGGGAGCATGGCAGGAAAAAAAGCTGGAGAAGCAGACAGGGTCTCACAGAGGATAAAGGAACCAAGCGGGAATGGAAACTTTGTATATGTGAAAATTTTTAGTACGGATAAGTTGGGGTGTGGGCAAAATTGCAGACTTACTAACAGGTAAGTGGCCCCTTTGAGATGCCTGGAGGTCAATGTGGTTGCTCAAGGAAAGCATGGCCAAGAGGAGAACACTGCCTGGCAGAACTCCTCAAGCCCTAGGGCAGCCAAGCCTGCCCATGAGGAAGAGGCCACATCTCTGCCTCTACCTCACACTTGGACTCCAGGACTCCTCCCTATTCCCAGACCCTAAAAGAGGATTTCCTGCAGCCCAAACCAGATAGGGTCACTTACAAAAATAGGAATGGCTCCCAAGTGGCCGCACCTGTCCTGGGTGCTGCATAAAGCTGTTTGACATCTCTGTTTTCCCAATACCTGATTGTTAGCAACAAGGCTTTAGGAATCCCAGTGGCAAAGGGGCAGCCTCTGAAGACAGCAGCCTACACTGGCCTGGAGCCATGGCCCCCTCTGAGCTGGCTCCATTTGCAGACCTAGCATGCCCTTTCAAGGCGCAATTAGTTCTAAAGCAGGAGCTGATAACAGTGAACCCTGGGGTAGGCCACATCTCCCAAGGCAAGTCAACTGGGACTTGTTACTGAGCTACTCCAGGTCAGGCACAGTGTGGACACAGAGGGGCCCCATGACAGAGAACAAAGGGCTTCCCATCCAGCTCACTCATCAACCCAAGGAAATGGCAGCATCGGAACTGCACACACCTTTGGTGCCCTCAGCTCTACACAATCCCGACCCTAAAAATGAACGGAAAAGACTCAGTTGGTGCCTGGGAAGGGATCAGCTTCTGTCCTGAAGTATATTAAAGAAAGGTCTTCTCAGGTGCTACTTGCTTGCAGTTCATTTATACCTGCCTGGTTACCTGCCTTCCATTCCCTCCACACAACAAACCACAAATGAGAATGAGGGGTAGGTAAGGCCAGAGACAGGCACACCAGCCACAACCCTCCAACAGCCAACTGCCTACCCACATGAGGGGCACAGAACAGCCACAGCAAACAAGAACTCTTAAAGTGCAGCTGTCCAGAGCCATTCAGCAAAGGGGCATGAGGCCCAGCCCTCAGGAGCCAGGCAGAGCAAGGTTGTAGTACCAAAAATGACTTTTTTATTTTTTTTCTAATTCGGAATCCTCCAAAATGGATTCAGTTATGTTTAGGGTGATTGGTTCAAGATGAGGGAATAATGAGTCTTAGAAAAATTCCCACCCAAAGAGATCATGCTCAAAGTAGGTTCGTCACTTAAAAGGACCATTGATCCGACAAATTCACTCATGTTGAGAAAGCTTTCCCCAACAGTTTCGAATAAATGAGGTGTCAGTGAAATGATCTCGGCAGTGAAATAAATAATCCCAGCATTAAACAATAAAGCAGTCCCTAGAATGGTGTGATTATCTAGTGAGGGGTACAGACAATGAGTGCCTGCAGGTTCCTGCGGGTGAGAATGACAGAGGGACTGGGCCGAGAGAGGACCTTGTGCAGCCCTGAAATGGGGCAGGAATGGGCTGGAGGGAGAGGGCAGGGGAAAAGCACTCCAGGCAGTGGGAGTGGCAGGAGCAAAGGCGAGGGGCTGGAATCTGCTTCATTTCTTGGGGAACGGGAAGAAAGTACATGAGTCTGGCAAGAGGGAAGTTTGTGGGTAGATTCCTTGAGGAGAGCCTGCTGGGGCCAGACTGTGACCCGGACACACTGCAGATACCTCCTGGGTGGCTGCCACTGACCAGCCACAGAAGCTTCTTTGAGGGCCTCCCAGACACACCCCCAAGGATCTCCTCTGCATGGCAGATGGCTGGGGTTGTTTTTGGCAGCTTAGATTCTGTAAGTCTGTGGGAGGAGATGGCCAGGAGGGACTGAAAGGCTGCCAGACCTCGTGGCCTGCACACAGGTGGCCGGTGTCAGGCAGGCAGTGGTGTCTGCAGACTTCGCTGCCCAGACCTGGGCAGGGCCTGCCAGGGCGTCCTGGGAGCCGGCACAGGCTGCGTGGCCGGCCCATCACAAGTGAGCCTTTGTGGCCCCGGTTTACGAAACCAGCCAAATATTTTCCCTGTCACTTTATGAGGTGCTAGGTCTACCCATTCAAGCTGGGAAAAATAAAGCGTCACATAATTTGCGCCGTTAGAGTTGAGGAGGTTTGAAGTGAACCAATACTCCTTTTAAAAGAATTCTGTGCCCCTGGGAAGGCCTGTCAGCCTGAGGGGGAGTACACCCAAGATCCCACCTCTGGAAGGGATGGGTACCATCCAAGCCGCCTGCGGGTTTTGCAGACGTAGAGAATGAGGCCCTGAGTCTGGAAAGTCTTCAGCCCACAGGGCGGATGGCGTCAGATGAATGAGGGGACTGAGTTCCTTAAATATCTTTAGCACCATACATTCAGGAACCATTTTAGCCTCTTTTTCACAGGTGAGGCCAGAAAGCGCTCACAGAAAAGGGTGGATAGGAATTCTCCTTCAGAACTTCACTGCAAGGCAGAAAGGATTCCAGAAAGGCTTTGAGGCTGAGGTGCGTGGTGAAACGGGATGTTACACACTGAAGTTGAAAAGCATCCGCCTTGTGCAGTAAGCCAGTGGGCAGCCACCATTGCGCTGTGATTCCTGGCCTCCCACTGAGTTCCCACATCCCCTACAAAGCCTCATTTCTTACTGCCCATGGCCTATAATTTCATTGGTAGATCCGCTTCCCTTTTGCCTCTAGTAATAAGTGTCATTTATTGGGTACTTGCTATATTATGCCAAGCATTCCACTAGGTACCTCATTCATTCATTTAACTGAGATTTATCAAACACCTACTATATGCTATCCCCCGAGGATGCAGCAGCCCTGTCTGGCGTAGTATTGAATCCATTGTTACAGATGGATCATTTGAGCTCAAAGAGAAGTGACTTGCCAAAGACATACAGCTAATTCATGGCAGAGTTGAATTTCAAAACCAGGCGGGTCTGACTTCAAGGTATGGCTTCTCTCCATTCCCTCATTGACAGGGTTAGGAAGAGGCAAGTAATTATTAAAGAAGACACAGTGTAAGTAATCATAATTCTTTTCTTTTGCCTTCGAAGTTATAATAAAATTGATTAAAGTTTTAAATGCTTACTCCCTTTTTAAAAAAAAAAATTTCTTTTCTATCTCCCTTTCCTGGTAAATTGCTTATTATCTTTTAGATGAAATAAAGATACGCTTTCATAAAAGCGAATCCGTGATGGCCACTTAAAATTCCACACTACATGCGGTAACTCTACATCGCCACCTGGTGGTACAGATTTTGCATAACGGGATGTGAATCAAGAGCAAAGATAATAGCTCCGGGCTATTGGAAGGGACTACAATTTGGAAGTGAGAATTCAGAGGTTCTAGTCTGTGCCCTGCCCTAGACTGGCCATGGTGGCACTGAGTCAGCCACTCTAGCCCTCTAGGTGGCAGATCCTTTTTTTGCAGCTCCTGTGTGGGCGGGTGTCCCTGGAGACTCCGTTTTAACTTGGACGTTCCCTGACTCTTTATTGCCCTCCTATGTTGCACTGAACTCAAAGAAAAATGCTCAGGTGGGTTTTGAGGTACCAGTTGGGGAGACAGTGTCTCCTCCTCTAAGTGTGCATCTTGGCCTGGCCTCAGGCATCCCATTATGGCTTCTCACCCTCCCTGGGATCTGCTCTGACTGCAGTCCTCTTAAGGGCAGTTCTCACCCCATGCCTTTCTTCACCAGACCAGAGACCCTCTACCACACCCTAGGAATCAGGATCAGGAATTACCTCCGATCAGAGTCCAAGAAACCAAGTTCAGGGTCTAGGATGGGCTTAGCACAGCAGAAGTAGTTTGTTAGTTGTATTCTTTTGTAAGGAACAGAAGATCTGACCCCAAACTGCCTTAAGTTAATAAAAGGAATATATGTGCTTTTGTCACTGAGTAATTGTAGTTGCTTTAGCCTCACTTGTATCCCAGGTTCAAACACCATTGGCAAGGTCTGACGTCTCTCTCTCCATTTCTCAGCTCTTCTTCCTTCGTGTCTAGTGGCACCTTAGGGGTGTCTTATGGGGCTTTAGGCCCCACACCCTCAACCAACCTGAAATAACAGGATCTAAGTAGACAGTGTTTCCTAGATCTCCCATCTCACAGACCACCACTCCTGAGCCCCTCCTACATACACATTCTAGAGGCCTCTGTATGGGGTCATCTTTCTCAGGTCCCCAAATGACCTCAAGGAGGCCCTGGGTCCACCTGTTGCTCCTTCTTATTGCAGGCTGTGCCCAGCACAAGTCCTGGAATCCATTCTCATGGGCCCCACTGGGATCTCAGGCTCACCCCTGAACCAATCACGGTGGCCACTGGACTGGAATGTGCTGATTGGCTCAGCCTGGTCAGAGGCTCCATGCCTGGGGTTGGGATGGGGCAAAGCCTCAGGAAAAACACACTCCCCAAGGGATCTGAAATGTTTTACCTAAAGGGCAGATGGAGGATGCTGGAGGCAAAACCATCAGAAATCCATTAGTAACTAACATAAAGGTTAGTAGAATGGAAGTTCATACATGATTTATCTTTTGAGTAAATCAGAGTGATAAGACTATCTTCATGGTAATGTCGCTTCATTCACTGGAAAGGTGTGTTCATAGGAATGCAAAAGGCTTAGGAAAAAAATAAATAAGACAAGAGAAAAGTCTGTTCCGCGACAGAGAAAACAGAGTTGGGCCTGGCCTCTGTCCTGTCCCCACTACGCTTCCATCCAGGGCAAGGACAGTATTGGTGAAGACATGTTTCAACAGTGCCTCCAACTCAGCCCTGAAGAAGAGAGGTAGTCCCTTAGGTTTGAGTTTCCCTCTGGGAGTCTGTCTTGCATGTGAATACCATCCTGTAACTATTGGGACAGCCTTACATCCCCTCTGCTAGTCTCTAAAGTTGATTTGAAGATTTTTATTTGTGCCCGGGCACGGTGGCTCAGGCCTGTAATCCCAGCACTTTGGGAGGCAAAGACGGATGGATCACCTGAGGTTAGGAGTTCAAGACCAGCCTGGGCAACATGGTGAAACCCCATCTCTACTAAAAGTACAAAAATCAGCCAAGCACGGTGGCACGAGCCTGTAATCCCAGCTACTCAGGAGGCTGAGACACGAGAATCACTTGAACCCAGGAGGTGAAGGTTGCAGTGAACCGAGATCACACCACTGCACTCCAGCCTGGGCAACAGAGCGAGACTCCGTCTCAAAAAAAAAAAAAAAAAGATTTTTATTTGTCTGCGGTGGCCTCTTTCGCTGTTCCGTCCTGCCTGGGCTAATGTTTAAAATTCCAGATAGACTGTCCAAGTGGGCAGGGCCTTAGGGACTCTGGTGCAAGCCCCTTCTGCTGTGAATGGGGGTCAGCGAGGGTCAGAGTCTTACTGAGTTCACAGAGCTAGTTAAATCACCGAGCTCAGGAGCCTCTGCCTGGCAACCCCTTCTCGTGGGAGTCTCGTTACCACAGGGTTCCCAAGCAGGCAGACAGAGAGGCAGCCAAGGTGAAGGCCCCGATGACACCTTTGCTATGAATAACCCACAAAATCAATTACCGCAGTGGGCAGAGCAGCAGCCAGGCCCTTCACTGGGTGCTGCTGGGCGCATGTACTGAGATCACTTCTTGCTGCAGGGCTTCCTTTCCTAATGTATTTTGCTCAACTAATGTTAAAAATTAACTTTCCCGCATTCAGATGTGGCCAAAGCAGGAGGTGGAATAAGAGAAAAGACTTAATTTTTAGTGGATAGACCACCAGGGAGCCACCTGGGATAGATGTTCTGTGTGTGTTCGATCTCTCGGAGATGCAGAATATTTACTGAGCAGCATTCTGTGCTAGGTCCCGGGGTACTCCCTAGGATCAGACCCAGGCCATGCCTCAAAGAGCCCCTAGTTTATCGGGTAGCCACACAAGTAACAATAATGATAATTCAGTGAGATGAGCATTAATAAAGGGCTCTGGGTAGTGCAGGAGGCATGGAGGAGAGAGAGAATATCAGGTGTTTGGATCCGCTGTGGCATCGAGGAAGTGCAGAGCAGACAGAGGAAGAATATTTGAGTTGAGATTTAAAGACTCAAGTATCCCTTTCCCTAGATGGGGAAGACCGAAAACGGCTTTTTAGGGCAGGGTACAGCATGTGTGAAGGCACAGCGGCTTTAAATTGCACAGCAGCACTCAGGAGGTTCCGAGAAGTCCAAGGTGCATACGAGGGAGAGAGCAGTCAGCAAAGAGACCAGATCATGGAGGGTGACCCCACCGCTCTAACTGGTATTTATTCATTCATCAAAACCTGGGCCTTTTGGAGTCCAGTTTTTTAAATTTAGATTTTACTTATTTTGAATACATTTATAAGGTTTTATTAAAACATGACAGTGATCAGTCTTCTGCCCACCGCTGTTTTCAGCCATCCTCCCCAGAGGCAACCGATGCTGTCAGATTCTTGTGTATTCTAAGGTGTTTCCCACAAATACACAAACAGCAGCAGTCCACTCACACCCTGCCGTGCACCTTGCTTCCATCACTTCATACATCTTGGAGGTGATTCAGCACATGGAGCTTCTGCCTTCTCCTTGACAATGGTGGGAGCTCAGTTATTAGCCCTAGCTTAAAGACCTTCTCATTCCGCCCCTCGTCTTACAGTGGAAAGGCCCAGAGAAGGTGGGGAGCAGCTCCAGCTCACCTGCTGTTCAGGGACTGAGCCAGGCCTGAAACTCACTCCTCTGCCTTCCATACCCACCCTGGGCCAGCCAGATCCACTTCCTTGCCGGCAGTCCTCATTTGCTAGCCCATCAGCTGGGTGAGGCTGCCATTTTTCGTAGCCATTACAGGCAGAGAAGCTGGTGTTTCCATCGGCCTCGTGATGTGGATTTTAGATTTCCACAGTAATCTTTATCAATGTTTTCTCACTTTCCTTTTCTCTCCCTTCTTCCTCCTCCTCTTCGTCCCCACCTTAAGTCTCAGCAGCCTTGTATCAAGCCTCTGCCCCATCCTGGTCCCAGCAACTGGTCACCATGGCAACAAGGGCCTTCCATCAAAAAGCAGCCTTCCAGGTATTTTATTCTGAGCCTCAATTAAGCAGGGCAGGCCAAGGCTGGGAGCAGTGCAAAGAAGAGTGTTTTATGGCCTGTGAGAGAGCCCAGGTGCTATTTATAGCTCCTTAATCGGTGTTGCTAAATGGGTCTTAACTCACGTCCTGTGGCAACTGCACATTTTCATCACAGAGAATCTCCGCCCCACAGCCTCACTCCCTCCATCTGTTGGCCTGAGGGAGAAATGGTGCCTCCTGTGGCTCAGCAGCTGTCAGCAGGCCACTTGGCCCTTCTGACCCCCTCCTGACACTCTCCGGCCCTTTGCAGCCCTGCCTTTGGGGATATTTGGTCACAGCAGATGCTTGTCAGGAACCCAGAGGCCTCAGCCCTGTCCCAGGGCTGGAATTCTGTCCCCAGCCTCCCAACCACCTCTTCTCAGCCTCCCCATCAAAGCCAGAGTGGTAAGAGGGATATGTAAGACAATATATCCAGGTTTTTATGGATACTCCAAAAATTCTTTCCATTAACATCTCGTAGGTTAACTAGCAGTTTCACTCATTAAAACAGAGCAAGTTAATGGTTTCTTACAGTTGGGAAAATTGAGGCAGAGAATGGGAGAAGGAATTAACAGATACCTATTGCCACACACTGCCTTGGAGCTTTATATGTACCATCTCATTCAATCTTCACACAACTTGTTTTATAGAGAAGGAAACTATACCAGTCAGGATAGCCCAGGTTTTGCTGCAGTAACAGACAATCCCCAAACCTCATTGACTTCAAACAACAAAGGTTTGTTTTTGCCCATACTGTGTGCTCACTGCCGTTCAGCAGGAGGCTTTATTCCACAAAGTGTGTCCTCACTTTGGGTCCAGGGCAGAAGGAACAGCCTCTAATGGTGACTAATGGAAAAGTGAAGACAGCAAAATTCACACTGGCTCCTAAAGCTTCCAAGCAAAAGTAACACACATCATTTCTGCTGCCATTTCCTTAGCAAGTCTTATGGCCACACCTAACTTCAAGTGAGTAGGGAAGGATAAGCTGATCATTGCTCGGAGGGCAAGAGCCAGAATATTTGAGAACAACCACAATGACCCCCACAGAAGCTGAGAGTCCCAGAGGTGAAATGATTTGCCCAGATCCCACGGCTCCAAAGTGGCAGAGCAGGGATTTGAACTGTCAGCTGTTTCCCCCAGAAACCTGTGCATGTAACAAAGTGGCTATAGACTTGGGCTCTAACGTCATACTTCTGGCTTGAACTCTATCTCCAGTATTCACCAGCTATGTTATCCTAATTAGGCAAGTCTTTTAACCTCTCAGAGCCTCACTTATTTGTTAAATGAAGACACTAGTGCAGGACTATGTTTTGAAAAGCAAAACTTTTTTCGTAAGTTTGGGGCAAACTCATTTGGCAGCCAGACTCAACTTGAACTGGGTGAGACTATTTATATCATTCCTTATTTCTCTTGGTGTGAATATTCATAGGTTTCACTGTAGAAATATTAAAGTGTTTGGTTGCAGGCCACTGGGGACGTTATACCATACATAGCATACACAACCTAATTACTAAACCCTGGAACTTGCTTTTTTTTTTTTTTTTTTTTTTGGATAAGGGACAACAGTCCTGTAGTACCTCCCTCATAGGGTCATCATAAGGATTAAGGGAAATGATTTGTCCAAAAATTCTGAGCACAGGGCCCAGCACATAGTGAGTGCTCCATGCTTGGTGGTTATTTTTGGTCCTTAGATTGAACTCTTGAGGCAGGAAGAGGCCTGGGCTGCGAGAGACTGCCGTACAAGCTGAAACCACAGCAAGAAAAGAGTGGGAACACTCCAGTTTGCACAGAACCCACATCAGCGGGTCTCTCAGTTTCCTGAGTGTTCTGTCGTAGGAAACAGAGGTTCTTTAGGGCCCCATTAATCCTCTAGGGTGTTTTTGGAATGATTCACTCTGAAAGCAAATGGAGTGTTTGGGTCCTCGGAAAAAGACAAAGTGCTTTGTAAGTATACGGTATTGTTTTCACACTTATTAAATGTGATGTGCCCTTTCCATCAGGCAAGAGTCTAGGGCTTTGTCATATTCATTTATCAGAATCGTGGAACCCAAAACCTGCTCCTCAGAAGACCTCAAAGCCCTGCCTTATGGTTAGAACCCGAGACCCCACCCTCCACTCTGAGCAGCTTCCTGTCTCTCTGCTAAATAGACTGGAGTTCTGCGTAAATTTCATTTGGCAAAGGGTTCTGCTGTTTGGAGAAAACCCGCCCTTCTCCTCCCAGCTGGAGAACTGCAACCCAGGGAGGCACCATGCGTGGCAGTCAGAACCTGGGCTAGGACTGTGGTGGGATCCCCACTGATCACTCACTGGCTCCAAGATGCCCTTAGGCAGGTGATGACCCCCCCCTGTGATCCACTTTCCTCATCTGTTAATGAAGATGTCAACGGTTGTTATGAGGATTAAATAAGCTAATTTACGGAAAGTTCTTAGAACAGTGCCTGGTACAGTAGACACACTAGTGATGCTGGCTATTATTAATATTTTCTCACAGCGAGTTTGTGGTAGAGCCAGTACCTGGGCCTTCTATCAAAAGAGAGAAGGAATCTTGTTCAACTAAATTCGTGGATTTGCCCTCTGCCTGCTGACTGGGCTGTCCCATCATGACCCTAGATGGGTTATTGGGTGCCAGACACTGCTCTTCTCAGTCCTCGGAGTGGCCAGGCAAGGCATGGGGCAGCAGAGCCCATGGACAGACCACTTCTGGCCTCAAGGAGCTTTCCAGGGTCTTTCAGCAAGTGGCCCAATAGAGGGGTTCTGACGGGGCCTCTGAGGCCCCTTTAGGTACATAGGACAATGGGTAAATGAATTGTTTGACCATGTCTTGGACAGATGCCTGGACAGAGCCCCTCCAGGTTACCCCAGCTGTTCTCCCATCTTCTTTGTATCTCATGCTGAGCAAAAGGTCAGGAAGCAGTGCTTTAAATTCAGCACAAGGATCCAAACCGCAGTGAGATGCCACTTCATACCCACTAGGATGGTTATAATTAAAAAGCAAACAAGCAGAACAGAAAATAACAAATGGGGAAGATTTGGAGGAATTCCTGGTGAGAATGTAAAACGATGCAGCTGCTGTGGAAAACAGTTTGGCAGTTCCTCAAAAACTTAAACATAGAATCGCCATATGACCCAGCAATTCCATTCTTAGGTATATACCCAAGAGGAATGAAAACAGGTAGGAATTCAAATACTTATGCATGAATATAGCAGCACCATTCACAATAGCTAAAAGGTGCAAATAGCCCAAAATGTCCACCAGTGGATGAATGGGCAAACAAAATGTGGCATATTGATATAATGGAATATTATTTAGCCATAAAAAGGAATGACATTTGGATACATGCTACAACATGGATGAACTCTGAAAACATTGTGCTAAGTGAAAGAAGCCTGATGCAAAAGGTCTCATTATATGATTCCATACGATCATATAATATTCCATATTCATATTCTGGGTATGGAATATCCAGATAGGTAAATGCATAGAGACAGAGGGTAGATTAGTGGTTTCCAGGGGCTGGGGAATGGAGGATGGGGCATGACTGCTTAATGGGCACAGGGTTTCCTTTGGAAGTGATAAAAATGGTTTGGAACTTGACAGAAGTGATTGTTGAATAACACTGTGAATGTACTGAATGCCACTGAATTGTATACTTTAAAATGGTTAATTTTGGCTGAGCGTGGTGGCTCACGACTGTAATCCCAGCATTTTGGGAGGCCAAGGCAGGCAGATCGCTTGAGTCCAGGAGTTCGAGACTAGCCTGGTCAACATGGGGAAACCCCATCTCTAGAGAAAATTAGCCAGACATGGTGGCACACGCCTGTGGTGCTGGCTACTTGAGGGGCTGAGGTGGGAGGATTCCTTCGGCCCAGAAATTTGAGGTTACATTGAGTTATGATCACACCACTGCACTCTAGCCTGAGTGACAGAGTAAGACTCCATCTCAAAAACATAAAATAAATGATTAATTTCATATTATGTAAAGTTCACCTCAATTTAAAAATTATAAATAAATTCAGTGCAAGAAGTTGCCACCAGAATTCAGTCAACAGGTCAGCTGTGTTCATGTGGAAAATACCAGGGGTGAATTCAGTCAGTCGCCCTGAGCCTGGCCCTGGGGGAGCACCCTTCATTCCCCATGGCCCCAGGAAACTGTGCACTCCTCCAGCTGAGGGCATCTCACTCATTTCCAGCTCCCCTGCAGCTGATCTGGCACATGACAAATCCTTAAGAGATTTGGAACTAACTCCTGTGGGTAACTGATGAAACACGGTGAATGCACAGGTGCCTGTCCTCCACTCACCGGCTCTGCAATATTGTGCTAGAAGCTTAATCTCAGCACTTAGTTTTTCTCACTGTGAAGTAACATGGGACAACAAGGCCGAGTCTAGATCCACTGTGCTGGCCCAGCAACCAGATGCATCTAAACCACCATGGCCAGCCTGGGCGCACTGGCAGGGCTCTGCAGAGGGCAGCTGCTGCTGGTCTTAGGTGATTATCATTGTTATCCATGGTCAAGGGCATCTCGGTCTGTGGTCTCTTGAGAAACTGCTTTTGCCACTATCTGAACTAAGGTATTTTTCTGCCTTTTCCCAATTCAAAAAAAGTTCATTTTCTCTATCATTTTTCTCTACCAATATGTTTTTGTCCATAAACCTCTAATGTCTGCTACCCCTTGTCTATGGTAAAATAAGAAAGGAAGTGTCTGGTTTTATGGAAAAAGTAGACACTGTAGGCATTGTACATCAAATATGTGAATGTTCTGGGCATTGACCAGTGTCTTGTGAGGAACACAAGAGTCTTGGGAGCCCAGCAGCCCTGCCAATGTTGCCTGCATGACCTTGGAAATCACATGACCTCTCTGTGCCTGAGTTCCCTCATAGGGTGTGAGGAGGACTGAGTAAGTTACTGTAGGTCAAGTGCTCAGCCAGCATCAGCGCAAAGTGAACTTCCCAATCTGGACACTTAGACACTAAATGGGGTTTAAAAGCAGTTCTGGTTTTTTATGTAGTTACAGACATCATAGCTAGAGTTGGTTGAGGTGTGGAAGAACAATGATCAGATTCCTGGATCCAACTGCATTTGGGCCTCTGTGGTTGGATCCGATCCCTGGCAGCTTACTGAGGGACCAGGTGTCCTCGGTGGCGTTGGCAGGTACTGACATCCCTAACAGTGGTGGATGAGGTTTATTCTGCAATAGAAGTGACACTGTCAGCTCAGGGCTGGATCTGGGCCTAGAAATATTTTGTTTGGCCATACTAAATTAAAACAACACAGAAATGTCAGTTTTCTGGAGTTTTCTGGAAAGAGCAGGAAATGCCCCCTGCCCATAGCTTACACCTGCTCCCCACTATTCACTTAGGTTACCTGCCTGGCACCATGGACGCTGGAGTTTGCAGCCTTTGATCTAAATTGCAAATGTATTTGTGGCACTTGAGATAGTTTTCATTAATGCACTGATCATTAACTTTTTAAAAATTTATCTAAAACAAAAAATCATTTGCCTTGAAACTAGAAGAGGAAGTAAAGTAGCTGTTTTTAAATTTGCCAACTATTATTTTGTATCATGGCTGTTTATAAACTGAAAACATTCATTTCAGACTTCATCATTTACCACTTCTTCTTAGACACAATTTTCCTCCTCTGGAGTATCTCATAAATGCTGGGTTCCTCTTGGGCCTAATTGGATCCTTTGACTAAAGGAGGAGGGGAGCTCGGCTGAGAAAACTAGGCAGACTCCATCCAAGAATTCAGTTTACTCATCAGTTTTGCTTAACTTAAGAAAAACAAGCTTCCACCATCCTCCTCTGGGCCTGTTTCTGAGCTCACACTTGGAAAGGTCAAATAAACACAATAAATCCATTAGAAGGCCTTCATATTAAGCCCCTGGGGCTTATGCTATTTAGCAAGAGGCTAAGAGATGACGTTTCCCAAGTAGAGGAAGTTTGCTCAAGCATAGCTGTTTGCTAGAAAACAGGAGTCAACTGTGCCAGTTAGTCTCAGCGGTTGTGAGGAGCACAGCCCCAGGCTGCTTCAGGAAGGGGGCTTGATGGTGGTGGTTCTGATGGCTGGGTCTGGAGGGGAGAAGACCGCCTTGTGGAGTCCGTGTCAGCTCCCTTTCCCTTTCCAAATTCTTCAGGCCAAATCGCAGTTGGAATTAGGTGGATTGAACCCGTTAGTTGCTGCCCCCCACTAGGCAGGGTCCCTCACTCTGGCTGAGCTTGGAAAAACAGCTGGCACCACCACATGGAGCAGGGCTGAGGGTCAGGGCCATGGGGCCCCTGGGACTCAGGAACAGAACTGATAGGGTTGGTGAAGAGGTTTCCTTTGCAGTGACCATCGTCCCACTTCTTCAGGGGAACTGGCAACAGAGAGTGCATCCCAGACCATGTTGCCCCAGTTCCAATCCCATTCTCACCACTTAACTGTGACCTTGAGCAAGTGCCTATCCTCTCAACTGCCTCCATTTCCTCCAGTCTGTAGCTGGGCATTCATAATAGTAACTACCTCATTGGGTTGTTATGAGGATTAAATACAGTAAGACAAAGAAAGTGCTTAGAACATCTCACGACATAGGAAGTGCTATGTAAGCTACAACTTTCTACAACTATAATGTTACTATTATTATTGCCAAAAAAATCAGTCGAAGAGTCCAGTAAGAGCACTCAGTTGGGCTTTGAAAATATGTCAACACTCATGAGTTTCTCTGCTTCTGATGAGAAGATTGGAAGGAGGATCCTGAAGAGTGGAGCAGGCTGATGGGTGTGGCGGAAGCCACGGGTCACACAGAACTGGCTCTGAGCCCCAGATCTGAGCCCCGGCTCCCGGATGCATTAGATGCTGTGTCCTGAGCAGACTCTTATTTGGAATTATCTGTGGTTATTGATGTAGAAGCATCCTACCTGGATGTTCAGTCCTCAGCTCCCTACACCAGCTGCCTATTTTTCACCTTGTTCCGAAGAACTAACTTCTCTGAAATATTAATAATAGCTGTCATTGATTGATTGCCCACAAAGGATAGGGCCTATGCTGGGTACCTGGACTCTGTCCCTTTTCTAATCCTCCCAGCACTCCCCATGAGGCAGGTGATGTTCCCATTTTACGGAGGAAGCAGCCTGCCCTTTATAAAGCCAGAACCTGACTCTAGGTCTTCTAAGTCCAGGCCTGGGCTGCTGTTTCCTTCCAGCTCTGCCTTTGCCCAGCCACGCTAAGTTCTAAGCAGGCAAGAGTGACTCTGTTATTACTCAGCTAGAATTTATAATTCATCTTCTGGCCAAGCTCTTTGAGTTTGGTTGGGGCCACTTCATAACTTTCTCATTCACTTTTGTTCTCTTTCTCTGTTTTTATTTTTATTTTTAAGTTCTAGGGCACATGTGTACAATGTGCAGGTTTGTTACATAGGTATACATGTGCCATGTTGGTTTGCTGCACCCATCAACTCATCATCTACATTAGGTATTTCTCCTAATGCTATCCCTCTTATAGCCCCCACCTCCCACCCGACAGGCCCTGGTGTGTGATGTTCCCTGCCCCGTGTCCGTGTGTTCTCATTGTTCAACTCCCACTTATGAGTGAGAACATACGGTGTTTGGTTTTCTGTCCTTGTGATAGTTTGCTGAGAATGATGGTTTCCAACTTCATCCATGTCCCTGCAAAGGACATTAACTCGTCCTTTTTTATGGCTGCATAGTATTCCATGGTGTATATGTGCCATATGTTCTTAATCCAGTCTATCATTGTTGAACATTTGGATTGGTTCCAAGTCTTTGCTATTGTGGATAGTGCTGCAATAAACATACGTGTGTATGTGTCTTTATTGTAGCATGATTTATAATCCTTTGGGTATATACCCAGTAATGGGATTGCTGGGTCAAATGGTATTTCTGGTTCTAGATCCTTGAGGAATTGCCACACTGTCTTCCACAATGGTTGAACTACTTTACACTCCCACCAACGTTACAAAAGCATTCCTATTTCTGCACATCCTCTCCAGCACCTGTCTTTTTAATGATCGCCATTCTAACTGGCGTGAGATGGTATCTCATTGTGGTTTTGATTTGCATTTCTCTGATGACCAGTGATGATGAGCATTTTTTCATATGTCTGTTGGCTGCATAAATGTCTTCTTTTGAGAAGTGTCTATTTATATCCTTTGCCTAATTTTTGATGGGGTTGTTTGTTTTTTTCTTGTAAATTTGTTTAAGTTCTTTGTAGATTCTGGATATTAGCCCTTTGTTAGATGAGTAGATTGCAAACATTTTCTCCCATTCTGTAGGTTGTCTGTTCACTCTGATGATAGGTTCTTTTGCTGTGCAGAAGCTCTTTAGTTTAATTAGATGCCATTTGTCTATTTTGGCTTTTGTTCCCATTACTTTTGGTGTTTTAGTCATGAAACTTTGCTCATGCCTATGTCCTGAATGGTATTGCCTAGGTTTTCTTCTAGGCTTTTTATGGTTTTAGGTCTTACATTTAGGTCTTTAATCCATCTTGAGTTAATTTTTGTATAAGGTGTAAGGAAGGGATCCAGTTTCAGCTTTCTACATATGGCTAGCCAGTTTTCCCAGCACCGCTTACTAAATAGGGAATCCTTCCCTCATTGCTTGTTTTTGTCAGGTTTGTCAAAGATCAGATGGCTGTAGATGTGTAGTATTATTTCTGAGTCCTCTGTTCTGTTCCATTGGTCTATATATCTGTTTTGGTACCAGTACCATGCTGTTTTTTTGGTTATTGTAGCCTTGTAGTATAGTTTGAAGTCAGGTAGCCTGATGCCTTCAGCTTTGTTCTTTTTGCTTAGGATTGTCTTGGCTATATGGGCTCTTTTTTGGTTCCATATGAACTTTAAAGTAGTTTTTTCCAATTCTGTGAAGAAAGTCATTGGTAGCTTGATGGGGATGGCATTGAATCTATAAATTACCTTGGGCAGTATGACCAGTTTCACAATATTGACTCTTCCCATCCATGAGTATGGAATGTTCTTCCATTTGTTTGTGTCCTCTTTTATTTCGTTGAGCAGTGGTTTGTAGTTCTCCTCGAAGAGGTCCTTCACATCCCTTGTAAGTTGTATTCCTAGGTATTTTATTCTCTTTGTAGTAATTGTGAATGGGAGTTCACTCATGATTTGGTTCTCTGTTTGTCTGTTATTGGTGTATAGGAATGCTTGTGATTTTTGCACATTGATTTTATATCCTGAGACTTTGCTGAAGTTTCTTATCAGTTAAGGAGATTTTGGGCTGAGATGATGGGGTTTTCCACATATACAATCATGTCTTCTGCAAACAGAGACAATTTGATTTCCCCTTTTCCTAATTGAATACCCTTTATTTCTTTCTCTTGCCTGATTGCCCTGGCCAGAACTTCCAACACTATGTTGAATAGGAGTGGTGAGAGAAGGCATCCCTGTCTTGTGCCAGTTTTCAAAGGGAATGCTTCCAGTTTTTGCCCATTCAGTATGATTTTGGCTGTGGGTTTGTCATAAATAGCTCTTATTATTTATCCAGGAATTTATCCATTTCTTCTAGATTTTCTACTTTATTTGTGTAGAGGTGTTTATAGTGTTCTCTGATGTATTGTATTTCTGTGGGATCAGTGGTGATATCCCCTTTATCATTTTTTATTGCATCTATTTGATTCTTCTCTCATTTCTTCTTTATTAGTTTTGTTAGCAGTCTATGTATTTTGTTGATTTTTTCAAAAAACCGGCTCCTGGATTCATTGATTTTTTTTTTTAAGGGTTTTTTTGTGTCTCTATCTCCTTCAGTTCTGCTCTGATCTTAGTTATTTCTTGCCTTCTGCTAGCTTTTGAATTTTCTTACTCTTGCCTCTCTAGTTCTTTTCATTGTGATGTTAGCGTGTCGATTTTAGATCTTTCCTGCTTCCTCTTGTGGTCATTTAGTGCTATAAATTTCCCTCTACACACTGCTTTAAATGTGTCCCAGAGATTCTGGTACATTGTGTCTTTGTTCTCATTGGTTTCAAAAACATCTTTATTTCTGCCTTCATTTCGTTATGTACCCAATAGTCATTCAGGAGCAGGTTGTTCAGTTTCCATGTAGTTTTGGGGTTTTGAGTGAGTTTCTTAATCCTGAGTTCTAATTTGATTGCACTGTGGTCTGAGAGACAGTTTGTTGTGATTTCTGTTCTTTTGCATTTGCTGAGGAGTGTTTTACTTCCAATTATGTGGTCAGTTTTAGAATAAGTGTGATGTGGTGCTGAGAAGAATGTATATTCTGTTGATTTGGGGTGGAGAGTTCTGTAGATGTCTATTAGGTCCACTTGGTCCAGAGCTGAGTTCAAGTCCTGGATATCCTTGTTAACCTTCTGTCTCGTTGATCTGTCTAATATTGACAGTGGGATGTTAAAGTCTCCCATTATTATTGTGTGGGAGTCTAAGTCTCTTTGTAGATCTCTAAGGACTTCCTTTATGAATCTGTGTGCTCCTGTATTGGGTGCATTTACATTTAGGGTAGTTAGCTCTTCTTGTTGAATTGATCCCTTTACCATTATGTAATGGCCTTCTTTGTCTCTTTTGATCTTTGTTGGTTTAAAGTCTGTTTTATCAGAGACTAGGATTGCAACCCCTGCTCTTATTTTATTTATTTACTTATTTATTGCTTTCCATTTGCTTGGTAGATCTTCCTCCATCCCTTTATTTTGAGCCCATGTGTGTCTTTGCATGTGAGGTGGGTCTCCTGAATACAGCACACCAATGGGTCTTGACTTTTTATCCAATTTGCCAGTCCATGTCTTTTAATTGGGGCATTTAGCCCATTTACATTTAAGGTTAATATTGTTATGTGTGAATCTGATCCTGTCATTATGATGTTAGCTGGTTATTTTGCTTGTTAGTTGATGCAGTTTCTTCCTAGCATCGATGGTCTTTACAATTTGGCATGTTTTTGTAGTGGCTGGTACAGGTTGTTCCTTTCCATGTTTAGTGCTTCCTTCAGGAGCTCTTGTAAGGCAGGCCTGGTGGTGACAAAATCTCTCAGCATTTGCTTGTCTATAAAGGATTTTATTTCTCCTTCACTTATGAAGCTTAGTTTGGCTGGATATGAAATTCCGGGTTGAAAATTCTTTTCTTTAAGAATGTTGAATATTGGCCCTCAGTCTCTTCTGGCTTGTAGGTTTTTGGCCGAGAGATTCACTGTTAGTCTGATGGGCTTCCCTTTGTGAGTACCCTGACCTTTCTCTCTGGCTGCCCTTAACATTTTTTCCCTCATTTCAACCTTGGCGTATCTGACAATTATGTGTCTTGGGGTTGCTCTTCTCGAGGAGTATCTTTGTGGTATTCTCTATCTCCTGAATTTGAATGTTGGCCTGCCTTGCTAAGTTGGGGAAGTTCTCCTGGATAATATCCTGAAGAGTGTTTTCCAACTTGGATCCATTCTCCCCATCACTTTCAGGAACACCAGTCAAACATAGATGTGGTCTTTTCACATAGTTCCATATTTCTTGGAGGCTTTGTTCGTTTCTTTTCACTCTTTTTGCTCTAATCTTGTCTTCTTGCTTTATTTCATTGATTTGATCTTCAATCACTGATATCCTTTCTTCCACTTGATTGAATCGGTTATTGAAGCTTGTGCATGCATCACGAAGTTCTTGTGCTGTGGTTTTCAGCTCCATCAGGTCATTTAAGGTCTTCTCTACACTGTTTATTCTAGTTAGCCATTCGTCTAACCTTTCTTCAAGGTTTTTAGCTTCCTTGCAATGGGTTAGAACACGCTCCTTTAGCTCAGAGAAGTTTGTTACTACCGACCTTCTGAAGCCTACTTCTGTCCACTTGTCAAACTCATTCTCCCTCCAGTTTTGTTCCTTTGCTGGCGAGGAGCTGCAATCCTTTGGAGGAGAAGAGACGCTCTGGTTTTTGGAATTTTCAGCTTTTCTGCTCTGGTTTCTGCCCCCCTTTGTGGTTTTATCTATGTTTGGTCTTTGATGTTGGTGACCTACGGATGGGGTTTTGGTATGGATGTGCTTTTTGTTGATGTTGATGCTATTCCTTTCTGTTTGTTAGTTTTCCTTCTAACAGTTGGGCCTCTCAGCTGCAGGTCTTTTTGAATTTGCTGGAGGTCTACTCCAGACCCTGTTTGCCTGGGTATCACCAGCAGAGGCTGCAGAACAGCAAATATTGCTGCCTGATTCTTCCCCTGGAAGCTTCGTCCCAGAGGGGTACCTGCCTGTATGAGGTGTCTGTCGGCCCCTACTGGGAGGTAGCTCCCAGTCAGGCTACACAGGGGTCAGGGACCCACTTAAGAAGGCAGTCTGTTCGTTCTCAGAGCTCAAACACCGTGCTGGGAGAACCACTGGTCTCTTCAGAGCTGTCAGACAGGGACGTTTAGGTCTGCTGAAGCTGTCTGCTGCCTTTTGTTCTGATATGCCCTGCCCACAGACGTGGAATCTACAGCAAAGCAGTAGGCCTCGATGAGCTGTGGTGGGCTCCACCCAGTTTGAGCTTCCCAGCCTCTTTGTTTACACTGTGAGCATAAAACCACCTACTCAAGCCTCAGCAATGGCGGACGACCCTCCCCTTGCCATGCTGCTGCATCGCAAGTCAATCTCAGACTGTTGCGGTAGCACTGAGCAAGGCTCCGTGGGCGTGGGACCCGCCAAGCCAGGCACAGGAGGGAATTTCCTGGTCTGCCTGTTGCAAAGACTGTGGGAAAAGTGCAGTATTTGGGCAGAAGTGTACCATTCCTCCAGGTACAGACTGTCACAGCTTCCCTTGGCTAGAAAAGGGAAATCCCCTGATGCTTTGCGCTTCCCTGGTGAGGTGACACCCCGTCCTGTTTCGGCTTGCCCTCCATGGGCTGTGCCCACTGTCCAACCAGTCCCAATGAGATGAACCAGGTACCTCAATTGGAAATGCAGAAATCACCCATCTTCTGTGTCGATTTTGCTGGGAGCTGCAGACCAGAGCTGTTCCTATTTGGCCATCTTGGAAGCCAGACCTAAATCCTCTTTCTCTCTCTTTGTTTTTAACTGAACTTCCGATACACAGAATTGGATTAAACATAATCCTTAGTTGTAATACACTGTCATCTTTGGTCCCATGCATAGCCCTCTTTAATTCTAATTTCCTTATTTATGTATTTACCCCTTTATAATTTAATGCACACCCATGAATCTACCACCCAACCCAGTGCCTAGAACATTGATAATCAAGCACCTCTGTGCCCCTTGTGTCATCTCCGCCAATCTGCACCCTTGCTGAAAGGCAACCACTCTCAGAATTTTGTGCTTATTATTCCTTTGCTCTTTTCCTTATAGATTTTTTGTACATAGATGTGTGCCTCAATAATGCCTTGTTTCATTTTAGTTGTTCTGCAACTTCCCAAATTACATACTCCTATGCCAGTACCACTCAGTGTCATTGCTACAGCGTTAAGTAACCTGATATCTGGTAGGCAAGTCTTTCTGTCCCCAAATTCCTCATTCCTTTTTAGAAGGAGATGCCACAGGGAATTGGGGACCCATTTCTGAGGACTTCACCCTGCCCTGGATGAAATTAGCACCAACTGTCTCTGCAAGCACGCTTCTGCTTCCCCTGCCTGGTCTCCGATGTTGGATGTGTTTCTTTCAGTACCTGTAGGGGCAGCTGGGTTGTTCCAGTGCTGCAGTGACAGGGAACACTGCAGAGGTTGGGAACATCCGTGGAGCAGGGTGCATGCCAACCCAGAGGCACCCCCACCTGACACTCTCCCCATGTGACAAGGGCTGTCCCATCCAAGGCCAGCGTGTCCAACCATCGTGCAGCTCCCCGGGGCAGGCTCCAAGTCAGACTTTCTGGGACAATTTTAAGCTGAGTTAGGAGTATCCTCTACCAGACCAAGGAACTGGCACAGTGTGTTGCTAATTCTATCTGCCTGCAGGACCTTGCCAGGGTTCTTCAGTGGACTCAGGACAATATGAAAGAGCTACTTTTTATTCATTACCTGCATCAGAGGACCTGGGCTGCATTTTCCTTTGTAGAGATGCAGGCTCATTTCAGCTGCCTCCTCTCTCCCGAACACTGGGTTTCTCATTCTCATTGACCCAGCACCCACAGTATCCAAAGCAGAGCGGTAAGGGCTGGACAGCTAGCACGAGACCCAGCCCTGCCTGTGGGAGCCCATAGGGGCGAGGACAGCTCCAGCAACAGGGAGCAGTTCTACAGAGATTCAGGGTGGTCACGGATTTCCTGAAGTTTGAGGGCAGGGAGACCACATTTCCCAAACTCCAAATTAGGACAATGAGGTCTGGCAGCAGGACAGAATATTTCAAACTAGGATCATCTCATAAAACTCATAGGTTTAGTCACCATAATGACGAGAACCACTCACAGGCCTCTGCCTGGGAGGGTCTGATGAGGTTGTGGAGAAGGGCTCACAGCAGCAGGTGTGAGCTGTGTTTCATGGGGACAGGGAAGGGCAAGGAGACCTAGGGAGGCTGCGTTCATAATGGAGTCAGGAAGACAGAAAGAATGGAACACAGAGATGTTTAGGATGTGGACATGAAAGCACTTGGGGGTAGATTGGGCTTGGAGAGCAGAGGAGGGACATCGTGAGTGTGTCTGAAGGTCTCAGCCTGTTAACACAGCTACAAAGACAGGGCTCCCACTAGGGAAGTACAGCAGTAAGGAGGAAGGGCAGGGAACTTGGTTTCACTGCAGAGAGTTGACATGTTTATGAGGCCACGGACAGGCCATGTGGACCAGTGTATTAGAATCACTCAGATCATGTTAAAATGTTGCTTCTGATGCAGTAGGTCAGGGTGGAGCACAAGATCCTGCATTTTCAACAGGCTCCCAGGTGACACTGGTGCTGCCAGTCCACAGATCAGGTAGCCAGGCTAACGAGGGTCCCAGACAAGAATCGGGCAGAGATCGCATGTGACAACGTCCCTAATTTGGATAAGGAGTTAAGTACCTGTTGAACTGAGGCATGTAGTGTCATTTTTCATTTCCCCCCACAAGAAAAATGTCTCAACTTCCAGAAAAACCATTATCGATCATCTTGATCAGAATCCAGGGATGCAAAAATGGAAGGGGAGATGTGCCTTTATATAATTTTTTTCATATGAAGAACTGATTCCTCTAACTTTCACAGGTATGACTTTGGTTGTAAGCAGTTGGGCAGAGCCATATTTTTCTTTCTGCCTCTTTGGAAGTGAATTTTCTGATGAGGTTAGCTCCTTCTCTCCATTTCACCCATGCGCTCACCAGCACAAGGTGGCAGGGTCTGCAATCAGACAGGAAGTGGCTGGTGTTGCGGTAATATTAGAGTCAGGGCAGCTCTGTGCCTTCATCACATCATGGCAGGGGAAGAATCAGAAGGTTCAGAACCCTGGAGACCAGGACTCTCATGCCTCCTCCTCATAATACCTGGACACAGGTATTCTCAAGCATGTCCATTAGTATGAATTGAAGTCAACATGTGCCCCCTGCCAGGGGTCAGTCTCATTTTGAGACCTCAGTCTGCCTGCAGAAATAATCTGTGAAGGGATTTCAGGCATGGGCCCAAGGTGCAGGGGGATGTATGTGGTTCCTCTGAGAACAAGGAGGCCGTGTCCTGCCCAGGGTTGTCTCTGCAGACACCTCCTCCCTCTGCTCATATTCAGGGAAGGGTTGCAATTTGGCTCCTGTATATTGGGCTCATTTTGAACTTTAATGACACCAAAAACAAAACAAAACAGTTGATTTTGTGACTTGATTTCCTTTGGGAGTTTTAAATAAATATTACTATAGAAATATCATTCTCCTTGTCCAAGGCCTCTCTTCTAAGAGGTATGAAGACAGAGGGGAATCATATTGGATCCTGGCCTTTCCTCCATGGCTCATGGAGATTTTGTGGGAAGGCCAGTCAAGCATATGGGTGCCCCACGCAGACAGGTTTGAAAGACCTGCCTGAGAAGGGGGTTCTGGTTACATCCTTGCCACCCCACTAAATGCTCCCCAAGTCTGTGGGGCTCTATGATTCACCACAAGAGAGGGAGCCCCAGCATTTCAGAACTGACCAGATGCTTAGAGAAAATCTCATTCAGTGGCCTCAGACAGGAAAGAGAAGCTCGGAGAGGGAAAAAATGTAGAATCCCAAGGGGTTAATGGAGGAACCGAGGCTCAAACCCCTGTCTTCTGAACCCAGTCACCTCTGCCTCCACCTCCCTGCCTTCCTTGGCCTGAGGAGTGGCATTCACTGCAGCAGCCCAAGTCACAGCCAGCCTTTCATCCCTGAGGCCCTGGGCTCAGGAGATCTCAGACTCAATCCTGTGGAGAGAAGACGGAGCAACCTGTTGGATTGGAAACTGACCCCAAGTCCACGTCCACAGAGATCAAGGCTCCTGGACCCGAGTCCAGTCCTCTGTTTTTCTCCCACTTTCCTTCAATTTCCAACCAGGGTTCCAGGCTTGCTACCAACATCCCAAGAGTGATATTTTTCGAAGGACACCATCTACCCATTGTATCAACCCCAGAGAATCTTCTTCCACAGACCCAGGGAGACCAAATAACAACAGCAAAGCAAACATCGATGGCATCTGAGCATGTGCCAGGCCATGCTTTAATCCTTTCCGTAGGTTACCTCCTTTAATTCGCACAAGCACCATCAGAGACGGGTCCATGAGCTGAGTTTGCTAGGACCTTGGCTGGGATAGGACTCGAATTCCTCTGTGAAAACAGAGCCCACTCCGACCCCTTCCATGGATAGATTAGTGGTGAATCTAGCTCTGCTTTTGATGGTAAGAGGCTAGTGAAAGAGTCTGGCTTGGGCCTTGCATTAGGGTGGAGACTGAGCTAGGATTTCCCTCCAATACAGCCCCCCACGCCCCATCCCGGGCTCTCAAAGGCTGGGCAAGGGATGGGACCTTCTTCTACCTCTTCACTCCCTGCCCAACCCAAACACACAGAGGTTTCTCCAAGATGTGTATGCTTCAAGGTCAAGAAGACCCAACAGTGGTCCAGGACACAAACCCCAGTAGGACCTGAGTCTCCAGCGCCTGCCTGAAGCCAATCATTCTTCCTCACAGCTGGGAGGGGGTCAATAGTGAACACCCATGTGGTTCAACAGGGCTGGGGTGCAGCAGCAAGCCAGCAGTGGACAGGCAGCTGAGTGCTGCTGAGCTGTTGGCCAGGAAGGCAGATGCCTATGGAAGGAAGGCTGCCAGAGAGGGGTTCAGGTCTCCAGACCCCTTGTTCCTTTGACAATGCTAGTGTGAGCCCATGGCTAAAATGAGCCTCACCTGTAAAGCTGAGTGAGGCCTCAGTTCAGCCAGTCCTGCCTTTGATAATAACAGCAGCTTACAGCCAGCCCTGCCCTTGGGCCTGGTTCAGCCCCACCTCCCCGAGGAAACCTGCCTGGCCTCCATCCAGAGCTCAGAAGCCACGTCTCCCCAGGTCTGCAAGGCTCCTCTAACATTTATCTCACAGGCATCACTTGCCTTGCCATTCACTTTTTCATGTGCATTTTTTTTCTATCAAATCTAATTTGATTTGGTACAATCAAGGCCCTTTCACTGCCAGGATTAAATGTGATTTCTGTTCTGCCAAACGTAAACCAGTGGAGAGGAGCCTCAGCCATTATGCCAAGCCATTTGCCACTCTGATGGAGACACAGGCTGGAGAAGGAAGGCGAGGCCACTTTGCCAGCTGGTGGCTGAGACTTGCCAGGCACTCAGGGCTCCCAGCTGCCCAGCTGCATGGCAGGTCAGGGAAAGGAGGACAAATCTTCTCTTAGGCCCTGCAGTGGAACTGAGGTCTAAGAACTGAGAACCGAACCGAATTCCAGAAGCTGTTTATTCCCAGTTCATTTCCTAGTCCCTAGCCCTGCCCCTCCCACAGCCCCTCACCAGCTGCCCCATTGGCCCGCCTGACCCCATACCCTTGGTTCCTGGGAAGAGTGAATTGTTCAGCTGGATGAGGAGGGAGGAGAAGAAAAAGAAGGCTGGTGGGTTGAGCAGATCTGAAGAGACGGCCATGTGGCCGTGGAGGTTTCCCTGAGGGGAAATAATGGTTATAGTCGGTGGGGATGGGGGTGGAGTGTGGTAAGTCATTGGTCAGAGACTGGGGTGCAGGAATGTGTTTAGGAGTGATGCTGAGGTTCATGGTGGCCCAGGTAATAGTGGCTGGGTGGAGGAGAGAGTCCCTGGGATCTGGCAGTCAAGAATCAGGAGCCTGAGTGATGAGAAAGTGATCCCTGTGGAGGAGTCATCAGGGCGTGACAGGTGTGGGTGGAGAGGGGGTGTGGGACGCCAGGCCAAAGCCCTGACAAACGCGGGGCCAGCGGTCAGTGGATGACAGCATCAAGGAGTGGGGAGAGGGCTGAGCCAAGTGGTGTGAACCACATAGGAAGGGGGATTTCTCACAAACAGAAGGTGGGTGTGGAGCTTTGTATATGGCAGAGGAGCCAGGAGGGGCCCTGCCCTGCCTCCAGGCCTGAGTGAGCACGCAGCCCCCAGAGAAGGTGGAAGGGCAATGGGGTGCCGGGACAGAATGCTTGGTCCAGTTAAGGCAGTTGAGGGGAGCTCACAGAGAAGAAGCTGGGGTTGCAGTTTTCTGTATGTGGAGTGGCAGTTCCAAAGGGTGCAGTGGAAGATTTGAGTGGTGGGGAAGCTAAGGGCTGGAGTCAGAGGTAAGGGGGACAGAGCATCACGTGGGGATGGCTCTTTAGCAAAGTCAGCTGCTAGAAAGAGGTTCTACTAAGCATCAGGATCCAACAGAACTTTAAATTGTTCCATTCTACCTTCCTTCACTTCAGGGTTATATTCACTCTCTTCTTTTCCTGGAGGTGGGTATCATCCTGTTTCTAGGGCTCCTTTTTCATTTTGCTGGAATGCCTCCTTGAGTAACTTTCAGACTAGGTGGACAGAAGCTCTTCTTTCAGAGCCACTGCACACATCCAGAAAGGAAGCTGCTGTTTGCTCTGCAACAGTGTAGCTCCCCTTAGCCCGGGAGGGTGAGGAGTCTTTGGGTGAAAATATTTTGCCAGACACACTCTCCTGTCAGTTCTGAGTCAGGGAGCTGACAGGAAGGCCAGACCCTTGAGTTCTTCATCTAAGTGGAGGTGTCTTTCCCACAAATCCTGCCCACCTCTGCTGTGGTGGTTTTGCCCATGCTCTATTCAGCTTCTCTATTGGACCTTGACACCTCCAGGAGCCCCTCCCAAAGGCTGCCCTGCTCAAACAGAACTGGATCAGGCTCTGCAGCTGGGGCAGATGGGAACACAACTGTCCCAGATGTTGGGATTACAGTTCTTTAAGGATTACCCCATGTTTGCTCCTTGGAGCTTGGGGTTTCTCTGGTACTCTTTTGGTGAGAGCCCTGCACATCCCTGGTATACAAGGCTACTGGTCTCACTGCTTGATTTCTCCACCATCCTGTCACACCTGCTTCCTGTCTTCCTGGAATTTACCATAATGTCTGGCTGCTGATGGCCTTTCTTGTTTTCCAGCACTCTTATCCTGTCCCTCGTGCACACGCATGCACACATGAGCGAATCTTCTGTCATCTCAGAGAGACACTGGGTAGGAGGGGTGCAGTGTGTGGGCCGAGGCTGCCCCCTTGATCACACTGCCTTCGTCTTTGGAACAGTCCCACACAGTTCAGCTGGAACATTTGAATGGAACTTTTCAAGCACTCCCTGTTCTGGGTTGTCCCCTTTGGAGGTTTCTCACATCCTTGCTTTGCAGCGTTGCTAGGGAAGGCCATGCATTATTTAGGACTATTTTCCTGTGCAACACTCCTCTGTGCACAAGAAGTAACTTGATAGCTCCCTATCCCAGGGAAAATGAGGGCCCCACCTGGGCTGTGGGGACCATCTGTGTGGATGACGCTTGTTGGCACAGAGTTCATCTGAAGATGCTGCTTGTGTCCCAGCTGTAGTCACAACCCTTTTTGCTGGGGAAACAGTGAAGCTTGTCAACAGAAAACTCTCCGAATTCCAAATGCTTCTAGATGGGAGCTGAGGTCTCTGTTGACCATGACAGGGCCAGTCGGTACAGGGATGCCATATTTTAGAAGTAGCATTACTACAGGTAATGATACACTTGACAATTTGCATGATTAAGTGGATTGACACCTAACAGGTGCAGACCCAGACGGCAGAGGAGCCAAGTCACTGAGGAAGAGGCGACACTTGATTTGAGTCCAGAAAGATGAGGCATGTTCCTGGCAGGAAGTACAAGGAATGGTGTTCTAGGCAAAAGGAGCAGCATGAGGGGAGTCTTAGGGGCATGAAAGCAATTCTGAGGCTTCAGACACCAAAACCATAGTCTGTGGATAACTGATGAGTACAGTGTCTGCCACAGAGTGTGTGTGTACTTGCACATGTGTGTGGCTCCTCCTCATTTCATTCCCTGAAAACAAACAGTGCCCAGGTCTATTTGAGTCCAGCTTTCAGGGCTGTCACTCAAACCCTCCCCCATCTGCTGACCATTGTCTAAAATTACCACAAGAGAATTTCACCTCTTGACCCTAAGATGTTGATCTTTTTTCAAAATATAAATACAGGGTTGGGGTAGGGTAGTGACTTGTGTCTTGGCATCTTCTCACTGCAGGCAGAGAAGACTTCAGAGGGCTCAGGGAAGCAGCTTAGGCCACCAATCTCTGTGCCAAGATCTCCACCCATTTCCGTCACAGAAACAGGCCATCATAAGTGGATGCAGTAACTTTCCTCATTTTATTGATAGCTAAACAGAGTCCCTGGGAAGTCCAATGGCTCACCTAGGGTTGTGCAGGTGGTTAGTGATGGAAAATTAAGGAATATTCAGATCACTGGAGAACTTTTGAAATGATTACCTTGTCATATTTTTAGCACAGAACCAGACATCCATCCCTGGCTCCAGGAAATCTTCATCAAGAGCAGAACATTGTTGTCAATTAGGATGATGTACTGAGGCATTTGTAGAACCACAATAAGTAAATTATGACTATTTTTAAGGGTGCTTCTTGGGCTGATGGCCTGAAATAAGACACATTTTAGAGAGAACACCTTTAAGGCAAGGGGCCTGTTATGTCATACCATCATCACAACAGCCCATAGATGGAGGTGTTGCTATCCCCATTTTACAGATGATAAAAATGTGGAGCCACATTTTTGTCCTCTATTGAGTGGGTGGTGGGAGCAGAAGCTAGGATTCCAAGCTAGCTCCTTCCCCCTATTTTTCCCATTAGGGCAGGCAGGCAAATGCTTCATTTGTGTTGCGTCTCACCAAGTACTTCTGTCAGTGATTTTTTTTTTTAATGTAAACTTGTTTTTGAAGTATAAGATATATGTAGACAGCACACAAATCTTAAGAGTGCTGCTTGATGATGTTTACAAACAACACACTAGTAGAACCAGAACTCAATTCAAGCAGCAGAAAATTCCAGCCCCCTCAGGAATCCCTCATGCCTCCTGCCCATCACTACTCCCTTAAGGTCACCTCTGCCCTAACTTCATCACCTTGCTTTTGCTTCTATACAGAAGATGTCACACAAAATGTGCTTTATTTCACTCAAAATTATGTCGAAAGATTCCTCCATGCTTTTATGTATATTTGTGGTTCCTTCATTCTCGTGGCTGATTAGTGTTCTATATGAAGTTACACAATTTATTTTTACATTCCACTGTTGATGGACAGTAGAATTGTTGCTTTCAGTTTGGTGCTGTTACAAGTGATGCTCCTATGAGCATTTGTGAATGTACATTTTGGTGAACATGTATATGCTTTTCTGTTAGGTGTTTACCCAGGAGATTCAGCAGTTTTAGTCAATGTGCCTAGTTTTCCAAAGTGGTTGTGCAGTTCACATTCCCACTAAAAGCGTTGTGAGCATTCCAGTTGCTCTACATCCTCATGAGCACTTAATACTATCTTTTTCATTTTAGTCATTCTTTTTTTTTTCTTTCTTAATTTCAATAGTTTTGGGGGTACAGGTGGTTTTTGGTTTCATAGAAAAAATCTTTAGTGGTGATTTCTGAAATTTTGATGCACTACTCAATGTGTAGTCTTTTATCCCTCAACTCCCTCCCACTCTTTCCCCCAGGTCCCTAAAGTCCATTATATCTTTTTTTTTTTTTTTGAGATGGAGTCTCACTCTGTTGCCCTGGCTGAAGTGCAGTGTCACAGTCTCGGCTCACTGCAACCTCCGCCTCCCAGGTTCAAGCGATTCCTCTGCCTCAGCTTCCCAAGTAGCTGGGACTACAGGTGAGCGCCACCATGCCCGGCTAATTTTTGTATTTTTAGTAGAGATGGGGTTTCACCATATTGGCCAGGCTGGTCTCAAACTCCTGACCTCGTGATCCGCCTGCCTTGGCCCCCCAAAGTGCTGGGATTACAGGTGTGAGCCACCGTGCCCAGCTTCATTATATCATTCTTACAACTTTGCATCCTCATACCTTAGCTCCCATTTATAAGTGAGAACATAGATGTTTGGTTTTCCATTCCTGAGTTACTTCTCTTAGAATAATGGTCTCCAACTTTATCCAGGTTGCTGTGAATGCCATTATTTCATTCCTTTTTATGGCTGAGTAGTATTCCAAGGTGTGTGTATGTATATATTATCACATTTTGTTTATTCACTCATTCACTGATGGGCATTTAGGCTGTTTCCAAAATTTTACAATTGTGAATTGTGCTGCTATAAACATGCATGTGCAAGTGTCTTGTTCACATAATAACTTATTTTCTTCTGGGTAGATACCTAATAGTGAGATTGTTAGATCAAACAGTAGTTCTACTTTTAGTTCTTTAAGGAATCTCCACACTGTTTTCCATAATGGTTGTACTGGTTTACATTCCCACCAGCAGTGTAAAAGTGTTCCATTTTCACCACATCTACACAAACATCTGCTATTTTTTGACATCTGTTATTTCTTAAATTATGGCCATTCTTGCAGGAGTATTTCATTGTGGTTTTAATTTGCATTTCCCTGATAATTAGTGATGTTGAGTATTTTTTCATATGTTTGTCAGCCATTTGTATATCTTCTTTTGAGAATTTTCTATTCATATCTTTTATCTACTTTTTGATGGATTATTTGTTTTTTTCTTGCCAATTTGCCTGAGTTCCTTGTAGATTCTGGATATTAGTCCTTTGTCAGAGGCACAGTTTGTGAATATTTTCTCCCACTCTGTGTTTACTCTGCTGATTATTTCTTTTGCTGAGCAGAAACTTTTTAGTTTAATTAGGTCCCATCTATTTATCTTTGTTTTTATTGCATTTGCTTTTAGGTTCTTGGTCATGAACTTTTTGCCTAAGCCAATGTCTAGAAGAGTTTTTCCTGTTATCTTCTAGAATTTTTATGGTTTCAGGTCTTAGATTTAAGTTTTTGATCCATCTTGAGGTGATTTTTGTATAAGATGAGAGATGAGGATCCAGCTTCATTCTTCAACATGTGACTTGTCAAATCCCAGCACCATTTGTTGAATAGGTTGTCCTTTCCCCACTTTATGTTTTTGTTTGCTTTGTCAAAGATCGGTTGGCTGTGAGTATTTGGCTTTATCTCTGGGTTCTCTATTCTGGTCCATTGGTCTACATGCCTATTTTTATACCAATACCATGCTGTTTTGGTAACTATAGCCTTGTAGTATAGTTTGAAGTTGGGTAATATGATGCCTCCAGATTTGTTCTTTTTGCTTAGTCTTGCTTTGGCTATGTGAGCTCTTTTTCGGTTTCATATGAATTTTAGGATTGTTTTCTCTAGTTTTTTGAAGAATGATAATGGTATTTTGATGGGAATTGCATTGAATTTGTAGACTGCTTTTGACAGTGTGGTCATCTTCACAATATTGATTCTACCCATCCATGAGCATGGGGTATGTTTCCATTTGTTTGTGTCATCTATGAATTCTTTCAGCAATGTTTTGTAGTTTTCCCTGTGGAAATCTTTCACCTCGTTTGTTAGGTGTATTCCTAAGTATTTTTCTTTTCTTTTCTTTTTTTCTTTCTTTTTTTTTTTTTTTTTTTTTTTTGCAGCTGTTGTAAAAGGGATTGAGTTCTTGATTTGATTCTCAGCTTGGTCACTGTTGGTGTATAGCAGTGCTACTGATTTGTGTACATTGATTTTGTATACTGAAACTTAACTGAATTCATTTATCAGATCAAGGAGCTTTTTAGATGAGTCTTTAGGGTTTTCTAGGTATATAGTCATATCATCGGCAAATAGCAACAGTTTGACTTCCTCTTTACAGATTTAGATGCCCTTTATTTCTTTCTCTTGTCTGATTGTTCTGGCTAGGACTTCCAGTACAGTGTTGAATAGCAGTGGTGAAAGTGGGCATCCTTGTCTTGTTCTAGTTCTCAGGGGGAATGCTTTCAACATTTCTCCATTCAGTAGTATAATGTTGGCATGGGTCTGTAAGAGATGGCTTTTATTACCTTAAGGTATGTCCCTTCTATGCCAATTTTGCTGAGGCTTTTAATCATAAAGGGATGCTGGATTTTGTCACGTTTTTTCTGCATCTATTGACGTGCTTATATGATTTTTGTTTTTAATTATGTTTATGTGATGTATCACATTTATTGACTTTTATATGTTAAACCATCCCTGCATGCCTGGCATGAAACCTGCTTGATCATGGTTAATTATCTTTTTCCATATGCTGTTGAATTCAGCTAGCTAGTATTTTGTTGAAGATTTTTGCATGTATGTTCATTAGGGATATTGGTCTGTAGTTTTTGTTTTTTGTTATGTCCTTTCCTGGTTTTGGTATTACGGTGATACTGGCTTCATAGAATAATTTAAGGAGGATACCCTCTTTCTCTATCTTTTGGAATAGTTTCAGAAAGAGTAGTATCAATTCTTCTTTGAATACCTGATAGAATTCAGCTGTGAATCCATCTGGTCCTTGACTTTTTTTTTGGTGGAAATTTTTTTATTACCATTTCAATTTCACTACTTGTTACTGGTCGGTTCGGAATGTCTATTTCTTCCTGATTTAATCTAGGAAGGTTGAATATTTCAAGAAATTTATCTATCTCCTTTAAATTTTCTAGTTTGTGTGTGTAAAGGTGTTGATAATCCCCTTGAATGCACTTTTGTATTTCTGTGGTATCAGTTGTAATATCTCCTGTTTTGTTTCTAATTGAACTTATTTGAATCTTCTCTTGTCTTTTCTTGGTTATTCTCATTAATGGTCTATCAATTTTGTTTATCTTTTCAAAGAACTGGCTTTTTGTTTTATTTATCTTTTGTATTTTTTGTTTCAATTTCATTTAGTTCTACTGTGATCTTTGTTATTTATTTTCTTCTGCTGAGTTTGAGTTTAGTTTGTTCTTGTTTCTCTAGTTCCTTGAGGTGTGACCTTAGATTGTCTATTCATGTTCTTTCAGCTTTTTGATGTAGGCATTTAACGCTATGAGCTTTCCTCTTAGCACTGCTTTGACTGTATCCCAGAGGTTTTTATAAGTTGTGTCACTATTATCATTCAATTCAAAGAATTTTTACATTTCCATCTTGATTTCATTGTTGACCCAAAGATCATTCAGGAGCAGATTATTTAATTTCCATGTATTTGTATAGTTTTGAGGGTTCCTTTAGGAGTTAATTTCCAATTTTATTCCACTGTGGTCTGAGAGGATACTTGATATAATTTTGATTTTCTTAAATTTATTGGGACTTGTTTTGTGGCCCGTCATGTGGTCTATCTTGGAGAATGTTCCATGTGCTGAAGAAAAGAATGTATATTCTGCAGTTGTTGGGTAGAATGTTCTGTAAATATCTGTTAAGTCCATTTGTTCTAGGGTATAGTTGAACTCCAATGTTGCTTTGTTGACTCTGTCTTGGTGAACTGTCTAGTGCTATCAGTGCAGCATTGAAGTCCCCCACTATTGTTGTGTAGCTGTCTATCTCATTTCTTATGTCTAGTCATAATTGTTTTATAAATTTGGGAGCTCCTGTGTTAGGTACATATATATTTAGGATTGTGATATTTTCCTCTTGGACTGATCCTTTCATTACGCTATAATGTCCCTCTTTGTATTTTTTTTTTTTTTTTTTTTTTTTTTTGAGACAGAGTCTCTCTCTGTCACCCAGGCTGGAGTGCAGTGGTGTGATCACAGCTCATTGCAAGCTCCACCTCCCAGGTTCACACCATTCTCCTACCTCAGCCTCCCGAGTAGCTGGGACTACAGGCGCCCGCCACCATGCCCAGCTAATTTTTTGTATTTTTAGTAGAAATGGGGTTTCACCATGTTAACCAGGATGGTCTCGATCTCCTGACTTTGTGATCTGCCCGCCTTGGCCTCCCAAAGTGCTGGGATTACAGGCCTGAGCCAACACGCGTGGCTCCCTCTTTGTCTTTTTAAACTGTTGTTGCTTTAAAACCTGTTTTGTCTGATAAAAGAATAGCTACTCCTGCTTGCTTCTGGTTTCCATTTGCGTGGAATATCTCTTTCCCCACTTTACCTTAAGTTTATGTGAGTCCTTATGTGCTAGGTGAGTCTCTTGAAGACAGCAGATACTTGGTTGGTGGATTTTTATTCACTTTGATGTGATACTCTCCTGCTTCCCCTAGGGACAGGGCTACCTGAGAGCTGGACTGCAAAAATTGTTATTGCTCTTCTGGGTCTAACCATGCAGTGGGGCTACCAGGCTCTGGGCTGGTGCTGGGAAATGTTTGCAAAGAGTCCTATGATGGGATCTGTCTTCAGGTCTCCCAGCTGTGGATATCAGCACCTGCTGTGGTGGAGGTGGCAGGGGAGTGAAGTAGACTCTGTGAGAGTCTTTGGTTATAGATATGTTTAGTGTGCTGGCTTTCTCTAATGCTGGTTATGCTAGCAGTGAGGTTGTAATATGAACAGACTTGGGACCCACTTGCTAGCCAGGATTTGGCAGGCAGTGGAATTAGCTCCTATTTCTCCTTCCTTGGAGCAAGGTTGTTCTGTCATGAGTTGCTGTAATGTCCTGAGTTGGTTGGCCTCCAGCCAGGAGGTGGCACTTTCAAGAAAGCACCAGAGTTTTTTTTCTGTCTCACAGAATTTGCAGTGGCCTGCTGCTTCTTTTCATTAGGTTATCTTAATTACGTCTGAGAGTTACAGACTGAATAAAAATTTAGAAGTAGACAAACATATGAGTCCTCATTTTTACGTTAATATATAAATTAAATATAAGTAGACAATAAAAAGTAGAAGAAAAGCCTATTTTTAGAAAAGACCAAATTAATAGCTCCTAACAGTGTCAGGGACATTCAGTGTCAGGGACATCAGGGACGTCTTCATCACTCCAGACTTCAGTCCCAGGCATCACAGAAAAGAGGAAATCATCATTTTAGTCTTCCTTGTTGGTAGGTAGCAGAGTCATATTATGGTATTAATTTCTACTTTCCTGATGATTCATGAAGTTGAGCACTTTTACATATGTTTATTGGCCATTTGGATATTCACCTTTATGAACAATGATTCTTTTTCAGTTTTATCTTTAGTGAAAAAATAGTTCTGAGAATAGCTCCCATGCTGGAAAATTCTGTGCTTCCTTTCCTATCTAGGTGATTATTTCCAAGCTTTGACATTTGGTAGTTCTAAGAAAACTCAAAGCCAGGAGAGATGAGAAAGAAGAGCCAAGGGAATGGGCGCAGCCAACGCTGGGCATTCTCCGATCTCTTAAAGTTCCACAGTGGGGGCAGGAACTCAAGGACTTTCTCTGTGCACTTTGGAATTGTCAGTTTACTCTCCCCTCAGAAGTTAGGAGAGATGATTTATATTTCACATTTAGAGCTAGCAACGTACTCTGAACTCCTTTTCTTTCTTCCTTTGGAATTTAGGCTCTAGATTGATTTCAGTGACTGCAGAGAGATGAAGATAAAAGGCATTCTGTCCTCTTCAGCCCCTAATTGGGCAGGCAAAACACAGGGAGTTGGGTTTGCTGACAAGGCTAAGCATTTTGGGCGTTGAATACCTGTTATGTGCCTAGGGCATTAAAGTGATAAGAAAATCTCTTAAGGTCTGCCAGTGATTTTGAAACTTTAGCATCTCAGTTTTCCTGATGCCAGATGGGGGACAGGGAGTGGGAGAACTGGGTACAAGGGTGTTGTTGGAGGAGAGATGGGGACATCCTGAGGGAGGGTTGTCAAATGTTGGCCTAGGCACAGCGATTGGGTGACTGGGAGGTGAGCGATCAGCCTTCTGCGCCTGGAAAATAGGGCATGGCTGGGCTTGCCCTGTCCAGCCTCATTTTCTATGAGGATCAATATACTGTCTCCATATTTGACTATTCTGGAGATTTTGTACAAGTGAAATTATACAATAAAAATAATAAACAATTTTTTAAAAAAGAGGATACAGAGATGAGTGTTTGAAGCCACTAGTGCTCCCTGCAGATAGCCTTGGGATCTGGCCTCAAGTGAAGCAGAGCTGGATGTACTCTTGTGCACAGCTTCCAAAGCATGCTCCCCGAGCCCCACTTTAATTTTAATGGCTCCCCTTATTAACTCTGCAGCTCAGGTAAATAAAAATTCCTATAAAACATATTCTTGACTCTTGACTACATTCCCATGTAAAAAGTACTTCTCACTGCAGGTTGTGATAAAAAAATGTTTGAAAGCTGCAGGCCTTGGGTGGATCTGTAGAGGGCCTTTCTCTGTGGTACTATTCCTATCACAGCTCTTGTGTTAGTATTTACCACTCAACAGTTTTATTGTATCTTAGTACATTATAGGATGTTTATGAAATATCATTTATTCTATTACCAAAAAAGTATTAAGATGCAGGTTCAGGCTTCCAGGATATTCCTGGAGGATTGGGGAAACCAGGCCTGTACAAACCATACCAGATGCCATGTGACCACCATCATCATCTTCCTTCCAGCTGATGCTAACTGATCAGCACTGTCCTCTCCCCACAAACCTCCAGCCTGTCCTGTTTTATTCCTCCTTTGCCTTTGCCTGTTCTCTCTGCCTAGGATACCCTCCCCATCCTCATGTGCCTTTAACCCTCCTATTCACTCTTCAAAACCCCATTATGTGTCCTCTCTGTGAAGCTTTCAAACAGCTCTTCTATATAAGAAATTCCCAGTTTCTGTACCTGTATATTTAGGAATTATTGCATATATTACACTCTATTAAAATGATTCACCTAGTTAAAATCCCAGATCATGAGCCTCTACCACCCCCCCACCTGCCCCCACCCTCTTCCAGAGCTGCCTCTGGTGCTAGCTTAGTTATCCCTGTATCCGCAGGGCTAATCAGAGGGCCTGGATCAGAATAAGAGCTTAATAAGGGTGTCTGCAATAAACCTAGTTAAACTTGGTTTAACTGGTCCTATGTCCAGTGGTTCCATTATTTATGGATTTTAACTTACAAATTTTTCCAGAACCAGGTGCTGGAAGAAAATGCAACCCGCTGCTGACCATCAAGGAAAGCTATAGGGGAAGTTTCAGGGTTCACAGGCATTTGAGACAGCCTCTCAGAATCTAACCTGTTTGTAGAGGAAACTCCTCTGCAGATCCACCCAGGGCCACCAGCTTTTAAACATTTTCCATCATGACCTGCAGTGAGAAGTCCTTTTCACATTAAGACACACTAGGCCGGGCGCGGTGGCTCACGCCTGTAATCCCAGCACTTTGGGAGGCCGAGAAGGACGATCACGAGGTCAGGAGATAGAGACCATCCTGGCTAACACAGTGAAACCCTGTCTCTACTAAAAATACAAAAAATTAGCCAGGCTGGTGGCGGGCACCTGTAGTCCCAGCTACTAGGGAAGCTGAGGCAGGAGAATGGTGTGAACCCGAGAGGTGGAGCTTGCAGTGAGCCCAGATTGTGCCACTGCACTCCAGCCTGGGCGACAGAGCAAGACTCCAGCTTAAAAAAAAAAGGACACGCTGAACACCTACATCAGAGACTAGAGACATGAAACAATATTTATCCTTGCTATGGGTATTGCTCCCATTTTCTCTTTTTTTAAAAAAAATTCTTGCTGGTCACCACCCATTTAATTGATTTTGTGACTCTTTAATCTCACTGGTTGCATTCCACAGTCTGATGAACACTGCTCTAGGCCTTCAGCTTACATAACCAGAGAAATCTTCTCAGAGGAGAAGCCATTGGCCCTGAAGGCCAGCTCAGAGGAGCGGGCAGGAGGCGGTGTGCAGCGGGGGCTGGGATGAGAAGGTGCCAGGATGGCATGGGGCACACACTAACTGCTTCCCTCTCGTTGCAGCCGAGCCCCTGCCACTGATGGACCTGTGCCGGAGATCCGTCCGCTCGGCCCTGGGCCGCCAGCGCCTGCAGGACATCAGCTCCCTGCCCCTGCCTCAGTCTCTCAAAAACTATCTGCAGTACCAGTGAGCCAAGCCTGATGGGCAGCACACACACAGACACACATCGCAGGGCCCGGCCCGCCTGTCATTCACAGTCCCATGGCACATAGGGGAAAGGATCTACCCTTCTCCTGGCTCCCCAGGACACTCAGTTCTTTCAAAGACCAGAATGTGGTACCAGCTTTGGAAACGAAAGGTCTCTTGCCAACAGTATCTACTGCCCTCGAGGCAGCCCTCCCAAGAGTCCTCCTTCGGAGCCACAGAGAGCCTGGAGTCTGCACCTCCTGGAAATCCTGCCACCAACCAGAACACAGCAGCCACCATATTGATCAGAGAACCTGTTTCCTTATTCAAGAGAATGAATAAAACATTTAGGCAGGAGACTTTCTATTGTGTGCCCCATTGCAGACAGGGCCAGGGAGAAGTTAGACAGTGCAGGGAGAAAATTGCCTCTGAATAATGAATGATGAAAGCAGCCTGATGCCGTGTCCCTCCTGGCCCACACCCCTTGCCAGGGCAGCAGGATTGTCACACCGTTTTAGGACTTTGTGCCACTTTGAGAGACTGTTTCCAGGAGGCCCAACCGCAGACCTGGCAAGTGGACAGTGCAGTGTGGAGACAACTTCCGGCTTACCTCTTTGAACGTTGTTTACCTACCCCTTTCCACGTGCCCCCCTTCCCAGCCACTGACTCACAGTTTTCTGGATGCCCAGACACCTCTGTTCAGGGAAGATGAGTCTGACTGGTTTGCCCCAGGGAAGAGTGTATCCTTACCATTATTTTAAGTAGCATTTGCATTTTAAAAGAGGAATGCGGAGAGGACAGTACTTAGTCCAAAGGTGCTAACGGGGGAACTGGGGGCATTGTGACACCCAAGTCTGATGTGTCCTGGGTTGGGAGGCCTTCCTGGAGTGTCAGGGTCTCTGGGCAACATCCATTCAGGGTGTGGCATGGCTGTCGCAAAGCTTTATTTGAGCAAATTATTTTTTCACTTTAGGAGACTTCTGCGAGTTTGTTTCCTGTTTCAAATGTGTGTGTGATGTGCTCTTTATTTATCAGCTTGAGGTCTGTGGGGGCAGCCTTGTGACTGGAAGGGTGGATATGGGAGACACATTCTCTACCTGCTCCGAGCCTGGTCCTCTCGCAGGAATGCTGCTGCTGCCTCCGCCGCCACTGCTGCCACCACCTCTTATATGTTTCAGACACTCTCTGCCCAGACTCATTTTTAACTGGAAATCATCACAGCAGTGGGATATCAGAGCCCCAGACAGCACTGCCTCTCCCTGCCCGCCCCACTGTCCCCACCTTAATGTGAATTTGATGAATGAGGAGCGTTTCTAATAAAGTTTGTCATTCAGTCCTTCAGCTGCGTATTACATGTTGTTTGGGGAGGGACCCAGAGAGCTTCTTCCATCAACCTGCCTGGTCCGTCCTCAGACCGATAGAAGCCAGGCACGTGAATCCCTCTTTAGACATTTCTTGTCTCGTCTGACTTGTGGTCCTTGCTTGAGCCCAAACCCTATCTATTTTGCAAAGGCCTGCCCTGGACAAGAGAATGTGCCTGTGTCCTGGGTCCATGCAAAGCTGACCTTAATGGTGGAAAAACAACTCAGCTGCCTGTTGCCAGAGCCAAGGGGTAGCCCTGCAAAGGGGCTTAGGGTCAGGCAGGGCAAACCCTATGGAACACCAGTTTCCAAGTGGATTGGAGCTGGGGCTGGATGTGACTGTAGCGAGTGCATGTTGTCACCAAGGAGCAGTGCAAATTGCTGAAGGGTGAGTGTGAAGTAAGGCCAGGCTCAGAGCTGGTAGCAGTTCAGGAGTTAAGAGTCAGGATAGGGTCTGGTTAAGGACTGGAATAGCATTCGCTCAGCAGTACCAGCCAACAGCATGCACTATGCCAATTTCCAGGGACCCAGTGCCCAGGTTCATATATCTCATCCCCAGAGATGTGTAGTACAGCATAATGAAGTGAGAAGGAGCTCATGAAGAGGGATGGATGAGAATAGAATATGAAGGGAAGGCTTCCTGGAGGAAGAGGCACTCTCCAGACTTGTTATTTTAAGGGCAGACAACCTTCCTGAGGACCACCAAGAGACCAGACTTGCAGCGCCTTCCCCCAGGGGTAATGTTTCCAGCTCTGACCTCAGGGCTGGGCTCTGCATCAGGCAGCTTTCAGTCATTTTGTTTGCCAGAGGCAGCTTCCTGTGGCCATGGCATGGAGGTTTTGAGGCTTTGTGTGTAGGAAGCCTGGGTTTGAGTCCCAGCTTCATCGTTTATGTGCTATGACCTTGGGGAAGTCCCTTCTGTGCACACTGTGCTGGCTGAGCCAGGTAGCCAGTAACTGGGGACTCTTCATCTCTCAGCTCATGGAGTCCCCATCTCAGCACCAGCTTTCCAGCTTGGATGCATCTGTCTTATCTCGGCTTCCAAGCCTCACTTACATGGTTTCCCTCACCCAAACAATGTCCTCCCCATCTTTACCCTCTCCAGGATCTGGCTTAGAGTGGCTTCCTCGAGGAAGCCCTGTTTAACCACTCCCCCCATCTCTGCTTCTGAGAATTCAGCTCTTCATGTCCTGGCCTGAGGATGCCACTCCTGGGGCCCAGGACCCTCCTGAGCACTGGGACTTGAGCTCCTCTGCCCTGTGGTCTCACCTGCCCAGGGAACTATGGACCTTTGACGGGCAGGGCCTCTGCCTGCTCCTTCCCACACAGCCCAGACCAGACACATGGGCTCAGCGAAGATGGAGGGGTGGGTGGAGGTGCCCCTGCAGCTGGGATAACCATGGGAAACTGCAAGGAGGAGCGGGGAGGGGAGCATCCTCCCAGAGCCGAGAACCTGGCCTTGAGGCCTCCCGGATCTCTTGCCCTTTCATTCCCTCATCTTTTCCCAGGTATTTATGAGGCATTTTTCACGCACTCAGCACTATTCTGAGAACATGAATAAGGAAATCTGGCCCTGCCATATCAGAGCTCACATTCTAAGGGAGAGACAGGACACACAAGCAAAGAAACAGATGGTGTCAGAGGGCGGAGATGAGCAGCGGGTGGGCTAGAGCCAGGGAGCAAAAGGGACCCAGTAATTGAGGGTGATGGGGGGAGGCCCTCTGGGAAGATGCTGAGTACTGAAGAAATGAGAGGGAGCCAAATACCTGAAAGGGCGTGGATCTCCAGGTCATGGGGTGACTTCTGGCTCTCCCAGCCTTCTCGGAGTGGGAACTCCCGAGCCCCAGTGAGTTGAGCTGAGGAAAGGGAGCTCCTGTGCTGCCACTCCTGCCCAAGCTGCAGCTCAGCGTCCCTGTGTGTGTGAGCCCCACACACCTCCAGGCTTGCTTGTGCAATTGTGCTCCCTGCAGGCATGCAAGTGCACCCACACACAGACACACACACGACCAAGGGCCTCTCCCCAGCAGACATCCTGGGAGCTCTTGACCACCCCCAAAACAAGAAAATTGGTCCACTCTTTCCTATAGTTCTGGGTGCTTGGATCTCATTCCAGCCTACAGTTTGTTTTGTTATCATCCTTTGTGTGTGTGTGTGTGTGTGTGTGTGTGTGTGTGTGTCTGTGTTTGTTTTAATAAAATTGAGCCTAACAAGAAAAATCAAGTAATTTAATAGAAAAATCCAGATTTCAGACTTCCCTTGAAAAATGGGGAGAGGTGTTAAAGCCAGGCCCACATTCCTTCACGGTGAGGTTGGCCAAAGCTGAGTAGTGGCAGCCCCTTGAGAAGAGGCCTCTGCTCTGTGGTCCCTCCCTACGTCCAACCCTCCCACAACACAGCATTGGGCCTCTCACTGCCGCCACCCTCAAGGGCGTTCACTCCCTGCGTCTGGGCTAAGGCTTCTGAGTTTGCTTCTCTGGACTATTGGTATAAGACACATAAGTGGGTAATAAGTACCCACACGTAAGCGTGCACACACATACACACACACGTGTGCGCACACACACACTCGACAGAGGGAGGGCTCAGGAGGGGAGAGTCTGCTAGCTCTGCACTTGACTTTGAAGTCTCTCCAGCCTCAGCCACAAATATTCAAGGAGCTCACAGACACCCAGAATCTTTACTCAGACACCAGAGAAACCCAGGTGTTCCTGGCTAGATGGTGAACTCCTAGAGGACAAGGACAAAAATTCTCAGGGCCTATTTGTAATGAGCTGGGTGACATGATTAGACAGCCTGGCTGCACATTAGAATCCCTTGAGGAACTTTGTAAAAAGTCCCAGTGTACAGGCCCTTCTTCAGTCCAATTAAATCAGGACCTCTGGGGGTAGGGCCGGGCCATGGCAGTTTTTAAAGCTCCCTAGATGGTTCTAATGCTCAACTAGGGCTGAGAACCACTGGATAAGGTGCTTAATTAAGTCTTCTCCCTGAAGAGGTGGTTGACGTTTGTGAGAATGCACATCCTAGACCAGAAAATGCTGGCCCAGGCTCCCTGCATTCCCACAGCCGACGGGATACTGAGTGGCGGGAGTCCCCAGTGTGGCCAGGTCCAAAGGCAGGGAGTCCCTCCCAGCCCTTCTTCCCACTTTCCAGTGATGCCGAGCTGGTTGCTCCTGAGCATGGGGGAGAAAGGACCAGCCACACCTGCCTTGATGCTGCACAATTCTTGACAAATTGACTGCAGCCCCACTCGCTCCCTGTGAGGCCCATGCTGTGGGGCAATCTTCCCAGACAGCATTGTCCTGAGCAATCAGAATAACCTTAGAGTCAGAAGTGAAGAGCAGATGAGAATGGCTTGGTCTTCAATGTACTATTTTGAATAGAAAAATTTGAGCTTATGAGAATTTGAGATAGTGAGTGGTTTGGTTCCTAGCATTTCCAAACCTTGCTTTCTTAAGGCCAGGTAACACATTTGGCCAATAATAAATAATAAATTATAATTATAAATTATATGCTTATCATTATAATTATAATTTATATTTATATTTTAAAATTATATAGTTATAATTATAAAATTATGCCCTTCACACACACACTTCTAGGTTTTAGAGTAAAATGAGCCATGAACAAGCCAAGCCTGACTTGATGGCAGTGTTAGTGTCCCCAGCTGCTCTGCCTCTTCAATAAGCAGGGCTCTTTCCCCGGGAGGAGGCCTGGTACTGGGTGAGTGCAGCCCAGTTAGCCCATGGAGGAGGATCAGGGTAGGTCATTTCCCTTCTTCCAACCAGCCCCAGGGGCCTCGGTAACACTGTTCCTATGCCTGGGGATTTCCATCCAAGGGAGATAATATGTTGATGATTTGCTGCACAGTGACGGCATTTAAAAAAAAAAGAGTTGCCTGTCACTTGCCTGATTCAACAAATGGCTCTGTACCAAGCTCTGTACAAGCTCAAGAACACTCCTGCTGCCCAAGACCACCCCTACACCTCAGGGAGACCAATAGTCAAACAGGTGTCAACTGCCTGCTGACAGGATGGGCAGCAGGCCAGTGGAGAGAAGGCACAACAGAAGCAAGTGCTGAAGTGTAGAGAGCCTAGAGTGTGGTGGGGAATGTTGAGGAATCCCAGACAACAGAGGAGAAGCTACATGGGATGGCTGGTGGGGGGCACACACTGATGAAGGGTGGGGCCTTGCAAGTCACACTCAGGAATAAAGGTTTGGCATTTGTCTTAGTAAGTTCTTGTTGCTATGACAAAGTACCACAAACTGCATACCTTGTAAACAACAGGAATGTAAATATTCCTCACAGTTTTAGAGGCTGGAAGTCCAAGATCAGGGTGCCAGCACGGTCAGTTTCTGGCGAGGGCCCTCTTCCGGGTTGCTGACTGCTGACTTCTCATTGTGTCTTCACATGGTAGAGAGCAAGAGAGCTCCCTATGGCCTCTTTTATAAGGGCACTAATCCTATTCATAAGGCTCCACTCTCACAACCTAATTAGGTCCCACCTCCTAGTACCATTATGTTGAGGGTTAGGAGTTCAACATATGAATTTTGGAGGGACACAAATAGTCAGTCCATAACAGTATGGGTCAACGTTCTAGGAGGAAACAGCTAGCACGCTGAAATAGTAGACTGAAGAGAGTTCAATAAGAAAGGGACTATTTACAGAGTCATGGGCAGAGTTTAGGGAAACCAGCAGCTAAGGGTGAGGAACCCTGGGCTGGCAACACTGGGAGGGAAAACCATTAGCATCCCTAGGCTCAAAGGGCCAAGAAAAGGGAGCAGTAACTGGGAAAAGAAAAAACCATAGCTGTAAGAGAGAGCCACCCAACAGGAGATACGAGGTTAGATGGAGGAACACAGCCACAGCCACTGCCAGCCAAAGCCTGGCAAGGAGGAAGCAGGGCATAAATATTCTCACTTGCCCTTGCTCTTCCTCTCATCTCCTGTCTGTGCCTCCCACTAGCTGAAACTCAGGAGCACAGCAGACAAGGGAACCTGATTGGTGTCATCCACAGAGGTCAGCTTTCTACACACAGAGCAGGGCAGAGGAGGAGGGAGAGTGGATGAGTGTCAAGAGAAGAATATATGCAACAGACTTTATCTATAGGATAAACAAACAAAATTGCAAAAATGCAAAACTTGAGTGCATAAATAGATAAAAGCTAATTTGTTTCAAATGTGGGTGGGGGACTTTTGAACCCCACTTCCGTACCTCTCCTATCTGAACATCAGATGCTAAACACCTGAAGCATCTCCAAAGAGCCTTAGGTTATCATCAAAATTACATTCTTCCCAAATGTGTGACACAAAGAGGCAGGTCCAGAGCCTAGAACTAGATTTTGTAAATGCTATTGCAAGAGCAACAGAGGATCTGAAGTGGGAACGATGAGGTCCAGTTTGTGTTTTTGTACAGCCTTCCTGCAGGGTCTTTGGATGGGGGCTTAGCAAGTCAGCAGGAGTAGAGGTGGTTAGTGGGCATGGTGGTTCTTGCCTGTAATCTCGGCACTTTGCAAGGCTGAGGCAGGCAGATCACTTGAAGTCAGGACTTCAAGACCAGCCTGGCCAACATGGAGAAACCCTGTCTCTACTAAAAATACAAAAATTAGCTGGGTGTGGTGGTCCACACCTTTAGCCTCAGCTACTTGGGAGGGTGAGTCAGGAGAATTGCTTGAACCTGGGAGTCAGAGGTTGCAGTGAGCCAAGATTGTGCCATTGCACTCCAGCCAGGGTGATGGAGCAAGACTCCATCGAAAAAAAAAAAAAAAAAACAAGAGTACAGGTGGAGAAATTGAGGGAAAGTCTGTTGGTTCTAGGGAGAGAAAGAGGGCCTGAATGAAGGCCATGGGAGTAGGGTCTGGGAAAGAGAGCTGGTGCAAACAGGCCAAGTCTACAGAGATTCGTGACTTGGTGCACGCAGAACTCCGGCAAGAAAAGAAGTGAGGACACTCGCAATCCATTCATTCACTTGTTCTCAATACATTTATTCGGGGCCTGCTATGTGTGAGGCACTGCTGTTGATGCAGAGGACACTACAATGAAGAAAAATAAAATCTGCACCCTTGGAGAGCTTATACTCTAGTAGGAAAGGTACATAGACAGGTAACCTGGTAAATGTAAAGTATCTCACATGCATGCTAAGCCAGGAAGAGGAGTAGAGAGAGCAGATGGCTGCGTTGCCACAGTGGTGTGCTTGTAAATGTTTAACAACCATCTCTCTGGGGATAAGTAAAAAGCCCTGATTTGTAGTGTTTGCTGTTTTCCATAATGTAAATACTCCCAGCACAGCCAATTTTAAGCTCCAAAGTGATGCCACTGAATGCAGATTGGGAAAAGATGATCAGTAGCCAACCATCATAGAGTGTTTCCAATCATACAGATACGGTAGATGTAAATGATCTGAGCAGCAAAGATAATAATGAAATGTAGTAAAATAATTAAAAAGTGATGAGCTTTAAGTTTTTATTTGTTTTTAATGTAACTTATTTCATTGTACACTTACATAATTTAATTTTTAATAATGACTGTAATAAATAGCCAGTTTGAAAGATTTCCAAAGTTTTAACCATCAGTTTTTGCAAGCCAGTATGAGCTAGCTCCAGGATGCTACTGTGTTGCTGAAATTGGGATTATCCCATATTAATTCTGACCTTGTTTGGGTACTCTACCAAGCTTCAGCACATTTCACTTGGAATGTTTCACATTTCACATTACAGTGGTCCCTTTTCTGACATGCCCCTTGATGAGTGATGAAGATAAGCTGGCTTAGAGCAGATGGGAGTGAGGGAAACCAAGTCTCAATGAAACTTTCACAGCAATGACCTACACAGAGTCTGACCCATGTATGAGAGTTTATACCTCTAACTATTCCTGGGCACCCAGCATGTACACAACGTTACCAGAGACACTAGTTCAAAACAGAGATGCAAAGATCTTAAAATGTTAGCAAATCAAACTTAGGAGTATATATATATATATTCATCATGACCAAAGTGAATTTATTTTATGAGTATAAGTTTGGCTTAACAATCAAAAAGTGATATAATCATATTGTCCAAATTTAAAAAATTAAAAAATTAAAAAAATTATCATCTCAATAGAGGTAGAAAAATTATTTGCTAAAATTCAATACCTTGTTTACGATTCTGGAAAAAACTTACATAAAACTAGGAAGAGATACACTTACTTAAACTAGTAAAGGATAGCTATGAAACACCTACAGCTAATATCATATTTAATGAAAAATTATTGAATGCTTCCTTTTGAGATGAGTAGTAAGAAAAGTTGCCCTTTATTACCACTTCTACACAATATTGTATTGGAAACCCTAGGCAGTTTAATAAGCCAAAAATAAGAAATTAGAAGGTATAAAAATCAGAAGGAAAGAAACAAAACCACCATCATTTGCAAATGACATCATTGTATACATAGGAAAAAATATAGGAAACTATGAGAATTGATAAGGGAATTTAGAAAATATGAATACAAGGTTAATATTTTAGAAGTTGTATTTCTACATATTAACAACAAACAATTAGAAAATGAAATGTAAAACAATGCCATTTATAGTAACAAAAATAGAAAAATCTAATGAAAAATGTGCAAGACCTCTACACTGAAAATTACAAAACATTGGCAAAAGACATGGAAGAACTAAAGAAATAGAGGGCTCTACCGTGTCAATTGGATAATTCTATATTGTTAAAAATGTCAGTTCTACCCAAAGTAATCTGTAGAGTCAATGCAATAACAATACAAATTTTCTGAGCTTTTTTTGTGGAATTGACAAGTTGATTCTAAATTCATTTAGAAATGCAAAGGACCTAAAATAGCTGTAACAATATTAGAAAAGGAAAACAATGTCAGGCCAAGATGGCCAACTAGAAGCAGCTAGTATGTGTGGCGCTCATGGAGAGGAACAGAAGGCGTGAGTAAATACAACACCTTCAGTTGAAACATCCTGATACTTGCATTGGGACTAATCAAGGAAACAACTTGACCCATGGAGAATGAACAAAAGCAAGACAGTACAGTGGCCCACCCGGGAGCAACACAGAACCAGGGAGACCCTCCCTTGCCCAGGGAAGTGGTGAGTGAATGTGAAACCCCAGGAAACCACACTTCTCCCGTGGATCTTTGCAACCCTCAGGTCAGGAGATCTCCTTGTGAACCCACTCCACCGGGGCCTTCAGTCTGACAGACAGAGCTATGTGGACTCTTGGCAGAGCAGCTGTTCAGGCATGTATGGAGAGCCTGGAGCCTTAGATACTTGGGCTTTCCAGCAAAAGTAGCTGCAGGTCCAACAAAATGGGAGATTAGACTCCCATGCATACCCCTAGGAAAGAGGCTGAATCCAGGGGGCTGAGCAGTGACAACCTGCAGGCTCCGCTTCCACGGCACTTCACAAGATAAGACCCACTGACTTGGAATTCCAGCCAGCCACCAGTAGTGGCATTGCACCTCCATAAGGAGGAGCTCTTAGCGGGAGGGATTGAACACCATCTTTGCTGTTTGGGCACCTTAGCCATTCCAGGCTTCAGGCTTTGGAGAGTCTGAGCCAACGGGGGGCAGAAGGGATCCCCCACAGCACAGTTGCTCTACCAAAACATGGCCAGACTGCTGCTTTAAGCGGATACCCGATCCTGTTCCTCCTCACTGGGTGGGGCCTCCCAACTGAGCGTCCAGCCACCCCTGCCCATGTTCACCATCTAACAGAGATTTGAATTCTCCTCGGACAGTGCTCCCAGAGGAATGGGTGGGCCACCATCTTTCCTGTTTAGGCCACTTAGCCAATCCAGCCTTCAGGCTTTGGAGATTGAGCAACTGGGGGCAGAAGGGATCCCCCAGCACAGCACAGCTGCTCTACCAAAATGTGGCCAGACTGCTTTTTTAAGTGGGTCTTTAATCCCATTCATCCTCACTGGGCAGGACCTGCCAACCAGGGTCTCCAGCCACCTCCTACAGGTGCCTTTGAGCTGGCAACAGGCCTGTACGTTTTTGGAATGAAGTTCCCAGAGGGTGGAACAGGCTGCCATCTTTGCTGTTTTGCAGGCTTCACTGGTGATACCTCCAGATACTGGGAAATGTGAGGTCACTGGAGTGACCCTACAGAAAAGCAGCCAGACTGTTACATGGGTGCCCATTCCCATATCTCCTCACCAGGCAGGTCCTCCAGGCCTGGGCCTCCAGCCACCCTACGCCAGAGCTATCGAGCCACTAGCAACTCAGCAATTCCCTGAACAGAGCCTCCAGGGACAACCGAAAGCCTCTCTGCCACTGCCTCTGCAGTGGAACTGCCCTTGCCACCCTCTGACTAACAAAGGTGTAAAGACACTAAGTGCTTTATCCATACTTCCAACAAGCTGCGGTCAACCTAAGGAGAGGAGGCCAGTCTGTCTCCCATGGGTTCCACACACCTCCCGCTGCTCATCACCACACAGGGAATCCCTTGCTTGGGCCCAGCACATACCCTCCATCCTGGGCTGATTGCACTGAGCAATTGCTGACCCAAAGCTCTCTAGGGTGGAGTTCCCGGGGGACAAGCAAATGACTCTCGGCCACAGCCACTACTAAGATCTCTTCCTCTGCTGCCTTCAAGTTGGGGGAGAAACATAAACACCAAGAGAGCCCCAGAGCTACAGTGAGCAGCCCAAGAGTGCCAAGTCATGATCTACAGTCAGGACTCAAGGCGGAGAGGAACCCAAACTTTCAGAGCATTAAGAGGGGACTTGGCTGCAATTGTGAGGAAACACAGGGGAGCCATACAACCAAGCAAGAGTCTCCCAACTGACCAATAAGCCTAAGTGCCACCTGCTGAATCACACCCCAAAGCTTCAACACCAAAAATACCTCACTAACATACCACTCTCTGAAACAAGGGACAAGAAGTCAGCATCAAATAAAGACCCTGCACAAAGCCTCGACCCAGTGAAAACATTCAGAATAAAAGTCTATTGACTATACTCAATCTACACTGCAGTCAAAGGAATACCCACATGCAGAGATGAGAAAGAACCAATGCAAGAACTCTGGTAACTCAAATGGCCAGAGTGTCATATGTCCTTCAAACAACTGTACCAGTTCTCCAACAAGAGTTCTTAACCAGGCCAAACTGGCTGGAATGATGGAAACAGAATTCAGAATATAAATAGGAACAAAGATCTTCGAGATTCAGGAGGACGGCAAAACCCAATCCAAGGAAAATAAAAATCATGATAAAGCAATACAGGAGCTGAAGGACAAAATAGTTGGTATATAAAAGAAACTAACAGGTCCAACAGAGCTGACTAACACAATACAAGACTGTTTCTCTGAAATAAGACAGTCAGACAAAAATAAAGAAAAAAGAATAAGAAGGAATGAACAAAACCTCCGAGGAGTATGGGATTCTGTAAAGAGGCCAAATCTATGAATCATTAGCATCCCTGAAAGAGATAAGGAGAAAGCAAACAACTTGGAAAGCACATTTCAGGATATCATACATGAAAACTTCCCTAACCTTGCTAGAGATGCCATCAGTCAAATTCAGAAAATACAGAGAACTCCTGCAAAATTCTACACAAGAAGTTCATCCCCAAGATACATAATCATCAGATTTTCCAAGGTCGAAATGAGGGAAAAATGTTAAAGGCAGCTAGGGAGAAAAGGTAGGTCACCACAAAGGGAACCCCATCAGGCTAACAGTGGACCTCTCAGCTGAAACCCTACAAGCCAGAAGAGATTGGGGGCCGATATTCAATATTCTTAAAGAAAAACATCTTCAACCAAGAATTTTATATCCAGCCAAACTAAGTTTCCTAAGTGAAGAAGAAATAAGATCTTTTTCAGATAAGCAAACGTTGAGGGAATTCATTACTGCCAGATCTGCCTTGCAAGAGATCTTGAAAGGAACACTAAATATAGAAGGGATAGACCACTACCAGCTAATACAAAAACACACTTAAACTCAGAGACCAGTATCACTGTAAAGTAACCACACAAACAAGCCAACATAATAACCAGCTAACAACACAATGACAGGATCAAATCCACACATATCAATGGCGACCTTGAATGTAAACAGGCTAAATGCCCCAAGTAAAAGACAAAGATTTTAATTCTCCTGGGACAGTGCTCCCAGAGGAAGGGGTGGGCCACCAAGCTGAATAAAAAAAAGCAAGATCCAATGGTATGCTGTCTTTAAGAGACCCATCCCACATTTAATATCACTCATGGGCTCAAAATAAAGGGATGGAGGAAAACCTACCAAGCAAATGCAAAACAGAAAAAAAAAGAGTTGCAATCCTAATTTCAGACTATTCAACATAGTATCAGAAGTGCAAGCCAGAGCAAAGTCAAGAGAAAGAAAGAAAGGGCATCCAAATAGGAAGAGAGAAAGTTGAACTATCTCTGTTTGCAGAAGACATGATTCTATATGTAGAAAACCCCATAGTCTCAGCTCAAAAGCTTTTCCTACTGACAACTTCAGCAAAGTTGCAGGCTACAAAAATCAATGTACAAAAGTTACTAGCATTCCTATACACCAACAACAGCCAAACCAAGAGCCAAATAAGAATGGCAATCCCATTACAATTGTCACAAAAAGAATAAAATACCTAGGAATACAGCTAACCAGGGAAGTGAAAGATCTCTACAATGAGAATTACAAAACACTGCTCAAAAAAATCAGAGAAGACACAAACATCCCATGTTCATGGATAGGAAAAATCAATATCATTAAAACGGCTATACTGCCCAAAGCAATTTACAGATTCATTGCTATTCCTATCAAACTATCAATAACATTCTTCACAAAACTAGAAAAAACTATTTTAAAATTCATATAGAACCTAAGAAGAGCCAAAACAGTGAAGGCAATCCTAAGCAAAAAGAACAAAGCTGGAGGCATCACATTACGTGACTTCAAACTATACTACAAGGCTACAGTAACCAAAACAGCATGGTGCTGGTACAAAAACAGACACATAGACCAATGGAACAGAATAGAGAGCCCAGAAATAAGGCCACACATGTATGCCCATCTGATCTTCGACTAAGGTGACAAAAAAGAGCAATGGGGAAAAGACCCCCTGTTCAATACGTGGTGCTGGGACAACTGGCTAGCCATATGCAGAAGATTGAAACTGGACCCCTTTTTCACAGCATATACAAAAATAAACTGGAGATGGATTAAAGACTTACATGTAAAACTTAAACCTATAAAAACCTGGGAAGACAACCTAGGCAATACCAGTCAGAACATAAGAATGGGCAAAGATTTCATGACAAAGACATTGAAAGCAATTACAACAAAAGCAAAAATTGACAAATGAGATTTATTTAAACTCAAGAGCTTCTGCACAGCAAAAGAAACTATCAACAGAGTAAGCCCAGGTTGGGTACTGGGCTTAATACCTAGATAATGCAATAATATGTACAGCAAACCCCTGTGACATGTGTTTACGTATGTAACCTTCACATGTACCCCCAAACCTGAAATAAAAGTTTAAAAAAAGTTAAAAAAAAAAAAACCCTACAGAATGGGAGAAAATATTAGCAAACTATGCATCTAACAAAGTCTAATATCCAGCATCTACAAGGAACTTAAACAAATTTATAAGAAAAAATCAGAACAACCCCATTAAAAAGTGGGCAAAGGACATGAACAGACACATTTCAAAAGAAGACATACATGCAGCCGACAATCATATGAAAAAAAGCTCAGTATCACTAATCATTAGAGAAATGCAAATCAAAACCACAGTAAGATACCATCTCGCACCAATCAAAATGGCTGTTTAAAAAAATTTAAAAATAACACATGCTGGCAAGGTTGCAGAGAAAAGGGAACACTTATACACTGCTGGTAGGAGTGTAAATTAGTTCAGCCATTAGGGGAAGCAGTGTGGGGATGCCTCAAAGAGCCAAAAGCAAAACTACCATTCGGCCCAGCAATCCCATTACTGGGTATATATCCAGAGGAATAGAAATCATTCTACCATAAAGACACATGCACACAAATGTTCATTGCAGTACTATTCACAATAATAAAGGCAAGGAATCAACTTAAATGCCCATCAATGGTAGACTGGATAAAGAAAACGTGGTACATTCGCACTATAGAATATTATGCAGCCATAAAAACAAATGAGATCATGTCTTTTGTGGGAACATGGATGGAGCTGGAGGCTATTATCCTTAGCAAACTAACACAGGAACAGAAAACCAAATACCACATGTTCTCACTTAAAAGTGGAAGCTAAATGATGAGAACTTATGAACACAAAGAAGGAAACAACAGACACTGGGGTCTACTTGATGGGGGAAGGTGGGAGGAGGAAGAGAAGCAGAAAAGTTAACAATTGTGTACTGGGCTTAATGCCTGGGTAATGAAATAATATGTACAGCAAACCTGTATGACATGTGTTTACCTATGTAACCTTCACATGTACCCCCAAACCTGAAATAAAAGTTAAAAAATAATAATGAAGAAAAGAAAAACAAAATAGGAAACTTACATTACCAGATACTGAGAAAACTATGAAGATATGATCATTGTTATGGTTTGAATGTGTCCCCCAAAGTTCATGCATTAGAAACTTAATTCCCAATGCAACAATGTTGACAGATGGGGCCCGTAAGAGGGGATTAGGTCACGAGGGCAGCCCTCATGGATAGATTAATGTTGCTACCTCGAGAATGAGTTACTTATCATAGGAGTGGTTTCCTGATAAAAGGATGAGTTTGACCCTCTTCCCTCTCTTTTTCTGGCATGTGCTATCTTGCCCTTCTGCCTTCTGCCATAGGACGATGCAGCAAGAAGGCCTTCGCCAGATACAGGCCCCTTGACCTTGGACTTCCCAGTGTTCAGAACTGGAAGAAATAAATCTCTATTCTTTACAAATTACCCAGTCTCAGATATTATGTTACAGCTGCACAAAATGGACTAAGATAATAATTAAGATAGTTTGATATGGGGTAAGCATAAAAACAAATAGACCAATGAATAGAACAGAGTCCAGAAACAGACCCACACTTACATGGCCAATCGTGTTGCTGCAATTCACTGGGGGAAAGACGGTGTTTTCAACAAATGGTACTGAATCAATAGGATATCCATGTAGAAAAAAACATGAATCCTCACCCCTACCTTACACCATAGACAAAAACTAAATGGAAAGTGATTATAAACCTAATCATGAAAGGCAAAACAGCAACAACAAAAAAACTCCTAGAATAATACATGGGAAAAAAAAACTTTATGTTTTTGGGGTGATCAAGGCTTTCTTAAACAGAACACAGAATGCAGTAACAATTAAGAAAAAGACTAACATAGTGAACTTCATTGAAATTAATAACTCCTTTTCATTAAGAATCACATTAAGAGAGTGAAAGACAAGGCACAGTCTAAGAAAAGATAGTTGCAATATACATAACTGATAAAAGAGAGTATTCTTAACACTCCCAAATTGGAAACAATCCAGATGGCATCATTGGTAGAAAACAAAAATAAATAGTGGCATATTCATACAGTGGAATACCATACAACAATTTTCAACAAAAGAAACACACTACTGCTACACACCACATAGATGAAGCTCATGGAATTTTGAATAAAAGAAGCTACACATAAAAGATTATATGATTCCGCTTAGGTGAATTCAAGAACAGGCAAACGTTATCTATGATTGTGGAAGTCAAAATAGTGTTACTTTGGAGGGAGAATGGCATGTTATTGATTTTGGGAATGAGCATGAGGGAGCTTGCTGGGGTCCTAGAAAAGTTTCACATTTCTATCTGGGTGATGATTATATGAATACATACATACGTAAAAATGCATCAAACTATGTACTTAGGATTCCTGTACTTTGTTTACGTATAGTACACCTAAGTTTTTTGTTTGTTTGTTTTTGTTTTTTCGTGACGGAGTCTGGCTCTGCCGCCCAGGCTGTAGTGCAGTGGCGCTATATCGGCTCACTGCAAACTCCGCCTCCCGGGTTCACGCCATTCTCCTGCCTCAGCCTCCCGAGTAGCTGGGACTACAGGCACCCGCCACCATGCCCAGCTAATTTTTTGTATTTTTAGTAGATACAGGGTTTCACCGTGTTAGCCAGGATGGTCTTGATCTCTTGACCTTGTGATCCGCCTGCCTCGGCCTCCCAAAGTGCTGGGATTACAGGCGTGAGCCACTGCACCAGGCCCACCAAAGTTTCTTTTTTTTTTAAGAAGGAGGGAGAAGTAACATCCCCAAACTTCTGTGTTTAAAAAGTTACTACCTTCTCACTAGAAATTCTTTGGACTCAATGCAGTGTTTCCCTTGGCAGTAACTGCATCTGAGCAGGGAGATGGTTCCACGGCAGAAAAAAGAAAGGGGGCTGAGAGATTTGAAGGTCTGGAAGAACAAAGAATCCTATTGTCTAGTGAAAACAACTCCCAGAGCTAACGCCCTAGAAGCACTCACAGGAGTTCAACATCTGTTCAGTGACTCCCTGTATCAAGTGACCTCCTATAAAGCAAGTGTGGGTGCTCTCAGGAGCCCAACTGCACACAGGCCATAGGTTCTAGAATTGCAAATTTTCATCTAAAATGCACATTCTTTTCCTGGATAATGATTATGTTACACAACAGCCTCTGGGATTTCCACAAAGAGCTAAACAGGATATCACTGCCCACTAGCTAGAGAAAAATCAGTCTTTTTTTTTTTTTTTTTTTTTGTAAACAGAGAAGATAAGCCTTTTCTTTTTCCTTTTCTTAAAAAAAAAAAAAAAAAAAATTCTCCTGGCAGGTAAATCAATTCACTTTTCTCAATGTGTAGGCAGTCCCATATTCCTCACCAATTCCTCCAAAATTTTCAAATGAAGTTGCTAGGACTGGATTTGAATTATTAGAAATATAAAACAGACACCAAAAAAAAATCCTTTTCTTGTAGAAATACAAACACATATCTTCAGATGAAATGGCATGATATTTGGGACTAGGGGCAAGGAGAATGGATGGGGATATAAAGATGAAACAGAATTGTCAAGGCCAGGTGCGGTGGCTCACACCTATAATCCCAGCACTTTGGGAGGCCAAGGCAGGGGGATCACCTGAGGTCAGGAATTAGAGACCAGCCTAGCCTGACCAACATGGTGAAACCCTGTCTCTACTAAATATACAAAAATTAGCCAGGCGCGGTGGTGGGTGCCTGTAATCCCAGCTACTCGGGAGGCTGAAGCAGGAGAATCTCTTGAACCCAGGAGGCGGAGGTTGCAGTGAGCAGAGATGCCACTGCACTCCAGCCTGAGTGACAGAGCAAGACTCTGTCAGGAAAAAAAAAAAAAAAAACAAACCAGAATTGTCAATAAATTGAAAATTGTTGAAGCTGGGTGATGAGAACATGAGAGTTTATTATACTCTTTGTTCTAATCTTGTTTGAAATTGCCCATAATAATTATAATAAAAGAATTCTCTGTGGGTGAATTGATTTGGAAGGTTGAGCATTTACATATGATCACATGAGTTAATAATCAAGGAGATTCTGACTGATTTAATCAACTTGCCATTTCTCATCAAGCTTGGAAAATGAAAATAAAATTCCCTGATTTGATACCCAAGTCCCTAATTATTTTCTGCTTTCAATTGTTCTTCACTAACTGGTGCCCAAGCTTTGAGTTTAATATCTTGTTATTTTCATTTTTGATTGCTAAAGAACACATTGGTTCTTCTGTACTCTTTTTTACCTGAATTCTTTCAGTTAAATAGCAGCATAATTATACATGTTTTTAATGTGTAGCAATAGTAAATTCCTTTTTATTGCTGAGTAGTATTTCATTGGATAGATATACTACAATTTGTTTATCTGCTCACCATTGATGGGCATTTGGGTTGCTTCTGGTTTGGGGCCATTACAAATAAGGCAACTGTGAGCATTAATGTTCCGACATAGACTTTCTTTTCTCTTGGGTAAATACCTAGGAGTGGAATGGCTGGATCAAATGAGAGGTATATGTTTAACTTTTTAGGAAACTGCCAAACTGCTTTCCAAAATTGTATCATTTTACATTCCCACCAACAGTGTATGAGGGTTTTACTTCCTTCACATCTTTGCCAACATTTGACGTGATCAGACTTTGTAGTTTTAAGTATGAAGTGGTATTTCATTGAGTTATTTAATTTGCAGATCCTTAATAACTAATGAGGTTGAGCATCTTTTCATATGTTTATTTAGCAGTCATACACCTTTTTTTGCTGAAATATCTGCTCAAATCCTTTTCTCATTTTTAATTGGTTTGTTTGTTTTTAATTAAGTTTTGAGAGTTCTTTACATATTCTGGATGCATATTCTTTATAAGATATATGCTTTATTTTCTCCCACTGTGTGACTTGTCTTTTCATTCTCTTAATAGTGTCTTTCAAGAACAGAAGTTTTTTACTTTAATAAGGTCCAGATCAATAATATGTTCTTTTATAGATTATGCTTTTAGTGTCTTATTAAAGAAATCTTTGCCTTAGTCATGATTCCAAAGACTTGCATCTGTATTTTCTTCCAGAAATTTTATAGCTTTAGGTTTTATATTTAGGTATTTGATCCACTTCGAGGAAATTTTTGTATATTTTACCTTAGTGGAATTGATCAAAGTCATTTTATTGAGTGCATATATCCAAATGTTCCGGCACCATTTGTTGAAAAGACTGTCCTTTCTCCATCCAATTGCCTTTGCATCTTTGTAAAAACTGAGTTGTCCCTATGTGGATGGTCTTTTTATGGACTGTTTATTCTGTTCCATTGATGTATTTGTCTTTCCTGATGCCAATATTATGCTATCTTGACTACTGTAGCTTTATAATAGGTCTTGAAATCAGATAGTATTAATCCTCCAACCTTGTTCTTTATGAAAGTCATTTTGACTATTCTAAGTCTTTTGTTTGTTTGTTTGTTTGTTTGCTTTGTTTTGTTTTTTTCAAGTTAGGTATTGACTTTATTCTATTTTCTGTATAACTTTAAGTACATAAAGGTTTATTTCCACAGGCCTGAGGAAATGGGTAGAAATCACAGGACAATCTCACTTCCCACCAAAAAAAAGTTGCATATTTTGGTAAGTGTTTGTCCTAGAGGGGAAAAACTGAAATTTACATTAGCAGTGCTGTGCAAGATTCTTACATAAGTCAAGACCGAAAACCAGCCTGCAGTGGAGGTTTTAGTCCTCTGTTCAGGTGCTTGGACAGAAGCCATAAGCTGATGAGCATGTGAGGGAAAAGGAGGCAGTGAAGACAGGTGACAGGCACCTGGCAGGGAAGGAGGATTCAGGAATGCCAGACTCCTTGAAATGGTGTGGTTTTATGTTTTTTATTTTTTGTTTGGGTTGTTGTTTGTTTTTTTTTTTTTCCTTTTAAAGTCATCTCTGTAGGAAGGTGCTGGGCAGGGATCCCAGAGAAAGAAAGGGTCCAAGACTCCATTAACTGCCCCGGATGAAGGGCACTGCTACAGCAGCTACTACCAGAGACTCTCCTGTCTCATGGCTGAGGCAGACCCAGGATAGAATAGAGAATAAAAGGAATGCTTATAGGAAACAATTTTGCATGGAATGCTAGATGGCCAAGCCTCAGCCTTTGGTCCAGTGCAACTCTTGCCTCACTTGTCAACAGTGAAAAATTAGTTTGGTTAGAAGAACCATCTAGAAACACACCAGCTTCTGCTACCTTCATGCTCATTGTTAAAAAAAGATTAACCAGTGTGAACATTCTGATCTGTTTATTCCTGGGACTGTTTTCTTTCCAATGGACTGTTTGTTTGTTGGTAGAATAACCCCCAAAAGCTCAAAGCTAAAAATGCATCATCAGTCCTAGTCGGCAGTTCCTTAAGAATGGACTGGCGGCGTGGTTGAGCTGATAATGGAAAAGCTGCACCTTCCTGCAGAAGATCAAGCGACCTGCTATCCCACCCCAAATTTCAGCCTGAGGCATATTTCAGTGAAGGTAGGTAGCTGTGCTTCTCAGAGCAGAGAAGCAATTTTAAGAGCAAAAAGGTAGAGGAAATCTAGAAAAGAACCGTCTTGATACAGATTTATCCCATGGTGTGAAGGGAGGGCAAAGAACCCAGTGGCACTTCGCTTGTCCAGCAATTTCTGTCACTGTGGTGACCAACTTCTGCCCATTCCAAAGGGTCTTGAACTGCTCAGAAACTGGGAATTCATTAAAGTCACTGCCTTCTGTAGGAATAAGGACGTTCGTCTCGGGAGATTTGGCACTGACTATTTCACAATCCAGGGAATTCTTGCTCAGGTAAGCATGGCAGCCATCTGTTTTGTCGATGGATATGGTTGGCACTTTCCCCTTTACCCGAACTTTGACATCCCCACTGTTGATTATCTCCACAATACCACGTCATTGAATACCAGACCAAGTTTCTTACGGTTGTCTACTGTAATGGAGCTAATTTTGCCCTTGATTTGCAATGTCGTGTTGACACACTTGTATATGTAAGCCACCTGTTTCAGCTCTGTGTCCTCAATCACCAGGTTGGAAACATTTTCCTGATTTTCCACTCTCCACTTCTTGCCCTCCAGTTCAAGTATAGCTGGCTCCTTCTTTGTGGCTGGTTTGGGGGATGGGCTGGTTTGGGGTTTAGGTGCAGAGAATGGCTTGGGGCCACTGCGTAGTGGACCACTCTGAGCCTTCAGGGCAGGGTTCTTGTGAGTCTTCATGTCATCAGATAATGTTTCAGGGCATGTGTGATGCTCTCCCCCTGGTTAATCTGCACAAACAGTGCTGAGTGGGAAGCGGACTCATCTGAGCCTGAACTGGTAGAGACTGGGGGAGGAGGGGATCCTGGTGGAGGGGGAGGAGGACCTGATCCGGCAGAGGGTCCAGATGGCAGTCCACTCAGTTCTTTTCCCACAGGCCCCGTTTTGCCCCAGGCCAGTCTGGTGGTATGGAACTCCTTAATGCAAGCCTGCAGCTCTGTCCATATACTTAAATAAGCTTTGACCCAGTCTACATGCTTCTTATCCACATCTTTGTACTCTTTGAGGACTCGGTTTGTATAAAACATGGCAGATCATTCATTTATTTCACATAAGGGCCAGGCTTGGGAGCCATAGCCACCCAGCCCAGGGCCTGGATACTTTCGCTGACAGCTGACAGGTGATTAAACAACTTGCTGCCTCAGTTCTTCTCCCGAAAGGTTATCACTTCTTTGATCTGCTCTGAGATGGGTGCCAACAGGTCAGAAAGCTTATTATCTGCTGGTTGTTGACACTGAGAAGCTGTAACCAACAGAGCTCGCTCCAACTTCAAACCTGTGTGGACCATCTCCGCATGTTTCTGCATGTCTCCCCCAATCTCTTTACTGATCTTCAAGTACTCTGCCACAGGACCAGCAAGCAGCGAGTCAAATGCCTGCACATATGGAGCTGCTCCTACTTTTGAAGAACTGTCTGCATACCCACGGTGCATGTCAGAGGTATGAGATACTGCCTCCAGGCGGCCCACTGCCCCCTCCAATCTTTCTACCAGATTTTGCATGTCAGCCATAATGGACCACCTCAGAGTTCTGCCTCACCTCCGGACTGCGATCAGCCGCTCTCCTAAGTCTTTTGTATTTCCATATAAACTGTAGAATCAGCTTGTCAATATCTCCCAGAAAGAAAATTTACTTAAGATTCCCTTAAGAACATTCATGATTCATGGGAGAAGGTCAAATATCAACATTAATAGGAGTTTGAAAGGAGTTAATTTGAACCCTCATGGATGACTTTGAGGGGTTCAAGATTTCAGTGGAGGAAGTAACTGCAGATGTAATGGAAATAGCGAGAGAACTAGAATTAGAAGTGGAGCCTGAAGATGGGACTGAATTGCTGCAACCTCATGATAAAACTTGAGCAGATGAGGAGTTGCTTCTTATAGGTAAATAGAGAAAGTGGTTTCTTAAGATGGACTCTGCTCCTGGCGAAGATGCTGTGAATATTGTTGAAATGACAACAAAGGATTTAGGATATTACGTAAACTCAGTTGATAAAGCAGCAGCAGGGTTTGAGAGGATTGACTCCAAATTTGAGAGAAAGTCTGTTGTGGGTAAAATGTTATCAATCAGCATTTCATGTGACAGAGAAATTTTTCATAAAAAGAAGAGTCAACCCATGCAGTAAACTTCACTGTTTTCTTATTTTAAGAAATTGCCATGGCCACACCAACTTTCAGCGACCACCACTCTAACCAGTCAGCAGCCAACAACACTGGGGCAAGACCTTCTACCAGGAACAAGATGATGACTCTTTAAAAACTAAGATGATCATTAGCACTTTTTAGCAATAAAGTATTTTTAAATTAAGGCATGTACATTTTTTATACATAATGCTATTTGTGTAGTGTATGTAAATGTTATGTTTATACTATACCATAATAGATTATGGGTGAGCTAGCCTGGTGACTAGCTACGTTACCTTTATACTCTACCATAGTTTATTGGTGACTCACCATAATAGACTATGGTATAGTATAAATATTTATATACACTAGAAAGACAAAAAAATTGCGCAACTCACTTTATTGTGATATGTGCCTTATTGCTGGGGCCTGGAACTGAACCCACAGTGTCTCTGAGGTACGTCTGTACTTGACGGAGATCCCCCTGTCCGTTACCAGGTTCTTTCTCTGTGCCACTCCCTCCTCTTCAGTGCTCTGCCCTGTGAACTCTAGCCACCTTGGCCTCCCTGGACTAGCAGCTCCATGTCCTCAAGTGCAGAGATACCACCAGGCTCCACTCGGGGTTGTTCTCTTTGCGCCATGTCCTGGAGCCTCTCTTAAGGCAGTAAGCTGGTGCAATTCTAGGCCTCACCTTGTATCTCTTCTGTCTTCCAGAGAACATTGTCCTTTGTTGCCTGATGTACAGTGTCTTATTTCATCTGTCTTGTCTATATTTTTCTGTTTGCTTGGGGTTTTTTGCTTCAGAGAGGAAGTTCAATCCAGTCCCTGGCCCTCCATTTTTTTCTGAAAGAATTATCGATCAATTGATTTTCAACAACATTGCCAAGGCAATTCAATAGAGCAAAGTAAGACTTTTCAACAAATAACACTAGTGTGATTTGATATTTATGTAAAAACCAACTCTTGTCTCATGCCATACACAAAACCTAATTTCTATTAGAAAACACATGAAAAAATTGTTGCAACCTGGGAATAAGCAAAGGTTACTTGGGGCCAGAAAAGCATGAAACATAAAGCAAAATGTTGATAAGTTGGACTTTATAAAAATCTTTTATCTCCAAAATACACTGCTTAAAAAAAGGCAAGTCACAGAATCAAAGAAAATATTTTCTATTCTTATATCTGAAAAAGTACTTGTATCCAGAACATATAAATAACTTTTACAACTTAATATAAAGTTAATCAAAACAATATGAAAATGAACAAATATTTGAAAATAAACTTCAACAACTTACAAATAAGCAGAGATACCACCAGGCTCCACTCAGGATTGTTCTCTTTTCACCATGTCCTGGAGCTTCTCTTAAGGCAGTAAGCTGGTGCAATTCTAGGCACACAAAAAGATGCTAAATATTATTAGTCTGGGGGAAAAGCAAATAAAAACCACAATGAGAATAGCTAAAATTAAAAAAGCAAAATTAAAAATGTTCACAATACCCAGTGTAAGCTAGGATGTGAAGCGTTTGAAACTCCTATACTCTGCTGGTGATGTGTAAAATGGTAAAACCGCTTTAAGAAATTCTTTATGAATGTTTCAAACTTGAACATTCATTTACCATACAATCCAGCCATTCCACTCCCAGATAATTTCCCAAGAGAAACTAAAACCTCTTCACAGAAATACATGTCACAAATATTTATAGCACCTTTATTTAAAATTTCCACAAACTGGAAATAACCCAGATGTCCATCAATAAGTGAATATACATAAGCAAAATATGGTGTATCTATAGAATGGAATTCTACCCAGCAATAAAAACAAATGGACTACTGATAACATATAGCAACATGGATGAATTTCAAAAATAATATGCAGAATGAAGATAATCATACTCAAAAAAGTATATACTATATCATTCCATTTATGTAAAATTCTAGAAAATATAAACTAATCTATAATAACAAAAAGCAGGTCACTGATTGCCTGGGGCTAGGATGGAATGCAAAGGGGTAGGAAGGAACTTTGGGTGGTGATAGAAATGTTTTGTATCTGGATTGCAGCACTGGCTTCATTGGTGTGTATACATCTGCAAAAAGTGAAACTGTACGCTTTAAGTGGATGCACCTCATTATATAAAAATTATACCTACATAGAGTTGATTAAGGAGACTCTAATATTTGGGAGATTTATTTTATTTTATTTTGGTTTTCTTGTTTTTTGTTTTTTGAGACAGGGTATCACTCTGTCACCCTAGCTGGAGTGCAGTGGCACACTCGTAGCTCACAGCAGCTTCAACCTCCTGGGCTTAAGCCATCCTCTCACCCCAGCCTCCTGAGTAGCTGGGACTACAAGCACACACCACAATGCCTGGCTAATTTTTTTTTTTTTTTTTTGTAGAGATGGGGTCCCACTATGTTGTCCAAGCTGGTCTAAAACTAACTCTTGGTCTCAAGCAATCCTCCTGCCTTGGCCTCCCAAAGTGCTAGGGTTATAGGCTTGAACCACCATGTCTGACCAGGATTTCTGCTTTCACTTAGGACCTAGAAAGTTGCAAGACAATTCCTCTACCTATAAAAATGGCATGTAGGACTGTGGACAAAACCGAAATAGGCCCACAAGGATAAAACAGATAAAGAATTCAACCAAAAGAATATACAAAATTTTATACATAAAGAATAAAAGCTAATGGAGATTGAAAGGATGTCCCAGAAGGAAAAAAAAAATGTGAAAACACAGAAAAGGCACATAAAATAAAGCAAACCATCTTTTAAAGTGAAACAGGACTCACCCCGAATTCTTTCTTGCATGAGATCAAAGAACCCTCTCTTGGGGTCTAGATCAGGACCCCTTTCCAGTAACACTGGGTGGGAAGGAACTGATGAGGAAATGGAATAGTCTTGAACTGGCTGAGTTTAAATCTACAATTGACACATTTAAAATCAGTTCTGCTAAGGTGCCTTCAACTAGTACATTTAGTTCTTTTTCTGAAAAGGGAGTCTATCAGCCACTCACTTAAGAAAAAATAAGGTACATATTTGCATGTCTGAATTAAGATTGCGAATTTTCATGCTGACTGCCTGTTAGCAAATTCCATTTCTGTCTTCGTTCCTTTTTATTGTTACTTTGAAAGTATCCAACATCTCCAGGCTCTTTGCCTCTGTCAACCTAAATAACCAACAGAGAGAAGCCCTCTAAAAGAAAATAATATTTATTTGGGAATAGGGTATTGCAATGGGAATACACATACCATCATAAACTCTGTGTGTATTCAGGAAAGTAAGGGAAGACAAATGGTTTTAAAGGAAAAACGAGGAGGGTTACATAATTGTTCTGAGCTGATCACCCTTAGCTACAAGGATCAATAACAATGGTGACACCACTCTGAGTTTGGACAGGCAGTTGATGAGCAGGTGTCTCTGCAGAATTATCTTTTGTGTAAGGTTGTGATAACCTCTGTGCAATGTTTTGATTTTTGTAGAACTTTTGTGATAGTTTTTATTATCAGGCATTTGTGCATGAAAACCCTCTCTTTATAGTTTTTTTAGCTCTACTTGTCAGAGTTTGTTGTTGTTATTGTTGTTGTTTGGTTTGTTTTAACAGAAGTGACTCCATTTTGATTCTGAGTCTGACAACTTGCGCACATCTGTGGTGTCTGTGTCCTCCTCTGATTGTTGTGAGATTTCCATGCTAGCATGTTCACAGAAAGAAAGCCCATTCTCCCCTCTGTATGAAAGACAATGTGCCAGGAGTCCACTGGCAATCTGAATAAACAGAGTTTAATAATTTAGTGCATATAAATCGACATTGGACCAGAATTTCAAAAGGACTATGGATGCCAGGGAAATTTCTATTTTCTGAAGAGAGATCATTCCTGTAATTTATGCTGGGGCAGAGAATGTCGTAAGCATAAAGCAAATTGCAGAAAGGTATTCGTAGCCCAGTTCCTGATAAGATGGAAAGATGAACACAGGACCCTGTCCCCTCACTACTCTGTACGTAGTAGACGTTCAATAAATATCTACACACTTTTTTAATAGATAGAGAAATAAAAAATTATTATTGTCCCTCACACATTTAAGTTATGCTCTTCCTTCCAGAAGTTTCATCATTTCAACCTAATTGGTTATTCAGAGATTGCGGACTTCGTCCCACCCTAGAGGGGGATATAATGACAGTCATCATTCTTTCTAGCCGCCTAGCACCCATGAGCTGAATTTGGGGAATCCCCCACTGTGTGAATTGGGCCCTCCCACTAGAGGAGCTCTCTCTCCCAGCTTCCCTAGCAGCAAGGGACCAAACTGAGCCCCACCCTGAGTCAGCTGCCTCCATGCCAGACTGTAAATCTAAAGCTGATGATAAGGAGGGAATGGGCCCCCATGGGAGCCACTCAGCAAGGATGGCAGCAGCTGCAGGCTGGGGCAGGGCTCCCCCAGTGCCTGTGCCTGCCTCCCAGGGAGCATTACTCCTGACCATGCAGCCACCTTGCCTGGATTTCTGACCCACCTGGAAATTCTGTGAGCTATTTAATATTCTTTAAGCTTTGCTACTTCCAGTGAGATGGATGGGCCAGCAGCAAAGGTATCACCTAATTAGAAATGCAGAACCCCAGCCCTATCCCAGACCTACTGAATCAGAATCTGCATTTTAACAAGCTCCCCAGTGGCCTGAATTTGCATTAAAGTTACGAAGTACCAAGAGATTTCTCAACCATCCACAAAGAGTTTCTATCATTTGTGATAAAGAGTGTTGCTGATGGGAGTACTCGTCTCTGTGCCCCCATCTTCTCATCCATACATTGAGAAGGCTTGACTTGACAGCCTTGAAAAAAAGGAAATTGTGACACATGCTACAACATAAGGATGTCATGCTGAGACAAATAAGTCAGTCACAGAAGGACAAAAACTGTATGATTCCACTTGCACAGGTCCCTAGTGTAGTCAAACTAATAGAAAGTAGAATGGTGGTTACTAGGGGCTGGGGTTGAGGGGAAAGGAGAAGGAGCTGTTTAATTGATACAGAGTTTCAGTTTTCCAAGAAGAAAAGGTTCTGGACATTAGTTGCACAGCAATGTGAATATACTTAACACAGACTGCACACTTAAAAATTGTTAAGGGCCAGACGCAGTGGTTCACGCCTGTAATCCCAGAACTTTGGGGGACTGAGGCGGGCAAATCACCTGAGGTGAGGAGTTTGAGACCAGCCTGGCCAACATGGTGAAACCCAGTTTCTACTAAAAATACAAAAATTAGCCGGGCATGGTGGTGTGCCTGTAATCACAGCTACTTGGGAGGCTGAGGCAGGAGAATTGCTTGAACCTGGGAGGCGGAGGTTGCAGTGAGCCCAGATCGCACCACCGCACTCCAGTCTGGGTAACAGAGTGAGACTCCATCTCGAAAAAATAAATAAATAAATAAAAATAAAAATAAAATGAAATAAAATTGTTGGCCAGGCTCTGTGGCTCACGCCTGTAATCCCAGCACTTTGGGAGACCGAGGCAGGCGGATCACGAGGTCAGGAGATCAAGACCATCCTGGCTAACACAGTGAAACCCCATCTCTACTAAAAAAACACAAAAAATTAGCCAGGCATGGTGGCGGACACCTGTGGTCCCAGCTACTCTGGAGGCTGAGGAAGGAGAATGGCACGAACCGGGGAGGCAGAGCTTGCAGTGAGCCAAGATCACGCCACTGCACTCCAGCCTGGGCAACAAAGCAAGACCCCATAAAAAAAAAAAAAGCATATGAAAAGATGAAAAGGCATATGAAAAGATGTTCAACATCATTAGCCATCAAGGAAGCACAAATTAAAACAAGGGTAAGGGTAAGATATCACTTTGTAGCTATCAAAATGGCTAAAATACAAAATCAGGAGAATACCAAATGGTGGTGAGGATGCAGAAGAACTGGATCACTCGTATGTTGTTGGTGGTGGAAATGTAAAATGGTACAGTTGCTTGAACTATGGAAAATGATTTGGTAATTTCTCAAAAAACTAAGCATAGAACTACCATAAGACATAGTAATTTCACTCCTTAGCATTTATTCCAGAGAAAGGAAGACTTATGTTTACACAAAACTCTGTACATAAATATTCACAGTAGCTGTAGTCATAGTAGCCAAAGCTTAGAAACAGTCCAGATGCCCAGTGGTGAATGTTTAAACAGACAGTCAGACATCTATACCATAGAATACTACCCAGCAATATAAAGGAATGAACCACGGATACATGCGAAAACCTGGATAAATCTCCAAATAATCATTCTAGATGAAAAAAGTCAATCCTAAAAGGTTACACTCCATTCATAAGACATTTTAAAATGTAATGACTCTACTCATATGACATTTTTAAAATGTCAAAATTGTGGAAATAGAGAACAGATTAATGGTTGTGAGGGGTTAAGGAGAGGGCAAGTAGGAGGAAAGTGAGTGTGGCTACACAAGGGCAACCTGAGGGATGCTTGCAGTGATGCAAATGTTCTACCTTCACTATATCAATGTTAATTTCCTGGTTGAGATATTGTATAATAGCTTTGCTCAATGATGTTATTATCACTGAGGGAAGCTAAGTAAAGGGTACACAGGTATCTCTATATTATTTTTTACAACTGCTTATGGATCTACAATTATCTCAAAATTAAAAGTTTGATTTCACACACACACACACACACACACAATTCCTTAATTTGGACAATAAATGACACAGTCATCCTGCTTATAAGGCTCACTGTGACTTGACCTTTGCTTATGTCTCTATGTCCTGAAACTCCAATTTGCACCTCTAGCCACACGCAATTGCTTTTGTTCCCCACACTTCCCTACCAACTCTACTATTCCTCATCCCCACAGCTGAGGCCCCTGCTCCTATAGGTCTCCTCTACTCCTTCATTCCCATGTCCTTCCCCCCATCCTGCCCCCAGCATCATTTGTGCACCTCTCTCAACACTGAGCATATTCTCACAATTCCCCACTTGCCTGTCTGTCTTCTTATCTGGCTGGGAACTGATCTGCATTCACCTCTGTCCCCTCGGTAGCTGCTTGTTAAGTTGAGCTCAACTAACACTCACTAACACAGTCAACATTAACACCACACCACTGCACTGCCATTGGACTCAGCTCCCTGCCTAATGCATCCCTGTCTCTTGCGTTCACTTACTCAAAATTCAACATTCTTTGCAGGAATATCCAGTTAGCTAAGCCTAGGTCACAGGCCCATACCCCAGCCTCCAGGGGGGTAGAAAAGGGTTAGCCAATCACTACACATTCTGAGGCTGGAGGCAGAGCCCTGTCTCCTACCAAGCACCACACAACAGAGCATTACCTGCAAGCAGGAAGAGGCTTCTGTTGTTGGATGGCCAAAAAATAACAAATATCTAATCTACACCTCAAACTGCAGGAGCACGAAAAGTATAGAAGGCTCTCTAATTTCTTCTCTCCCTAAAAATGTTTCACTTGCTCTTCTTGCTTCCCTCACGAACTCTTTGGGCCACTTCAGCTCAAATAGAGCCGATATATAGAGGGATTACATTTACAAAGATTATTGAAAAATGACGAAAATGCTCCTGTCCCAGGCATTCAGGGCCAGACTGGTGTCAGAAGATGTGGTCATTGTCTGTGGCAATAAACCTTAAGTGCTTGCAGCTCATGCATGAATTCTCAACCTTCTTTGGATCCCCTCTTAGCTCACCTTCAATTATCCACAACTCAAGTCAACTACGTGTCAGACCAAGAAATCCAGGGGGAGATGATGATGACGATGATGATGATGATAACAGCAATACTAATATCTATTAATAATACTTGATGAGCACTTTTACTCCAAACATGACTCTAAATGCTTCACATTCTTTTATTTAATTTTCACAATATCCCCATGAAAGCAATACTATTTTATGCTCATTTTAAAGATGAGGAAATAGAAATCCTGAGAGATTTTCTACTGAAAATGCCCAAGGTTACACAGCTAGTAAGTGGTGAAGCAAAGGTCTAGTTCTAAGCTCCATGCCACCCTGCCTTTTGAGAGCAGCTACCTGTGAGGCAGGGAATACAGCAGCCAGGCTCCAGCTGTCAGTGCCTCTGCAGGAGGTATTGGTGCTTCTCAAGCTCGCACATTGAGGAAGACCCTTCTCTTGTGAGGAGAGGCCCAGCTCCCTCCGTCATCCAAGGAGGTAAATTATCATCAACATCTGTAACAGATAACTGACTGAATCGTCATTCTGGCTCTTACTTTCTTGGACTTCCTCAACATTCTCTTGGCTTCTCTTTTTACCAAAGGTTGGAAGCATGTTTCCTTGCAACTAAATGAATGGACTGGAGTAAAATGAAAATAAAAGCTTTCTTTAAAATCTCTCAATCAATCTAGAGCCCTGTGGGTGTGCTGGCAGCATTTGAGAAAATCCTGGGTCTGGGAGCCAGCAGACACCTGTGAACAATAATGAACCAGGATCCTCTGCAACCTGAACTTCTAAAACAATCTCGTTGCTTGCCAGACAACTGGGAAAATATGCCTATTGACCTCCCCGCTTCCCTGGCCAAGCCAGGGTTCCAGGAAGCCCAGTGGTGTGTATGCATCTGAGCAGGGGAGGGGGCAGGAGGTGCTGGGGGATGGGAATTTTTGTGCAGAGTGGGTGCATATGCCCATGGAATATGGGGAAGGAAATCCATATAAATAGATGGTGTGCCCAAGTCTTGGCCAGTGCAAATGCCCCATGGAGGCTGTGGTTCAGTGCATGATGGCTTGTGGCCTCCTTCCCCACCCAGTGTTTCCCTGCTACCCTTTCCTACAGGAGATCAGGCAGGACATCAACAAACCCGGTTTGTTGATGCTTTAGTATTTCCTCACATGTTCCAGTGATAAGGGCTTCTATTGGCTGAGCTCACCGAGAATCAGACACTTCATACACAGTTACAATATTTCTACATGAGGGCTTTGAGTCTGTCCATGTAACAAAATGGAGGCTTAGAAATTTGGTCAAGGTTCAGAGTCAGCAAATGGTGGAGCTGAGCTAGGCCCAGGTCTTTCTGATGAGAAAATGTGTATGTTTTCTCTGTATATACACAGCACCCAGGAAGGCATGGCTGCCCCCAGCTTGGTGACACCCAAGTCCACACCAGGCTCACCTCCACCAGCAAACAGTGTTGATTGAACAGGGTCACAGAGGGACTGGTAAGAGTAGGGGTGAGGAAGAGAAGAGCAGAGGAATAGTGCAAGAAATAGTTCAATAATAATAATAATAACTGAAAATAATATCCAGTCATAATTGACTGCTTACTATAGTTAAAGCAAATAAGAAGGAGACCGTTAGCCTAAGATTGTCTGTATATCTGGAGCTCTTACAGAGTTAACCCAAAACTTAACTTGGAGGCATTTCTTGTAACCAATATAAAACAACAACAACAACAAAACTGAGCTTTATCCAATCACAGGCAGCCAACTAGCCAGTCTGTTATATAGCTAGGGATTTCCCCTTGAACTATACCCAAATAAAGCAAATGCTCAGCTGTAGCCAATCAAGTAATTTTGTCAACTTTACTTTTGCATTCAGCCTATAAAAGCTGGTTGCTCATGCTGCTGTGGGCGAGACTCCGTCTCAAAAAAAAAAAAATTTATTTTGTCTAAAGTTTTGCTTTTAACATGCTGTGCCAGACACTATGCAAAGCACTTTACATTATCTCCTCTAAAAGAAATAAATTCCTTAAACTAGCCACCTATGTGGGCAGGCAGAGTGAAAAATCTCCTCCGCTAGATGGCATGGCTGAAGAATCTACCTCACGAGGATCCAGGCCTCGTGAACAATAGACACCCTATACAGGTATGAGAACTCACTGAGCTGCACAGGCAGGTGGATGATTCCTCCCACCAGACTCTCTCTCTCTGGTGGAGATATAGATGCCTTTCCCACCCACTCTTAGGAAGACTCTGCTTTTTTGTAGACATGTCTGGCCACCGTGATTATCCAAGACTTAGAATATTATCTCAGGGCTGGCCTGAGACATGTGCATGTCTCAGACAGGCTAATGAATCTGAGGCCTCTTCAATAGCTTAACAATATTTGTTCCATATGTGTCAGATAAGTGTTCTCAATGAATATTTAAATGTCCCCTAGTATGCTTTCTGTCTCAACAGAAGTGGACCATGGTACATTTTGCCACAGTTGTGTGGTGTCAAGTGCAGACATCTGAGTTAACTGGTACCATGTTTTCCATTTATTCTGCTGCTGTCTTAGTGGTCCTTGTAGATTGACACCTCACACCCATTGGCCTGCCCTTTCGTATGATTCCACTGGCTGTGGTGGTTTTGTGAGGATCACAAATGTCCTTCAATCAGAGACAGGTGCCCCAAACTTTATTCTTCTAGTAACATGCCTGCCTTTGCCAATTGTGAATTCCTCCTAGCCTTTCTTGAACCTGTCTCCATTTCCAGCCTGTGCTATCTCTCAAACTGACAGGTTGCCCTTGGGGAAATAGGATTTCCTTCTCTGTGTTTTAAAGTTCTCCTGAGTGTCTAGATTTTTGTCATAAGATCCAAGTCCTATTCTACACCTTCTCCATTGTTTCACACACTTTGTAAGTCTCTAAGGATGAAAGAGGCAACTTCTTTGTCTCTGTTTCTTAAAAATTACACTCCGCTATTGCCTTAGTTTCTTGATGCTATTTTTTTTTTTCTCACTGCAAAGGAGACCCCTCTTCTTGTGTGCCTGTGCTTGACATCAGGATTTAAATACAACTGCTTGCCATTGGTATTGTGGCCTCACATTCCAGGCTTCCCTCATGTCTGATTTCAAAACTGTATCCACTCCAACCACTGAAATAGATTTGCACTTCCACCACAACACTCAAGAGCAAGAAACATTGCATTACTTTCTTTTTTCCTAATTCAAATTCCATCTGGCTCTCAGTCCCTACTTCCCTGGGCAGTGAGACACCCAACATAACTCACTACTGGGGATACCTTTTCTTCCCTAGGGTCACCCAAGAAGCCAGTGAGACTCTCACAGTCTTGAAAACTTGGGGAAGGACCTCTCTGGTCTTCAGCCTACCACTAAGATTCTCATTGCCCATGTTGTCTATTTAAAATGGGTGGTGTCACATTTTACACCCTGTATAGGGTGCAGTGTTTGTTTGCTGCTCCCAACATCACATCCTTCAGGGCCCAGTAACTGACAACTGTGTATAATCCCCCTGGAGGCCTTGACACGAAGGTGAGGTGCCATTTTCACCATGCATGGACCTCACCATCACCTTCTCCTCCACCTCCAGGAGTCACCCCAAACACCAGGCACCAGCTTCCACCTCCTCCTCCTCAGGCAGAACCAAGCTTGGGCCCCTAGTGTGGAAGGGCTGTCTTCTGGGTGCCAGGTGCAGCAATCACTCTAGGTGTCTGCTACTAAGCCCAGAACTCACCTTTCCAGGGACTAAGCTTCTGCTTGAGGACTTTCATAGCCACAGGGGTGTGCTTGGCTCACTGTGCAAGCCAGAAGTAACTGGAAGTTAATGACTTAGAAGCAACCTCAATCAATGATTTGAGGATAAATACATCAGCTCCTGGTCCCTATGGTGGAACAACACAGGGAGCTGTGTTTCACACAACCTCCCAGTGGGATGGAGCCCGAGGTGCCCTCGGCAGTAATCTGCTGGTCAACACACCCTGCATTAGCTGCCCTCCATGCCTGGGCTCACTTCTCCACTCTGCCTACTGTGTGCCTCCTGTGGTCACCTCCCAGATTGCCCACAAACTCTTGTCCTAAAGTCTGCTTCAGGGAACACCAACCTAGGAGCCCTGGTAGCTTCTGTTCTAGGCTCTGAAACCCAAAAGCTATCAACATCTCCAGAGGAAACAAGTCCAGACCTAGTCTGCCCTTATCTGTTAAGAAAGAAAAGAGAAGAAAGAAAAATGATGTTTTTCTCCTTCTGGAGTCTCCTCCACAAAGAGGATAAGAGAAATGAACAACACCATATATTTTACCGCCATAGAACAATTGCTAACTGAGTACCTACTGTGAGGCCAGCCTGGCCCACAGCCATCTGGGGGATAAAGAAGAAAAATGAGAAGGTGCTGATGACCCAGATCTCAGGAGAAGAAAATCAACATTCTTGGTGTGGGAATGAACAATAGTGGAGTACCGACTCTGAGGCACATGTCCTATATTCACATCCTCAGGTATTTGTTGGGAAAATTAGGGCTCAAGGGAATGCAGTGACTTGCTCAAGCTGAAGGTCACCTAATCCAACCATGGTGTGACCACGCCTTGGCCAGCAGGGTCTCTTGCCCTGACATGGGGGCTCTGGTTGGCAAGGAGAGGACTTTGGCAGTAGTAGGCCGTACATTTGATAGGACCCAAACAGGGCTTCTCTAAGGCTGAGTTTTCACAACCATGTACTTCAGCTCCATCCAGCCCTTCTAGGGAAGGTGCAATTCAGAGAAGCTACAATGAACACTCACAAAATGGGTTAATAACAGTATGGCAAACACCAAATTAATTGCCCACCCAAGTAATGCAGTCCATATGGGGGCCCTGGAGAGCAGAGACAATGGGTGGCTTCTCTCCCTGTACTCAAGTCAGCAGGAGTCAGAGTCACTGAGATTGAGGACCCAAAGTTCTCCCAGAGCCATGAGTGGTGGCTTCACCTTATTCTGGCCTCCTTGCCTGTAACTTCTATAAAGAGAGTTTTGCAGGGCTTGAAGTCATTGCTGAGACAAAGTGGAGGTTGTGTTTGGTTGCGCTGTGAGCACTTTCTCAAAGAGAGGGTCTGTTTGGAGCTCTGCTTCCCTGGCTTTCCTCTTCCAAAGGCCAAGAGCTTGCAAACACTGCAATGTGAACTATGCATTAAAATTTTATACACTAATATATATTTTACTGAACTTTTTAATAACCCTGGGAGAAATAGCTTTAAATAATTCAATATGGTGTTGGCCCCGAGCTGAACTATGCTACAAGTAACCATGTATAAAATATGACACTAATATTGCATACCTTAATATAATAGATGTTTATCTTGATAATAAGCCATTTGAATTCTAGTAATGTGTGAGTTACGGTTGCTATGGCACAGTCTTGTTAAGGTTTGAAATGAGACATCAACAGCAAAAGCAACATAAGTGTACACATTAATCTACTTGCTATTCATAAACGAACCAACTGGACAGTGAATAGCTTATTCATAAATAAAAGCTTTAAATGCCATTTATGAGGCAAGTGAATGACTGGAGGAAGTTTGCTGCCAGTAATGTATGTTTTCCTCAGAGCTACCTTTGGGATTTTATAGAAAGTCCAGCATGAGGACAGAGGTCAGTTTCCCCAACCAACAAGGAGGCCATTGTCAGAGGAAGGAGCCATTGATGCATAGTAGGTGTTCAATAAATTCTTATTGGAAGACTTTAAGTGGCTGCCTCAGGAAGAAGAATTTAAGAATTTGAGTGGTTTCCAAACCCGGCTATGAATCAAAATTACCTGGACGTTGTGTTAAAAATACAGATCTCCAAGTCCCGCCCAGATACAGAGTTAGAATCTTCAGATTTTCAGCCTAGGAATCTCACCCCAAGTCTACAGTCAATTTGCCTTTTAAAAACTTTTTAAAATTCTACAAGTTTTTTTTATTTTGTTTCGTTTTATTGTTGTTTTGTGAGGGGCTAGGGGTTGGTTGGTTGGTTTATTTGTTCGTTTTTAGAAACAAGGCCCTACTGTGTTGCCCAGGCTGAACTCAAACTCCTGAGCTCAAGCAGTTCTCGCACCTTAGCCTCCCAAGTAGCTGGGATTACAGGTGTGTGCCCTGCACCCAGCTCTATGGGATTTTTAGGGAGAGAATCATAAAGTTGGAAGAAGCCCTGGTGATTATCTAATCCACCTCTGAAATCACATAGCAGGTTTGTGGGCAAGCTAGGACCCATCTGCCTTCTGATCCCATACCAATGTCGCAACATTGTTTTCACCAGGCCTGTGTCTCCAAACTGGGACAGGTGTCCACTAGTTGGATGAGTCAGGACTTGAATTTTAGCTACAAGTGAAAATAACCTAAGGCAAATCAATTTAACCAAGAAATTACATGGCTTTAGGTACAGCTAGATCCCAGGATTAAAATGATGTCATTGGGGTTTACCTCTGTCCACCCTTCACATATGCTTTCCTTTGGGTTGGTTCATTCCCAGGCAGTTTCCTCTACTAGCGACCTTGAAATTTCTAGGCTATATCTCAGTGGTTTACCCATCCAAGCTGAAACAGGCCTTCTCTGTTGCAAGAGTAGCAGCAGACGCCCAAGGGAGATACTCATTGGTCTGCTTGGGCCACATGTTAATTTTTTTTTTTTTTTTTTTTGAGGTGGAGTCTCGCTCTGTCGCCCAGGCTGGAGAGCAGTGCCATCTCAGCTCACGCCAACCTCCACTTCCTGGGGTCAAGCGATTCTGCTGCCTCATCCTCCCCAGTAGCTGGGATTATAGGCATGCACCAACACACCTAGCTAATTTTTTTTTTTTTTTTTTTTTTTTTTTTTTAGTAGAGATGGAGTTTCACCATATTGACCAGGCTGGTCTTGAACTCCTGACCTCACATGATCCGCCCGCCTTGGCCTCCCAAAGTGCTGGGATTACAGGTGTGAGCCACTGTGCCCAGCCCACGTGTTCATTTCTGAAGCAAGCATTGCACTCAGAGGAATCTAACCTGAGTTATGGGTACACCTGGGACAGGGCAGGGTCCAGCCATGGACAGAGAGTGGGGAGGGGTGGTTCCCCCAGAGAGAAATTGAGCCACTGGTACCAGAAAGGGAATAGAGGCAGGGCAGGAAAAGCAACGGAGCAGCTGTCTCCTCACCAACACCGTGCCAGCCACATGCGATGTGACAGGTGAATGCAGGCGTCTTCTGCAGCTCCCGTCTTACTCACAAAAAGTAGCTTAACACATCAATATTACGTTAAAACAAGCCCAGAAGTAGAGTGCAAAATTCTCGTGAATTTTTAAGAGGAAGCAGGTAATTTCAAAGAGCCCTCAAGCTTGCAGCAGGCGATGCCAGCTCACCCCAGACTCCCAAGGGCCCGGAGCGGGAGCTCAGTAGGCACATTCACTGGGGGAGTCTGGGAAGCCTGAACTGCAGGGTCTGGCCCTGAAATGATCTGCTGCTTAAATTATTCATTATTTGTTCTCTTGATAAATCTAATATCTCTCCACCCCAGTTGTAATTCCCTCATGGCACGGCCTGTTCCCTTGCCCCTCCTTGATCTTCCCTTGTGTAGAAGGACCTGAAGGTCCCACTCCCCACTCCAGCCTCAGATACTTTGCCAAGATTGGGTCGTACTGGAGGGCAGACATGGGGTAGTCAATGTGCTCTAAGCCCAAGCTAGGGAGAGCTTCAGACTGAAACAGGTTTAACCCTGGCACCGCCAGACAAGCCAAGCACTGTCACCCCTGGATTCCTTTTCTCTGATTTTCGCAGCTGAGCTGGAGGACATGGGCATGAGGCCATCCATTTGTCCCACTGGGTGATCCTGTTCCTGGCCACTATGATAGAGATGAGTATGAGCATCTTTGCCTTCGAGGTGCCCCTAGTCTAAGCAGAGAATGGGGCAGGATCTTGAGCATCAGGACACCATGTGTGGTTGTACAGGTTGAGCACTGCACAAATGCCCCAACTGAGGGGGCCAATCAGCACTCACTTGCTCATCTGTGAACTCTGGCACAGGGCTATCTGCCCACAGGAAGAGATACAAAACCACCATAGGGCTAAGTGGCAGCCCTAAGGATGTCATGTTCCTAAGACCAGAGTCAGGTCTGAGGAAGAAGCTGGGAAGCAGAGCCATGGGAGTCTGAGGCACCAGCCCCAATACTAGATCCCCAAACCCAGCAATGGGGAGAGGAGGGAGCAATTGTGTGTTAGTAAAAGAGCAGAAACCTTAGTTAGAAGCCAGAAAGAGCCTGGAAGCCAAGAGAGACAATGAGAAGTCAGAGGAAGTAGGCAGGTCAGGGAAAAGCTGGGAGACTCTATGAACTGCATATTTACCTCTAACCCATTCCTTGCCCTTCTCCTGCCTGCTCGGTGTTGCAGGGAACTGCCTTCCCCAGGCTCTCAAGTTCTCTGACTTCTGGGTAGTGTTGTGTGCAAAATCTCTCTTTACTGTTCCAACTCTGGCTACATGCTGTTCCCTTCATCCACAATATCCTTCTCCACCAGCCTAACTTTTTCAGAACTCAACTTAGGTACTACCTTCTCTAGGAAGTATTTCTACCCACACAGTCTGAACTGTACACATTTTCTTCGAGCCCAACAGCCTCCTGTGCCTCCCTGTTATAACAGACCACATTTGTGTTGTTCATCTGCTGATATAATCTATTCCTATCCCACCTCACATGGGCTCTGAACTTTCAGAAGGCATGGTGTCATCTCCCATCTCTGCATCCCCAACATCTAGCACAGAGGAGGAGTCCAATAAATGTTGGTTGGATGCTTACTCTTTATCAAGGGATTTGCATATGTTTTCTCATTGAATAATCATATAACCTGGCATGGCAGAAACTGTCATTATCATTCTCACTTCACAGATGAGTCTAAGTGACTTTCCCAAAGTTGCCCTATTAAAAGGTGATTCTTGGCCAGGCACGGTGGCTCTTGTCTGTAACCCTAGCACTTTGGGAGGCTGAGGCAGGTGAATCACCTGAAGTCGGGAGTTCGAGACCAGCCTGGCCAACATGGTGAAACCCCGTCTCTACTAAAAATACGAAAATTAGCCGGGTGTGGTGGCACATGCCTGTAATCCCAGCTACCCAAGAGGCTGAGGAAGGAGAATAGTTGGAACCTGGGAGGGAGAGGTTGCAGTGAGAAGAGATCGCACCACTGCACTCCAGCCTAGGTGACAGAGTGAGACTCCGTCTCAAAAAAAAAAGGGGTTCTTGAACCCAAATTCCCCCTTGTCCTCAGGCCTTCCCAGCTCCTGAACAGATTCTCCTACCTGAATGTTTTTCTAAGAGTCTCAGCACATTCTGCCCCTCCCACCCCACCCCAAGATGGATAACATCATTGCTAACCTCAGCCTTGAGATCTATGAGTTTTCTGGAGTTAGAATACTACCTAGGTTTAAATCTCTGTTCTGCTATTTGCTGGGTAACCTTAGGGAAGTTGCTTAATCTCTCCAAACTTTAGCTTCTTTATCTGTAAAATGGGTTCAAAGAGTCTCTACCTTGTAAAGCTGTGTGAAACTTAAATAAGATGAGATATGCAAAGTCTTAGCGTATCGTCTGGACCATAGAAAGAATTTTAAAATGTCAGCTACTAGTAATAGAGTAAGTTGATTAATCAGATTATGTATGCTAACTCAGTGCTTCTTAAACTTCAATGTGCCTGTGAATAAATTGGGGGTTTCCTTAAAATGCAGATTCTGATGCAGGTGGTCTGGTGTAGAGCCCCAGTTTTGCATTTCCAATAAGCTCCTGAGTAATGCTTCTGCTGCAGGTCCAAGAGCCACCCTTTGAGTACCAAGGCTCTAGGTCAACCAGGAGCAGGATCTTGAGAGTCAGGGGCTTAAAGGGGAGTGGAGGTGTATTATTTTGGAATCAGGGGTCCTACCTGAGGTGGGATGAAACTGGGAGTTCGGGAGGGGGTTCTGCGGTGGACCAAAAGTCGAGTAATAAGAGGGCAGAAGGGTGCCCTGCAGACCAGCGTCCTCAGCTTTTCAAATTGTGGCAGAGGGGCAAGAGGAGAGGAAAGAAGGATTGGGACTTCCTTCCTGGGACCTGCCCTCTCACCTGCAGAGGGGTGAGTCTTACAACACATGTGCATGTATCTAGCTGCAAACTGCTGCCTCCATCTGTCCTCAGGGAGGAATGCTGGGGCCACAGAATGGCCAAGAGGCTGAGAACAACTGGTCCAGAAAGCAAGTAGCCCTGGGTTCTTGTTCACTGGGCAGTAATGGCCCCTCTCTCTGCCCTCCATCCCAGCTAGGGGTATGCAGGAGGTGTAGGGAGGCCCTGAATGGCTGAGCTCCTGAGATCTGGGTCTAGTCTGGCTCCCCGTCTGCCCCAGCAGGCAGCACATATACCCCACCCAGAGAAGGGCCCGCAATCTCTTTCTGACCTTAATTGTGGTCTTCCAGCCCTGGCACCCCACCTGGTCATTTTGCTCAGGCCTCGCTTGATGAAGCCTAATAGGGGCTTCATCCTAGGCCCACCATGCCCCAAGGTTTTTGGGGAGGGAGTGTGAACTGCAACAGATTTCTAAGGGAAGCATGTCTGTCAATAAATTTTAGATTCTAGGAACTGCCTATGAATGGAGTGTTGTCAAATAGCCCCCACCACATCCAATGTGATGACCAAAAAGCTTGTTTTGCTGGCTTTGGGTTTTTAGCATATGCACATGGTTTTTTAAAAAGTCAGGGAGCACGGAAGAAATTATAAAAGAAGGCCCCAGACATCACCCTCCCTCCCCACCAACTCCCAGTGGGGTCACTCTGGACTCTTCCAGTTGCTTCTGTGGGTATTTCCCTCCAAGTCTCTAGATAATATGATTTTAACATACTTTCTAGACAATGATTTTAGGCATTATTTCTTAGTGCATATGACTAAACTCAGGTTACACAGAAACTATTTTAAACTTCTCATTTTGATGTCTTTATAAGTGTAAATACCACCTTTATACTTCTGCTCCTAGGGCCACCATGCCTCTTGACTCTCCCTTGGCAAGCTAAAGATATTAACTTCTCTCCCTACTCTCCCTACTCCTTCCTACCAACCCAACATGGCTTTACATTTTCTTTTTCTTTTTCTTTTTCTTTCTTTCTTTTTTTGAAACAGGCTGTCACTCTGTCACCCATGCTGGAGTGCAGTTCTGTGATCTTGGCTCACTGCAAACTCTGCCTCCTGGGTTCAAGCAATTCTCCTGCCTTGACCTCCCGAGTAGCTGGGATTACAGGAACGCGCCACCATGCCCGACTAATTTTTGTGTTTTTAGAAGAGATGGCATTTCACAATGTTGGCCTGGTTAGTTTCAAACTCCTGACTTCAAGTGCCTCGCCTGCCTCAGCCTCCCAAAGTGCTGGGATTATAGGTGTGAGCCTGCATCCAGCTTTACATTATGTTTTCAAGATTGATATTCTGTTCTACAACTACAGTTAAGGTTTATGTTCTTTGTTTACAGGCTGAATCTAACAACTGAAAATCAAGAAGCAACGTTTACATCATTATGATTAGGCAAATATTGATGGCAGTTCAGCCGATACGGTAAAGTACTATGAGCACACTGCTTTTCTTGCAAACTTTTTGTTTGTCCTGGAGTTTCTATTTATCTTTCTTTCCTCTTGTCCTGTTTGCTTATATCACATCCTCACTTTTTTCAAACTTTCCATCATATCAAATATTCTAAGAAGCAAGGAATTATACTAAAAACATTTAATCACCAACCAACCCTATTTAATTCCATTTATGGGGATCACTTATAGCAGAGAGCAATCAGAATAGACGGAGCCCTTGTCACCAAAGCACCAAGGCAGGGTGCTGGAAGCCCCTGGTTGTGCCAGCCATGAACTTCTCAGAATCCGGATCATGGCAAGGTCCAGGAGATCCCAGGATGGGGCTGGCCAATGGAAGAAGGGTGGCTCATGTTAGCTGCTATCTACAAGCCCACTCAGAAGTACTTAAACTGGCACATCCTGGCTAGCCATCGGGCCTGCAAACAAGTCATTTTCCCTGTGCCCTCCCCTCATTTCCATCTAAACTTGCTGCATTCTGAACTTGCTGTCCAGCCCGCTTCCCCACCCTGCTGTGCTGCAAGGGATCCCCTGTGTCCTAGACCCCATGTCTTCTTTCTTGGTTTATCCCTCTTGTTTTGCTAAATAGAAGATTAAGTTTTACCATTTTATATTCAATTCAGAGGATGATCTTAAACATATTTAACCATCACTCATTAAAAAATTTTAATCACTGGGCATCTTGTTACAAAGTTACACAAAGACTCTGATATTTGAAAATCTCGTTTTCCTAAAGTTACCACCAGTGACATCCTAGAGTTGAAAAAGTGCTGTTTTGCAATTGCCTGAAAGTCAGAAAACAAGAGAGGAGGCCACAGTAGGCCATCGTTGGTGTGGAATTCCCATCATCCTCTCGGGATGCTTCATGTACCAGGGTGATGCAGGGGTATACAATACATCAGCTACATCATTATCAATCTAGGTATTAAATACCAGTAGATGATTAATTGTGTTCTTGTGATTCAGTTAAAAATTAAATGCAAATGGAAGTTCTAAAATTGTCCCCCTGGATCTCAGTGGGTCATCTTTCATAAGACCTGAGGTGCCCAGAATCCTACTTCTGGTACCACTGCTTTATTCAACATGCAGTTACTGAGTGTTTCTTATTCCCATCTCCTGTTCTCCGGGAGCTCACTATTTAGAAGTGGATACAGACAAAATAACACACCATGACACCAAGGGTGATCAGTAATGTGATACAGGGAAGCACAAATGACTGTGGGGGCACTAACGAGGGACCTCACCCAAAGGAAGCAAAGTCTAATCCATTGCTTAGATGGATGCACAGATAAGTGGGTGCATAGGTGGATGGATGGATGCATGGATACATGGATGCATGGATGGATGGATGGGTGGATGGATGGATGGATGGATGGATAGGTAGGTAGGTGGGTGAGCAGATTAATAGGTGGGTAGATAAATGGATGGATGGATGAATGGATGGATGGATGGATGGATGGATGGATGGATGGATGGATGGGCAGGTGAGTGGATGGTTGGGTGAATTGGTGGGTGGATCAATGAATGGATGAATGGATGAGGAAACATCACAGAAGGCAGTGGAGAATGAGGGCTCAATCCTGATTGGAGCAATCATCCCTTCCCTATACTGTAAGGGGTGGAGACAATATATGAGTCATCCCTGGATTCCAGTGCCTGGCACGAGCCTGATACATGGTAGGCATTCAATAAATGTTTGTCAAGTGTGTGAATCAATGAGAGCTAATGAACACCAGGCATTGAGAGAGTTCAGCCAAATGTCTTCCCCTTTCTGGGCCTCAGTTTCCCTCCATGTAAACTAGATATGAAAACACCCATCACCAGAATTTATAATACTACTGGTTGCTGCAAAAGGTAGACTGTGCTTGTGAATCTGCTTTTGAATTCACTGTGCGGCAGGCCTCAGAGAAGTAGCATCTTTTACTTCACCCACTTTAGCACTCCACCCTTTGATATGTGTGCATTAGCTTGATGCCTAACTATCGCAACGTTGGGATACGTATTGTTATGATCATGTCCCTTTGACAGATGAGGCTACTGAGGCTTGAATGGATGGATAAACAACCTTGAAGCCAGACCCACCAATCCTGGCTCTGCTGTGTAAATCTGGGCAGATTACTTTACTTCTCTGAACCTCTCAAAGATATAAAGATTAAACGAGATAAAGCATGTAAAGTGCCTGGCATGCAAGAGGTAATTAATGGTGTTTTTCTTTGTTGCCCAAGCCAGGAAGTTGCAGAGACTGGATTGCGTTCTTTTTACCAAAGCATAATGCTACTAATGCTTTTAAGTTAATCAACGAAAAAGATTAAAGTTCTGGTTGGCATATAGTGCTTCAATACATGTAGGGAAGATTTCAGTAACACACTGTGGAACCTGCAATATTTAGAACAACTCACATTGTCAGTGAGCTGCTGTGGCCGTCCCCATTTGATGCTCCACCACTCCTTGCGTGCAGTATGTGCCATTTCTTTTCCCCGCCTGCCCCCTGGTGGTAGATTTGGGGACCACAGGCTTTGCAGGAGAGCCAGGCTCGTGGCCGCCCCGCATCGCCCTCTGGTGACTGCTGCTAGCACTTTGCAGAGAAGGAAAGGAGGAATACTGTATGTGCCAAGGAAAGGATTGAAAATGCACTGGCTGGATCTCACTCCCCTGCTCCATCGTTCACTGGTTGTGTGACCTTGGGCGTATCACTTAACTTCCCTGCATATTAGTTTTCCTTATTGGCAAAATGGGTAATACACCCACTCAGAGTTTTTGTGGTGAATAAGATAACTGAGGTAAAACACCTAGCACAAAGTAGATGCTCCATAAAATGTAACTTCTTTCCTAATAAAATGAAAAATAAACAGCTTATCATCCAATTATTACAAACTGTCTTACCAGTTTCATAGCAGAGTCAAATATCTTGATAGATTGGGCCACAGGGTAGGTCAGTTTAGAGGACAGGGGGAAATAGACGAAGGGGATTGTTAGGAAAATCCAAGGCTTGGGAAACAGCTGAGGATTGCAGGTGAAGATTCAAGAAGGCATTGAAGATCTCTAGTCTAGGGGGAGTGGCCAAGATGGCCGACTAGAAGCAGCTAGTGTGTGTGGCTCTTAGGAAGAGGAACGGAAGGGGTGAATAAATACGCACCTTCAACAGAAACCTCCAGATACTCGCATTGGGACTAATCAAGGAAACAACTCGACCAGGGAGGATAGAGAAAAGCAAGGCAGGATGACAGCCCACCTAGGAGCAACATAGAGCCAAGGGAACCTCCCCTGCCCAGGGAAGCAGTGAGTGAATGGGCGACCCCAGGAGACCACACTTCTCCCATGGTTCTTTGCAACCCTTGAATCAGGATATCCCCTTGTGAACCCACTTAGTCAGGGCCTTCAGCCTGACACACGAAGCTATGTGGAGTCTCAGCAGAGCACCCGCTCAGCCAACCGGGGGTGGAAGTAGTACCCCAACACAGCACAACAGACCCATGAAAACATGGCCAGACTGGTTTTTTAAGAGGGAGGACAAAGTCATTCCTCATCACCAAGTGGAGCCTCCTAACCAGAGTCTCCAGCTACACTCACCAGTGTTCTCCAGCTGACAGAAGTTTCAGGACTCCCTGGGATGGACACCTCCTCCCCCAGGAGGAGGGGCAGGCTGCCATCTTGGCTGTTTGGGCAACTTAGCCATTCCAGCCTTTGGGCTTTGGAATGTCCAAGGTGACCAGGGGCTGAAGTGTATCCCCAGCACAGCACAGCTGCTCTATGAAAATATGGCCGGACTACTTTTTTAAGCAGGTCCCAATCCCATTCTTTCTGACTGAATGAGACCTCCTATCTGGAGTACCCCACCATCTCCTACAGATGCGTTTGGGCCAGCAGCAGGTCCATACCCCCTTGGAACAGAACTTCCAAAGGAAGGGGCAGGCTGCCATCTGTGCTGTTTTGCAGCCTTCACTGGTGATACCTCCAAGCACTGAAAAATCTGAGGTGACCATGGACTGGAGCAGACCCCCAGCATACTGCAGCAGCCCAACAGAAAGGTGGCCAGACTGTTAAAAGAAAAAAAAAATCCATCCGAAAGTCAGTAACCTCAAAGACTGAAGGCAAATAAGCCCACAAAGATGAGAAGGAGTCAACGCCAGACCACTGAAAACTCAAAAAGCCAAAGTGTCCTCTTTCTCCCAAATGACCACATAACCTCTCCAGCAAAAGTTCAGATGAGGCTGAGATAGCTAAAATGACAGAAGTAGAATTCAGAATATGGATAGGAATAAAGTTCATGGAGCTAAAGGAGTACATTGTAACTCAATGCAAGGAAGCTAAGAATCATGCTAAAATATTGCAGGAGTTGACAAACAAAGTAGCCAGAGTCATAATGCAATCACAAGTATTAATAGCAGAATAGAACAAGTGGAGGAAAGGATCTCAGAGCTTGAAGACTGCCTTTCTGAAATAAGACAGGCAGATGAGAGAGAAAAAGTGAATAAAATGGAATGAACAAAACTCCAATAAAAAAAAAACGAGATTATGTAAAGAGACTGAATCTACGATTGATCAGTGTACCTGAAAGAGATGGGGAGAATGGAACCAACTTGAAAAACATATTTCAGTATATCATCCTTGAGAACTTCCTCAACCTAGCTAGAAAGGCCAGCATTCAAATTCAGGTAATGCAGAAAACCCCAGTAAGATACTCCATACAAATATCATCCCTTAAGACACATAATAATCAGATTCTCCAAGATGGAAATGAAAGAAAAAATGTTATAGGCAGCTAGAGAGAAAGGCTAGGTTACCTACAAAGGGAAGCCCATAAGACTAACAGCAGACCCCTCAGCTGAAATTCTACAAGCCAGAAGGGATTGAGGGCTGATATTCGACATTCTTAAAGAAAAATATTTCAACCCAGAATTTCATATTCAGCAAAACTAAGCTTCATAAGCAAAGTAGAAATAAGATTTTTTCAGACAAACAAATGCTGAGGGAATTTGTTACCACCAGACCTGCCTTACTTCCTGAAGAAAGCACTAAATATGGAAAAGAAAGACCATTAGCAGACACTACAAAAACACACTGAAATATACAGACCAGTGACACTATAAAGCAATCACATAAGTCTGCAAAATAAACAGCTAACATCATGATGACAGGATCAAATCTATACATACCAATACTAACCTTAAGTGTAAATGGCACAATGCCCCAGTTAAAAAAACATAGAGTGGCAAGCTGGATAAAGAACTAAAATCCAATGGTATGGTATCTTCAAGAGAGTCATTTCACATGCAACAACACACGTAGCCTCGAAATAAAGGGATGGAGGAAAATCTACCAAGCAAATGGGAAACAGAAGAAAGCAGGGGTTGCAATCCTAGTCTCTGATGAAACAGACTTTAAACCAACGAGATCAAAAAAGACAAAGAAGGGCAGTACATAATGGTAAAGGGTTCAATTCAACAAGAAGATCTAACTATCCTGAATATATATGCGCTCAACACAGGGGCACCCAGGTTCATAAAGCTGGTTCTTAGAGACCTTCAAAGAGACTTAAGATTCCCACACAATAATAGTGGGAGACTCTAAAATCCTGCTGACAATATTAGATTATTGAGAAAGAAAATTAACAAAGACATTCAGGACCTGAACTCAGCACTGGATCAAATGGACTTGATAGATACCTACAGAACTCTCCACCCAAAAACAACAGAATATACATTCTTCTCATTGCTACATGGCACTTACTCTAAAGTTGATCACATAATTGGAAGTAAAATACTCCTCAGCAAATGCAAAAGAACCAAAATCATAAAAAACACTCTCTTGGATCACAGTGCAATCAAATTCAAAATCAAAACTAAGAAATTCACTTAAAACCATACAATTTCATGGAAGTTGAATAACATGCTCCTGAATGACTTTTTAATAAATAATGAAATTAAGGCAGAAATCAAAGAGTTCTTTCAAACTAATGAGAACAAAGATACCATATACCAGAATCTCTGGGACACAGCTAAGGGAGTGTTAAGAGGAAAATTTACAGCACCAAATGACCACATCAAAAAGTTAGAAAGATCTCAAGTTAACAACCTAACATCACAACTAAAAGAACTAGAGAACAAAGAACAAACAAATGCCGAAGTTAGCAGAAGTCAAGAAATAGAGCTGTACTGAAGGAGATAGTGACATGAAAAACCATTCAAATGATCAATGAATCCAGGAGCTAGTTGTTTTGAAAAAAAAAATTAATAAAATAGGTAAACCACTAGGTAGACTAATAAAGAAGAAAAGAGAGAAGATTCAAATAAACACAGCCAGAAACAACAAGGAGGATATTGGCACGGACCCCACAGAAATACGAACTACCATCAGAAGATATTATGAACACCTCTGTGCATATAAAGTAGAAAATGTAGAAGAAATGAATAAATTCCTGGATACATACCCCTTTGAAGACTGAACCAGGAAGAAATTGAATCCCTGAATAGATCAATAATGAGTTGTGAAATTGTGGCAGTAAGAAATAGCCTATTGATCAAAAAAATTTCAAGACCAGACAGGTTCACAGCTCAATTCTGCCAGACATACAAAGAAGAGCTAGTACCATTCCTACTGAAGCTATTCCAAAAAATTGAGAAAGAGGGACTTCTCCCTAACTCATTTTATGAGGCCAGCATCATAGAATGATACCAAAACCTGGCAGACATACAACAAAAAAAGGAAACTTTGGGCCAATATACTAGATGAACATCAATGCAAAAATCCTCAACAAAATACTGGCCAACCAAATCCAGTAGCACATCAAAAACTTTATCCACCATGATCAAGCAGGCTTCACCCTGGATGCAAAGTTGGTTCAACATACACAAATCAATAAATGTGATTCATTACATAAATGGAACCAAAGACAAAAACCACATAATTTTCTCAATAGCATGCGGAAAAGGATTTTTATAAAATTCAACATTAATTCATGTTAAAAACTCTCCATAAACTAGGTATTGAAGGAACATACCTCAAAATAATAAGAGCCATGTATGACAAACCCACAGCCAACATCATACTGAATGGGCAAAGGCTGGAAGCATTTTCCTTGGAAACTGGCAGAAGACAAGGATGCCCTCTTTCGCCACTCCTATTCAACATAGTATTGGAAGTTCTGGCCAGGGCAATCAGGCAGGAGAAAAAAAATGAATGATATCCAGATAGGAAGAGAGGAAGTCAAATTATCACTGTTTGCAGATGACATGATTCTATATCTAGAAAACACCGTAGTCTCAGCCCAAAAGTTTATAAGCTGATAAACAACTTCGGCAAAGTCTGAGGATACCAAATCAATGTGCAAAAATCACTAGCATTCCTATACACCAACAACAGTGAAGCTGAGAGTCAAATCAGGAACAAATTCCCATTCACAATTGCCACAAAAAGAATAAAATACCTAGAAATACAGCTAACTAAGGAGGTGAAAGGTCTCTACAAAGAGAACCACAAACCACTGCTCAAAGAAATCAGAAAGGACACAAACAAATGGAAAAATATTCCATGCTCATGGATAGGAAGAATCAACATCATTAAAATGGCTGTACTGCCCAAAGCAATTGATAGATTCAATGCTATTCTTATTAAACTACCATTTACATTCTTCACAGAACTAGAGAAAACTATTTTAAAATTCATATGGAACCAAAATAGAGCCTGAATAGCCAAGGCAATCCTAAGCAAAAAGAACAAAGCTGGAGGCATCATGCCACCTGACTTCAAACTATGCTACAGGGCTCAATAACCAAAACAGCATGGTACTGGTACAAAAACAGACACATAGACCAGTGGAACAGAATAGAGAACCCAGAAATAAGACCACACACCTGCAACTACCTGATCTTAGACAAACCTGAAAAAAAACAAGCAATGGGGAAAGGATTCCCTATTCAATAAATGGTGCTGGGATAACTGGCTAGCCATATTGCAGAAGATTGAAACTGGATTCCTTCCTTACATCATATACAAAAATTAACTCAAGATTGATTAAAGACTTAAGTCTAAAATCCAAAACTATAAAAATCCTGGAAGACAACGTAGGCAATACCATTCCATATGCACGGCAAAGATTTCATGACGAAGATATCAAAAGCAATCGCAACAAAAGCAAAAATTGACAAATGGGATCTAATTAAATGTAAGAGCTTCTGCACAGCAAAAGAAACTATCAACAGAATAAACAGACAACCTTTAGAATGGGAGAAAATATTTGCAAACTATGTATCTGACAAAGGTCTAATATCCAGAGTCTGTAAGGAACTTAAACAAATTTACAAGAAAAAAAAAACGAGCAACCCCATAAAAAAATGGGCAAATGACATGAACACACACATTTCAAAATAAGACATACATGCAGCCAACAATCATGAAAAAAAGCTCAACAGCACTGATCGTTAGAGAAATGCAAATCAAAACCATAATGAGGTACCATCTCACACCAGTCAGAATGGCTACTATTAAAAAGTAAAAAAGAAACCCAGATGTTGGTGGAACATTTCTACACTGTTGCTAGGAGTGTAAATTAGTTCAGCCATTGTGGAAGACACTGTAGCAATTCCTTAAAGACCTAAAGACAGAAATACTATTCGACCCAGCAATCCCACTGCTGGGTATATACCCAAAGCAATATAAATCATTCTATAATAAAGACACATACACATGTATGTTCATTGCAGCACTATTCACAATAGCAAAGGCATGGAATCAACCAAAATGCCCATCGATGATAGACTGGATAAAGAAAATGTGGCACGTATACACCATGGAATACTATGCAGCAGTAAAAAGAATGAGATGATGTCTTTTGCAGGGACATGGATGGAAATAGAGGCCATTATCCTTAGCAAACTAACACAGGAACATAAAACCAAATACTGCATTTTCTCACCCCTAAGTGGGAACTAAATGATAAGAACATATGGACACATAGAGAACGCATCGGGGCCTTTCAGAAGGTGAGGGTGGAGAAGGGAGAAGATCAGGAAAAATAACTAATGGGTACTAGGCTTGATACCCAGGTGATGAAATAGTCTGTACAACAAACCCCCGTGACACAAGTTTACCTATGTAACAACCTGCACTTGTACCCCTGAACTTTAAAGTTAAAAAAAAAAAGATCTAGTCTATGACCTTAGGGAATGACCTCTACTGTGTTGTTAGGACACAGATGTGAAGCTTACAGGACACATCAGAGGAGATGGATGTGCAGATAAGTGGGGAGATAGGTAAATGGATAGATAGATGGATGAATAGCTGGGTGGATGGGTAAGGGTATAGGTGGATGGATTGGTGAGTAGATAGATGAATGGATGGATGGATGGATGGATGGATGGATGGATGGATGGATGGATGAGTGTATGGATGGATGGATGGACAATGGCAAGTGTTCTAGCAAGACAAGAAAGGACTGAGGGATAGGCCACCTAAGGCTCCCTGGAAGAGGGAATATTTAAGCTGCAGTAGAATCTGGATATGAAGAATTCTGCAGCAGACAAGCCAGAGAGAAGAAGGCAGGAGCAGGAGGTCGGGCCACTCTGGGACCAGGAACTTCACTCATATAAGGAGGAGCCCATGAAAACACTCAAACAGGGACATGTTGCAGATATTGTATACGGCACCTTCACTTGGCTTCTCTGTGTAGGTTGGCTGGGACAAAGAATGACTAGATTTGGTCAAATGCACAAATAATTTAAGGCAACAGTCTCTGAAACAAGTATTGGGTAGGAATAGCAAAGGGTCTGTCTCCTGGCCCTGGCAATTTTACTCAGAATCTGCTGGGCCTGCTACTACTCTGTGCAGGGCTGCAGCTGCCCCATCAGAGCCAACCAAGCTAGCTCCTCCTCCCTGCTATACAGGGGGCATGGCAGCTTCTCCTGCCACTGGGAGTCAGCCGGACATGATGCAGGGCTGATCCCAGAACTGCTGAGCATCAGGATTACCTGGGAGACCCGGGTACTTATAAAACAGACAAACAAAACAAAAACTCCTAGCTCTAGCCCAAAACAACTGAAGCTGAATCTATAGGGTTTGGCCTTAGAATCAGAATTTTTAATAGCTCTGCAGGTGATGGAGATGTTTATACAGGTTTAGGATAATTGGTGAGGTGAGAAAGAGCAGTGATTTGGAATCAGACCCAGGGACAATCCCAGGCCCCTTCCTTTTGAGCTGTGCAGCCCTGGGAAAATCATTTCACCTCTCTGAGTCTCAGTGTTCCCAACTATAAAATAGTCACATTAAACTCTCCCCAGAAGGGATGTCAGAGGCTGCCAGCACAGTGCCTGGCACATAATAGATGCTCAATAGATAAAAAATTAAACCCATGGGTGCCTGGGGCCCTGATTGCCCTTACCTGTGTTACACACACACAGCCTGTAGTTGCTAATTAAGTCTCCCCAAGAAGAAATTTCTGGAAGTAACTTTGGGGAAAAACTGGGAAGTCCCCAGGAAGGGAGTGCTGCAGCAGATTCAAAAAACAAAAGTTAAGATTTGACCTAGACCTTTCCTTGGCCGTGACACCACCCCAGATAGCTGGGCCCTTAGTGGGGCAGAGAAGAATGACCCTGGGGCCTCATATCCCATTTTGGGACCCTTCCTCCCTCCATCCAGCCCCCAGACACCCTCCTTTTTCTGTTTAAGGCAAGCCAGATCTAGCACCCAGGAGAGCTGCTGGCATTCAGCAGCCTCTGAACACCAGGGCCCTGGCTATGGGGTGATAGTTTTTGATGACCTGAATCACTGCCCTGAGATAAAGTTAGGAGGTAGGAATGACAAGATTTGATCGTTGACTGGCTATGAAGAGATATGAGGGAGTCAAAGGAGAGTCCTGGTTTCTGGTCTAAACAAGAGGTGAACCAAAAATGGGCAAAGAAGGAGGAATGGTTCATTTCACTGGGATAGGACATACAGGAGGAGGAAGGTTTGTGGCAGGGAAAGATCATACATTTATTTGGGCGGTAGAAGAGAGTTACATCAGGATTAATTTCAGCTCCTGGTAACAGACCCAGCACACAGGGGTATTCCGTTTTGTTTGTTTGTTTTTCTTCTCCCGTAAAAGAAGTCCAGATAAGCATCCTTGGCAGATCTTGAGGCTCTACTAAGTTATCGAGGATCCAGACTGCTCCCGTCTTTTTGCTCCTCTACATGTGACTGTCATCCTTAAAAATATTCTTGTGATCCTAGAAGGCAGTGGAGTCAGGCATTACACCTCATTCCAGACACTGAAAAGGAGAAAGGGGGAGAGGGAGAAGGATGTGACTCCAAGTTAACTGGGCTTCTTTGAAGGAGCCTAGAAGTCCCGCAAGACACTTTCACTTCTCAATGGCTAGAACTAGGTCACATGACCACAACCACTTGCAAGGAAGGCTGGGAAATACCTTTATTGTGGACAGCCATTTGCCCATATTTAGAAATATCAGGAATCTGTTACCAGGTAAAAGGGGAGGATAGCTGCGGGAAGGCAACCGGCAGTCTCTGCGATAATCTGAGGAGAACAAAGATCACCTGGTTACCGTCAAGCAGGCTATCCAGAGGCAAATCACATTATCTGAGGAATTAAGAAGTAATTAGACCTTCCTATTATCTAAAGCAGGCATCTGTTCCAGGTTTCTTTCCCAAAATATTATAAGTAACTAGAATTTTTGTACATCTCTGGAATTCATGCACATGGAAACTCATTGTGTAATGCTTGCTGATATTAAGGCACCAAAAATGTCTACAAATATAATCATTTATGACCTACATGGCTTATGTTTCATTATGTAGATTCCTCTGGTGCCATCTCCAGGCTTTTAGGTCCAGAGTTGTGTTGATGAAAAAGCCAAACTTTGTGAAATATCTGAAGAGATTTATTCTGATTGAAATGTGAGGACCATGACCTGTGACACAGCATCAGGAGGTCCTGAGAACATGTGCCCAAGGTGGATGGGTTACAGCTTGATTTTATATGTTTTAGGGAGACATAAGACATCAATCAACATATGTAAGGTACACATTGGTTCAGTCCTGAAAGGCGAGAAAATTCAAAATGGGTGAGGGAGTGATTTTCTGATTGGCAATTGCTTGAAAGAATTAAGTTTCTATCTAAAGACCTGGAATCAATAGAAAGAAGTATCTGGGCTAGAATAAGGGCTTGTAGAGACCAAGGTTCTTATTATGTAGATGAAGTCTCACAGGTGGCCACTCTTAGAGGCAATAGATGGCAAATGTTTTCTATTCAGACCTTTAAAAATGTGCTAGACTCTCAGCTAATCTCTTCAGGATCAGAAACAGACCTGGAAAGGGAAAGAGATTATCTACAGAATATAAATTTCTCCCTTTGCAGGGCAATTTAAAAGTATCTCAAAGAAATATATTTTGGGGTAAAATATTTTTATTTCTTTCAGGGCCTGTTATGTGATGCTATACTAGAGTCGGATTGGAATTTGGTAACTTACTGCTATAAAGAGTCTGTTTTCTCACTCTTAAGATCTCTGTTTTCATGTTAATGATGGTCAGTTGTGCCTGAGTTCCAAAGGGAGGAGAGTATAATGAGGCATGTCTGACCTCCCCACCTTCCCATCATGGCATGAACTAGTCTTTCAGGTTTCCCTGGACTCCCCCTAGCTAAGAGGAGGGGTCTATTCATTGGTTGTGAGGCTTAGAATTTTTTTTTTTTTTTTTTTTTTTTTGAGACGGAGTCTCGCTCTGTCTCCCAGGCTGGAGTGCAGTGGCGCAGTCTCAGCTCACTGCAAGCTCCGCCTCCCAGGTTCACGCCATTCTCCTGCCTCAGCCTCTCCGAGTAGCTGGGACTACAGGTGCCTGCCACCACGCCCGGCTAATTTTTTGTATTTTTAGTAGAGACGGGGTTTCACTGTGGTCTCGATCTCCTGACTTCGTGATCCGCCCGCCTCGGCCTACCAAAGTGCTGGGATTACAAGCGTGAGCCACCGCGCCGGGCCAAGGCTTAGAATTTTATTTTTGGTTTACAGTTGTCTCTAGTGATCAACTCCTGTCCCTTCTGGTAGACAGGAGAGGTGGGACACTTTTACAAATCTATTTCCTACTTTTAGATAAATAGAGAGAGGGCAGAGGTCTTTCCATGTATCTGTTTCTTCTCAATTGTCTTCAGCAGGGTGAGGGACAGGTGTGGTGATAATGAAGGAGGGAGGGACTGTTCCAAGAGTGTGACGTGTGGATGTGAGATGCTGCTGGTGGGGTGGGGCTCTGTAATGGGGAGGTCTGCAGTGTGGCTGTGGGTGTGAGTGGCTGAGGCAGAAGATAAATGAAGGCCCTGGCTGTCTGCGGCCCCAGAGGATATTGGATGGGTCAGCCTCTGGGCACTGGAGACTCCAGGGTGAGGACAGGACCTGCAGTGAGGAGGGAGGCGGTGAGAGGGAAGTGCCCAGGAGGGTAGGATGTGTCAGCACTGATCAGGAATGAGGATGACAGTGTTATACTGAAGCTGCTGTTAAAGTGAACTAAATATGGTGGCCTGAGAAGGACTTTGTACTTCTATAGTTAAGTCCTTGGCGGATGAACTGCAGCCTAGTTTAATAGGTAGAAAAGATTGAAAACCTAACTTAGGAGTATGTGCCTGTAACAATAGCTAAGTCTTGGCCAATTCCAGCGGCCGTACTTCAGCCATTCAGTCATTGCTGAATGTTCATACTGTGTTCAAATAAGGCAAACTCCAAGCTGTACCTGTACCTCATTTCTGATTTCTGTATGTCTGTCAGGCCTCTGAGCCCAAGCTAAACCATCATATCCCCTATGACCTGCACATACACATCCACATGGCCGGTTCCTGCCTTTACTGATGACATTCCACCACAAAAGAAGTGAAAATGGCCTGTTCCTGCCTTAACTGATGACATTATCTTGTGAAGTTCCTTCTGGCTCATCATGGCTCAAAAGCTCCCCTACTGAGCACCTTGTGACCCCCACTCCTGCCCGCTAGAGAACAACCCCCTTTGACTGTAATTTTCCTTTACCTACCCAAATCTTATAAAACGGCCCCACCCCTATCTCCCTTTACTGACTCTCTTTTCGGACTCAGCCCGCCTGCACCCAGGTGATTAAAAGCTTTATTGCTCACACAAAGCCTGTTTGGTGGTCTCTTCACACGGACACGCATGAAAATGTCATTTCCCTCTTTTTGTCTATAAATCTTCTTCCACCATGTGGCTGTGCTGGAGTCTCTGTGAATCTGTTGTGATTCTGGGGACTACCTGATTCGTGAATCATTCATTGCTCAGTTAAACTCCTTTAAATTTAATTTGGCTGAAGTTTTTCTTTTATCATCACCTTTGCAAAAATTACAGCTGAGACAATTATTACAGTGAAGGAGATCTGGCCTAACTTACTCCATCTCGCTTCTACCCACCAAGCTGTCCTTGTTCATTCCTGGGTATAGGCCAGACTAAGTCCTGGGAAGAACTTACTTAGTTTACGGTTTAGATCTGAAAGAAAGACAGTAACAGCCCTTTCCCCAAACAAATTTCCTTCCTGCCTGGAGACTAGACTGCCTTTGCAGGACTAACAAATTAGCCACAAGATTAGAAATTATGGTTTAGGAGTCATGCAGCCAGAGGCTGCAAGATTCTAAACCTTCCCAAATTGCTACTGTTGTAAAACCTAAGATCAGTGCTTAAGATAGTTTGCAAACCCTGCACTGGATGGATCAGCTGGCACCACCCAGACTGATAAACTGGCTCATCTGGTCTTGTGGCCCCCACTCAGAAACTGGCTCAGCGCAAGAGGACAGCTTCAACTCCTTGTGATTTCATCTGTGACCTGACAAATCAGAACTCCTGATTCACTGGCCCCCCTACCCACCAAATTATCCTTAAAATCTCTGATCCCCAAATTATCGGGGAGACTGATTTGAGTAATAATAAAACTCCGGTATCCACACAGCTGGCTTTGCATGAATTACTTTTTTTCTGTTGCAATTCCTCTGTGTTGATAAATTGGCTCTGTCTAGGCAATGGGCAAGGTGAAATCATTTGGCAGTTACAAATTAGCAGAAGCCCCCAAAGAGAGGGGAATTTTATACCAGGTGGTGGGGAAGTGGCATGGGAGTAGGGACAGCTGAGGTATAAGGCATGAAGGAGGAGTCATCTGCATTGAAGGAATGTGCAGGTAGCAGTGTCCTGGGGGCCAGACAGTGAAGGCAGGTGCTGGATGAGGCTTTCATTGTGAGGGGTAAGAATGAAGGGAGTTTGTTTTCTGTGAAACGGCAGTTACAGAGGCCTCTGTGGGAGGAGCTGGCTCCTTCTCAATGAAGTGTGAGGAACTGACTGCTTAGCAGGATGGGCACTGGCACCCTTGATACCAGTGCTCTATCCCTCCCCCAGACTCGACCTAACAAATGGATTGTTGCACTCTTCCCTGGTGAGAGCCCTGCAGGGGCCCCTCAAGCCTCAACAGTTTCCTAGGATGTCACCACCAATGAACTAGATCAGAGGTTGGCAAATTACAGTCCACAGGCCAAATCCACCCCACTGCTTGTTTTTGTAAAAAAAGAAAACAAAAAGTTTCATTGGAACATTTGTTTATTTATTGTCTATGACTGCTTTCATGCTACAAGGGCACAGCTGAGCAGTTGTGACAGAGACGTTGTAGCCTGAAACCCTGAAATATCTATTACCACTCACTCCCACAGCCACGCTACAGATGTCCCCATAACTCAGCCTCTTAAGAAAAATTTTGCTCTATTAAAGTCTATATGAGAGATTAAACACATTACTCTCCTGGATTAGAGTAATACTCTGCTCAGGGATAAATGCATTTAAAAATTTTTAAATGCTTTTTAATGCTGAAAAAGTATGATGCAGTAAATGGCAAAAAGTGAACTAATCTTCAATGTACAGCCAACAGATTTTTACATACAAATATATTCATGTAGCCAACACCTAAATCATGATAAAGTACATTTCCAGTCCCCTCAAGGTTGCTTTCCACCTGATCCCAGGCAATAGCCCCACTCTTTGGCCACCTGACCTCTTACCTCTGACCTTTAACATCATTAGTTTTTCCACCTCTTTAACTTCATGTGAAGGGAATGATAGCATACGTAGCCTTTTGTTTCTGATGTCTTTCTTTCATCTTATGTCCACGAGATTCATCCGCGTTGTTGCACACACCTGTATTTTATTCCTTTTTATTGCTGTATAGTATTCCATTGTACAGATGTCCACAGTTCAGGGGTTTTCTAATCCATTTTCCTCCTGACGGATATTTGGATGCTTTCAGTTTGGGGCTATAATGGAAAAGGTTGTGATGAACATTCTTATACATGTCTTTTGCCAGATGCATGCACTTATCTCTCTCAAGCATATACTTAGAAATTGAATTTCTAGGTCATGGAGTAGGTATTTATCTTAGTAAATACTACCAAATAGTTTTCTAAAATTGTACCAATTTACATTTCATTTGCAAATACATTTACATGGCAGGAAAACTTTAGCTACTTGAGTGATGTCTCCTAAAAGTGAGCTCTTCTATATTATTGTGCAGATAAAGGAAATGCCAGAACCAACAGACCTGGAAATCACAGCAAAAAGTGGTCATACCAACCTGGTATGAATGTGAATCAACTGGATGTCATTAGTACCATATAAAATGAATAGTGCCTCCCTTGGCTCCCAGAGCCTGGAGAATCTGGGCCTCAGCTGGGCTGTGTTTTTTGGGCCACTCAGAATGTTGTCTGTCAGGGTTTGGCTCCAACTAACCATACTCACAGGAGACTGATGTACCCTTTGCCCCAGAATGAGTGTGTTCACAGCAGTGGGATCCTGATCTGATGCCAGGAAGGCTCCTGATCATTCTCAAATAACGACTTCCTGGTAGCAATGTGCTGAGAAGGTAAGGTTTGAACCGTTCAGCTGCTTAAGAAGCATGGACCCTGAAAAGAATCTCCCACCCCATGGCTGAAGTCCTTCCCTAGTGGCAGGATTGAGGACCCTCTATCCAGAGTCACTCCTCCTTGGATAGTAACATCGTCTCTCTGAACCCCAGGTTTTCTCTGCTGCTCACCTTCCACTGCACACTCCTTATCTTATTTTATTTTATTTTGTTTTATTTTTGTGACGGAGTCTAGATCTGTCACCCATACTGGAGTGCAGTGGCCCGATCTCAGCTCACTGTATCCTCTGCCTCCTGGGTTCAAGAGATTCTCCTGCCTCAGCCTCCCGAGTAGCTGAGATCACAGGCGTGGGCCACCTCACCCAGATGATTTTTGTATTTTTAGTAGAGACGGATTTCCCTATGTTGGTCACGTGAGTCTCTAACTCCTGACCTCAAATGATCTGCCCACCTCGGCCTCCCAAAGTGCTGGGATTACAGGCATAAGCCACTGCACCCTGCCTCCACTGCACACTTCTTGAGATGGGTTCATGTCCCTGAATTAGCTACAGTCTCTCTGTGCTACCCCAGCCAGCCCAGGAGTCATCCTTTGTGGATTTCATTCATCATATCTTAGAGCTCTGGGGGCCTTAATGTTGTAGTTGCTGTAAGGATTTCATTTGGGACAGGTTGAGTCTCTATCCCTAGTCTGCTCAGGCTACTGTAACAGTTTACTATACACTGGGTGGCTTATAAACAACGGGCATTTATTTTTCACAGTTCTGGAGACTGGGAAGCTGAAGATCAAGGTGCCAGCATATTCAGTGTCTGGTGAGGGCCTGCTTTCTGGTTCATAGACAGTGTCTTTTCACTGTGTCCTCACATGGTGGAAGGGAGCTCTCTGGTCTCTGTAGTTCCTCATAAGGACACTAATCCCATTCATGAGTATTCCACCCTCATGACCTAATCATCTTCCAAAGGCCCCAACTCCTAATACCATCTCATTAGGGATTAGGTTTCCACATTTGAATTTTGGGGGGCCACAAATATTCAGCTCATAGTAATTCCTTTTAGGTCACCTGAGTCTAGCAGGAAAATAGAGGCACAAGTCAAGAGCTTAGGAGATCTGGTTGGATCAGGATTTAGATTTGGTAAAATCTAAAAAATTAAGTTGAAGGATTAACTCAGGTTACATAAAGCAGATAGCTGAAAATTTAACCTTGAGGAACACTCCAAAATTTTAGAGCAGAAGGGGTAGAGGACCTAGAAAGAACAATGTTTTTGAAACTAAGAGCACATCCATCAATCCTGCCATATATAGTAATTATTCAACACATTTGAATTGTTTCAGAAGGCTTTGGACTATTAGTACTGACACCTTAAAGAGCTTCCCATGAATTAAGTGCCAGAAGGGCTTTGGACCAGATTCTGAGATCTCTGATTGTCATCCCTCATCATGTCCATCTCAGACGCAAAGGCACATTCTGTGGGATAGGAGTGCTTTGAGGGAGTCTTGGATTCTACTCCAGAAGGGAAAGCAAAGTTTACCAGCATATCCCTTGGCAAGACTTAAATAGGTGATTGTATAAATGAGAGTTCAAGGGTAGTGGTGGAGTAGTGCCATGGGGAAGGAACCAAACTTTGTTTGCAGAACAAAGATTAGACTGTATATGAGACAAAATACCATCTCTGCCTTGTCTCCCGTTTCCTGTTGCAATGTCTGGCCATGTTTGGTGCTCAATAAATATGTGTGGAATGCAGGGATGAACAAATGAATAAATGAATGGATGGATGATGAGTAGATGAATGCATAGATGCGTGGAGTATGAGTGAAGCATGGATGAATGAATGAATGGATGATGGATAAGTAGATGGCTGTATAGATGGATGGAGGATCGGTGAGGGATGGATGATGGGTGAGGGATGGATGAATGAATGAATGAATGAAAAGACGGATGCATGGGCAGTGGACAGATGGTGAGTGGATGGATAAGTAGATGAATGGATGGATGAGGGAATGGATGGAGAGCAGAATGAGATTTTATTCACCTGTCTTCCAATATGGTTGCTGCCCTCCCCTCTGCTATGGCCCAAGGCAGCAGGACCCACTAAGAAATTATAGTGGCCTTTTACTTAATCTCTTAAAATTCAGGGACGGGGCTGAAAGACAAATTTCTCTTTCAGCACTGAGGTTTATGTTTATGTAACAATAAAATTATAGATATGAAACTGTATATCTATATATCTATATAATGTTACAGGAAAAAGTTAAATTGAAGGATTAATAATGTATGTAAATACATAAAACTTCTAATATGTATTTATATGGCCTCTAAAAGAACACAATAAAGACAGTACTACTCAAAGAAAAAACACATCATCTTAATGGCATTTGCAATATTTTAGATTCGTAATAATGGGCCCTATATAATTAATTCATGAGAAATATTTTCAAGGTCTTCGTTCTTTGACATTTCAAAAAGATGCCTTCAGAGGACCTGGAGCTTAAAAAAGAAAAAAGGAAAGAAAAGAGAAGATTTTTAAAATCTTACAAAAAGATGCCTATAAAAAAATCCCTATACATTCATTTGCCTTTGCTGCAAATAACACGCACCTGGGAAGCACCATTTTTCACCTACTTCATCCCACACAGACCCGAAAGCCTTTCTGACATTATGACTCAGGGTCCCCCCAGCGTGACTGGAGTGACTCATCAATTGTCCTGCTCTATTCTAATGGCTCCTAGTGTGGAAATAGGACCCAGGGGTCCAGCCACACAGACCAGCATTTTAAACTAGGGGAGCGCACAGTTAGGGAGGAATTCCTGTACCTGCCCCATCCACCTTACAGGGTTTCTGAGAGAACCCCTGGAGCAAAATGGATGAGAAGGCTCTTTGTCACTTTCCAGGCCCTGAGTAGCAATTCATGTCATGGCTATTAGAGGAGGATTGTCCTTTCAGAGAGACTGTGACTCGGGTTGGGCCACATCACTCAACTGTTCAGAAGGCTCTGGAGTCCCCTCTCACATGGCAAATATAAGCAAAGCCCTCCCCACAACCTGCAGGGCCATTTATGGTCTGGCCCCACTAACTTTCCGAGCTCGTCTCTTACAACACTCCCTCTACCAACTGGAATTTGACATACCAAGCTCAATCCTCACCCCTTCCTCACCCCAGGACCTTTGGACTTGCTCTTCCTTCTGCCTGGAACACTCTTTCCTCAGATGTGCCCACTTTTTGAGCTCTCTGCACAAACACTTCCTCATCACACTGAATCTTCCTCACCAACCCCATCTGAAATACCACTCACTTCCTACTCTGTCCCCTCAGCCTAATTGCTTTTTCTTCATGGCAATAATGTATTAATTTACTTATTGTCTGACTCCTCAAACAGAATGAAACATCCATTAAGGCAGGGACATTGTCTTACTCATTGGTGTATTCATGGCACTTACAACATCAGTAAGTACTTGTATTAGTTATCTATTGCTATGTAACCAATGATCACTAAGGTAGTAACTTAAAACAACCCATGTTTACTATCTTAAGGTTTCTGTGGGTCAATAATCTGAGCATCGATTAGCTGAGTCTTCTGTTGTAGACTTTCTCATGAGGCTGCAATCAAGGTCTTGGCCAGAACTGGAGTCTCATCTGCAGGTCTGATTGAGGAAGATCCTACTTCCAAGCTCATGTGGTTCTTGGCAGGATTCAGTTCCTTGTGAGTTACTGGACTGAGAGTCTCAGTTCTTGCTGGCTGTGGCCAGAGCCCAGCCTCAGTTGATTTCCAGGGGGTTTTCTCCATAGAGTAGCTCACAATATGTCATCTTGCTTCATCGAAGCCAGTAAAGAGCAAAGTCTGCCAACAAGACGGAAGTTGCTTCTTATGTAACATAATCATAGAAGTGTTGTTTCATTGCCTTGCCATATTCTATTGTTAGAAGCAGGTCTCAGGGCCTGCCCACACTCAAGTGGAGGGGATTACATAGGGTGTGAATGCCAAGAGGTAGGGACTGTCGGGAGTCAATTTAGAGTCTGTCCACCATGGTGCTCAGTAAATACTCACAAAATGTTAAATCCAATGTTGAAAACTGACGCTCGGGTAGAAGAACTGTGAGAATCAAGATTTTTGCAATTCATCTCTTACACAATGTAGAACGTCTGTGAAATTTACTTTGTTCTTTTCTCAACTTCCCTCTGATGCTTTGTGGCTAGCTGGCTTGTGTGCCTGCACAGGCTGCCCCAAGTTTTAGGGATTCAGTCAAGAGAGATGACCCACACACAAACCTGGCCCTTCAAGACTCTACAACCCAAAGATCACCATTCAGAGCTTATTCCTTACCCACCAGGATCTCCAGAATTGGAGAGTTGCAGCTTTCCTTATTCAATGCTGGAAATGTTGTTCTTATTGAACGGGCATTTTGCATTGATGAGGTCTTGTTGCTAGCCAGGTTAACAATGCATCCAAAGGAAAAAAAAAACACTGTGCAGTCGAGTGGATCTTATTAATATGGTTCAATTTTAAAAGGGCTATTACTTCAGAGTCATAATGTCTGGGATGCTGTTAAAGAATCCTTTTTTTTTTTAATGAGTCACCATGACAACAGAGAGACACCCCATCCCCCGGCCTGAATCAATTACAGATTTGTCTGTGTAGGGGATTAGAATGCCTTCAACTTACTAGGAATTATTCTTTGCTGCATTTGGCAAAAGCCCTGGCTTCTTGTCCAGAGTACGCAGGAGTCCCAATCCATCAATATTCACTGATGAAGCGTCACTGTTCATTAACAGGAACTCGGTCAGCAGACATTTATTGATCACCAGGCATGTGAAGGCACTCTGGGGCATTCAGGGACGTGGCCATCTGAGAAGCTGACAGGCCCACTGTGGTGACAAGTCACAGCTACTCACGGCAGTAGGAGCCACATAGGGCTGACCTGCACAAGGGACCTGAGACCTGCACAAAGGTCCCTGGTGAAGAACCATGACATGACATGCAGCCTTCACAGTTCTGATTGGTGGGGGAGGGCTGGACTGATGGGAGGACCAAGACCACATAGAGGAAAATGACCCTGGGCCTTAATTTTATGCAAACCCAACAAACAAATTTCTGGGTCACGCTGGTCATGTCACTTAACCTCTTTGGCCTTTACTTTTATCCCTTACATAAAATGGGATTAAGGTTCTCCCTGATGAACTCCTGGGATCACAGGGAACATCACAGAAGAAAACAGAAGAGTGGGCTTGGTAAGGACAGTGCTTCATTATCTGTGTAAAGGAATAAGGACAGGTGGACCTCAAGGTGGCTGCCGGGATGGGCAGAGGGGAGGAGGCAGAAGGGCCTTCCCAGCCTGGAGGGGCAAAGAAGTTTGAGCAGGAAGCCCCAGCTGAGCAGGGGCCATGCTAAGAGGAGCCTCCACAGTGGTTCCCAGCCCTGCTTTCTGTGGCTACTCACCCGTCAGGAGAAGCACACACAGTGAACCTCAATCCAGTGAGCAGAGAGTGCTCCCTGTGAGCTGGATCATGAGCCAACCAGCCCAGGCATCTCCACCACATGGGGGTCCATTGCCCTGTACCTCCCAGCTGCCACCTGGAGCACAAGTGCACTGCTGGGTTCAAGGGATGAGGTGGGATAGGAATTGTGAGTTACTGAAGTGGGCAAGACCATTGCCTCCAAGTCCTTCCTCAACCTCATTCCTGTCTGTCACCCTTCCTGTCCTCCCCATTGCTCCTCCCTTCCCCAGACTCCTATTCTACCATCACATCCATCCCAGCTTGCTAGCCATCCAGCTGCCCTAGCGCTTCCTTGCCATTGCTAAGAAGAAAGGCAGCCCTGTTGGCATTGCCTGTTATTCTGTGGATGATGCTGAGTGCTTGTTTTTGGAAGGCAATGGTTCCCAAACTTGGCTGGCCCTCAGGGCCATCCCCAGACCTCCTGAACAGGCCAACAAATTCAGCAGGGTAAAGCAACCAGGGGCCCAGGCCACAAATCTTAGGAGGCTATTGCTTCAGGGTCCTGCAAGTGCAGGGTCTGCTCCTGAGAACGGGGGCTCCTTGAACTTTTCACCCTGGGCTCCTCTCTTACTCCACCTTTGTCTCAGCCCAATTTCTGAGAAAAATCTCTGTGTGTGTGCTTGGAATCTGTATTTCAACCAGTGCCCAAGTCCAGTGCCCAGGCCAGGGTTTTGTACCCACTGCCCTATAGGAGCACTAGTGGGGCCTGTCTAAGCTCTCCTGGATATTCGGAATAAGGACAGAGAATAGGGTTTCCAAGAAGGAGTTCCCTCACTTTTGGGACGTGGTGGAGGGGACACATCCTTTGCCTCCTCCAACCTCGACATGAAGCCCTGGAGGTGGTGATGGTTTGATGGATGCCAGAACAGCTGACACCTGCAAGGCTCAGCATTTCGTCTCCCTGGAGAAGAAGCCCGCCTTCCCCCTCTGCCATCCTCTTGCCCACCCCAGGCCACCTGGCCCAGGGAATAGAGCATCCCAGATACTGTGGTCCTTCTCCAGTCTGCATATGTCAAAACCTGGGGTAAGAGTCAAACACGGTATCTCTGTAGGGTAGAGTCTCTCCTCTTGTCCATAATTCTGTATGAGGTGACCAAGGAGGGGCCTCCAGGAACCCCCACAGGCTGACTTTGCCCAAGGCCAAGCAGCAGGTTCCACCTCTCTGCCCCCTACTAGGGTCTGGAGGAAAATCCCAGGGGATCAAGGTGCTAGGAATCTCTTGTTTGTACTTGGCAAGGAGCCCAGAGAACTTGGCTCTCTGATTTGTTGGTGAAGGAAACAGAATCAAGGCTGAGGGTCTCTATACCCCAAATCCTCCCTAAGGGTCCCTTTCTAAGCAGATGTAGTCTCTCTTTCCACAGAGAGCAGACAACACTGGCACACACTTAAAAAAATTATTTGCTTGGCCAAGCTTCAGTCAGGCTTCTGAACTTTCTCCTAAGCACACCTGTGTGCTTCCTTGTCCACTCTTTTTTTTTTTTTTTTTTTTTTTGAGACGGAGTCTCGCTCTGTCGCTCAGGCTGGAGTGCAGTGGCGTGATCTTGGCTCACTGCAAGCTCCGCCTCCTGGGTTCATGCCATTCTCCTGCCTCAGCCTCCCAAGTAGCTGGGACTACAGGCGCCCGCCACCACTGCTCGTCTCTTTTTAGTAGAGACAGGGTTTCACCGTGTTAGCCAGGACGGTCTCGATCTCCTGACCTCGTGATCCACCTGCCTCAGCTTCCCAAAGTGCTGGGATTAGAGGTGTGAGCCACCGCACCCAGCCTAACCACTGTTGATATCCGGTCATCCTCAACATCTGACCAGCCTTGCTATCTGTTGGGTTCCTCATCCTCCGCCATCCCTCAGGTGATGTCTAGTCGCCCTGGCCTGACTTCAGAAATAATCCTATTAGGTCAGTTGAGCCAGAATCTCTCTTGCCTCTCATGTTTCCTCTTAGTAATTTTACATCCACTGACCCCCAACCTGCTCCTTTGCTATACATTCCCACTTGCCTGTCCGAGTTTGGCCCAATCTCTTTCCCCCACTGCAAAATCCCATTGCAGTGGTCCCTAAACCTATTGTGATGTTCCCAAATAAAGTCTCCTGTACCATGCTTTAACAGGTATCACTGAATAATTTTTTCTTTAAGAACACCATAGCCTAGGAGAAGGACATGGTGCTTCTCACTTTCACTCAAAAGGACTGGTAACTTGGATCCTTTAAAGTCAAAAGTGAGTTTTGACTGTACACAGGAGTGACTATTTGTCTGGGAAGAGGAACTGGGAGGACAAAAAGGGGCTGAGACATTCACCAAGGTCCAGACATGACACCGCACCTTACCTGGGCCAGGAGCCAGCATAGGTAGGGAGGATGTTGAGATCCTCCATACTCCCCAACTCTCTTGGGCCCAACAGGGGCTTCCTCCAGGAGGAGTGAGAATTAATGGAGGAACCCAAGTGTGTTGGATGGAAGGGGGATGAGATTGAGAAGGGAGGCAAGAGTCAGGCAAACAGAGGTCAAACCTGGCTCCACCCAGAGAGCCGTGTAATGCTAGGCAGGCTGTTGAAACCTCTGAGCATCATTCTCCTCATCTGTAAAATGGAGTTAATATTCCCAACAACCACTGGAGCTTGAATGAGATGGTGTATGTGAAGATGTTTAGCAAAGGGTCTGGTGCACAGGAGGTGCTCAATAAAGGGCAGTTGTTTTTGTGGGTCATTTAGAATTCTTGAGGAAGCCCTTCTCCTGAAAGAGGAGCACATACAGACGTGCTTTGCTTTTGAGCTTCAGTTGAGAGTCATGGCCTTCAGAATATGGAAAGAGAGTCCCATCTGCAAACTGTCTTCTGCCTGAGAGGCCAGGCTGTGTGAAAACCCTGAAGCGCCCAGGACATGGCTCTGCCCCATCTGCCCCTGCCAGAACCATGGAGGGAAGAAAGGCCAGGCTGACTTCTGCTCACCCAGTGGAGCTTCACCTCTGGGAAACCTTCCCTCTTCTCCAGGCCAGGTTAGGCCCCCCTGCTCAACCCCTATCACTGACTCAATATTGTAGTCTGTTGCTCGTTTGATCATATGTCTTCTTAAACAGGCTTTGGGGGCTGTCAGGCAGATACCCATCAAGATACTCAGCACAGTGCTGAGCATGCCTTAAACACTCAATAAATGAATGAATGGAGATTGGAGACCTCTTGAAAACACTCTTCATTCTTTGTCCATCCTGCCACACTGCCATTATGCTGGCCTCTCACTCTTCCAAAAGGACTTAGGTTGCTCCTGCCTTTGTTTCCCCAGGATAATGGGAGATCACCCCAGTTGTCCCAGGCCTACCTCCTACGCTGCCCCAGCCTATGGCTCAATTCAACCTCTCTGTTTTAGGCTATTTGGAAACCCACGTAGGATGCAAGGTAGTGGGGATGGGGTGTTGGAGCCAGGTATGGTGGGAGGGAGAAAGGGTCAGAGGACAAGGGAGTTAGGACTCCTTAGCTCTTTGCTCCCTGTGAGGCGTGTGAACATATGTTGGTACTCTGGGAATTGAAGGAGCAGCTAGCTCTAGTATTAGCCAGCTAGACCTAACATTGCTTTAGTTTCTTGGGTGGAAGGGATCTTTTAGGCCCCCATTAAAGGCAGATGAACAGGTCTCTGACATCCAGGATTACGTAGAGCTGGGAATTGTTGGTGCTCCCACCAGCCACAGTGGGGAAACCTTGTAATGAGTGGGAACTTAAATAAAGTACTCAAAAGGGTATTATCCTAGTAATGGGGAAAAACCATGTATAGACTAAAGGCTGGTCTGATCCCACATAACAAAACATAAACGTAAATATTCAAACAGAGCAGACTGTTTCTAAGTAACTTATGTGTCCTAGAACAAAGTTCAAAAATATTTGTTAGAAAACAAGAATATTCAGTACCCACAAAAATGTAATTTACATTGTTTGGCGTTGAATCAAAAATTACCAGGCATGTAAAGAAGCAAGGAACTACATCCCATGATAAGGGAAAAAAATCAAAATCAACCCAGAAATTATACATTAAATAAACAGGCACATTAAAAAACTCACGACTCTACTATATATGATCAATAAAGTAAAGGAAAATATAAGCATGTTAAATAGAGACATGAAAAATACTTTTTAAGTTTTTTTCTTTTTATTCTTTACAGAAGGTCTTGCCCCATTGTCAGGCCGGCATTCATGGCTCTCCGCAGCCTTGACCTCCCAAGCTCAAATGATCCTCCCATTTCAGCTTCCCAAGTGGCTAAGACTAGGTGTACGCATCAACACATCTGGCTAACTTATTAAATTTTTTGTAGAGACAGAGTCTCCCTATGTTGCACAGGCTGGTCTAGAACTCCTGGGCTCAAGTGATACTCCTACCGTGGCCTTTCAAAGCACTGGGATTACAGGTGTGTGCCACCACACCCAGCGAAAAAGACTTTTTAAGTAAAGCTTCAATCAAGTGTCTAGATATAAAAAATAAAATATCGGAGACAAAAAATGCACTGGATGAGACTAACAACAGATTAGACACGGCAGAAAATAGAAGATTGGTGAACTTGAAGATGTGGAAATAGAAACTAAAACAAAACACAGAAAAAAAAAGATGGAAAAAATGAAGAGTGTCAGTGAGCTGTGCTACAATTTCAAGCAGTCTAATATGTGTGGAATTGGAGTCCTCAAAAGACAGTAGTGGACAGAAAAAATATTTCAAAAAATAATGGCAGAAATTGTTATAAATTTGGTGAAAACTTCATATATAAAGAAAATTAGACCAATATGAATCATAATCTAATTGCTTAAAACCAGTGATAAAGAGAAAAGTATAAAAAGCAAGCAGGGGGAGGAGGGCACAGGCATTACATAAAGAGAAAGAAATGTAAGAATGACAATGGACTTCTTGTCAGAAACAATTGCAAATAGGAAGACAGTGGAAGAACATCTTTAAAGTACAGTCACGTGCTCCATAACAGATGCTGCAATGACGGATCACATAGACGGCAGTAGTCCCATAAGATTATAATAGAGCTGAAAAAGCCCTATTAGCTAGTGATGTTGTAGTCATTGTAACATCATAGCACAATTGCTTAATTTTTTAAATAAAAATTCTATAAAACCTTCCCATAAAGAAACTCCAGGTCAAGATGGCTTAGTGGTGATGCCTATCAAACATTTAAGGAAGAAATAATACTCATACACATAAAGTTTTCCAGAAACTGAAATAGGAATGAGCATTTCCTAAGTCATTCTATGAGGCCAGCATTACTCTGATATCTGCACCAAACATTATGAAAAAAGGAAAATTATAGATCAATGTCACTCATGACCATAGACGTAAACATTCTTTAAACATTTTTAGCAAATCAAATACAGCAATGTATTAAAAGGGTAATGTATCATGACCAAGTGGAGTTTAGCCCCAGAAATCCAAGGCTGGCTTAACGTTAAAAAATAATCAGTACAATTTACCATATTAGCAGATAAAAAAAGAAAACCATATGCTCGTCTCAACTAAAAACTGTATGATCCATCTCTTTATATGGACGAAGAGCAACTGAGAAGATCCAACATCTATTACTGATTTAAAAAAAAAACTCTCAGTAAATTAGGCATAGAAGGAAACTTCAACATGATAAAAGCAATTTATGAAAAGCCCACAGTTAACATCATACATAATGGTGGATGGCTCAAAGACCCTCTAAGATCAGGAACAAGGCAAGGATGTCCAATCTTACCACCCCTGTTTATACCATTATACTAGGTTTTGGTCAGCGCAAAGTAACAAGAAAAAGAAATAAAAGACATCCAGATTGAAAAGGAGGACATAAAACTGTCTTTATTCACACATGACATAATCATCTCTGCAGGCAATCTTAAGGGACCTAAAAAAGCTGCTAGAACTAATAGATTAGTTTAGCAGAATACAAGGTCAATATACAAAACTCAATTTTATTTATATCTACTACCAATGAACAATTAAAAATAGAAACTTAACAATATCATTTATAACAGCATCAAAAATTTTGAATCCTTAGGTGTAAATAAACAAGAAATGTATAAGACCTGTGCAATGAAAACTAAAACATTGCTAAGAAAAATTAAAGACGTGAACAAATATAAAAATATGGTGTACATGTGTCAGAAGATTCGATATTGTTAAGGTATCTAACCTTTCCAAAGTGATCTACAGATTCTATACAATCCCAGCCAAGTTTCTAACAAGGATTTTTTTTGTAGAAATTTACAAGCTGATTCTAAAACTTTTATGGAAATGAAAAAGACCTGGAGTGATCAAAACAATTCTGAAAACAATAAAATTAGAAGACTTATGCTCTTGCCATCGGGATTTATTATAAAGCTACTGTAATCAAGACAGTTTGGTATTATCACAAGATAGACATTTAGATCAGTAGAACAGAATAGAGAGTTCAGAAATAGACCCACAGATACAAATCAATTAATTTCCTACAAAGGTGTCCAGGCAAGTAACTGGGGAAAGGATAATGTTTACACCTGCTGCTAGAATAGTTGGAATCATATGTGAAAACTTGACCCTTACCTCATACCCTATATAAAAATTAACTTGAAATAGAACATAGACTTAAATGTCAGAGCCAAAACTGTAAAACTTCTTGAGGAAGTTAGAAGAAAATCATAGTTGTATTGGGTTTGGCAAAGATTTCTGAAAGAGAACACAAAAATCAAGAACTGTAAAAAAAAAAAAAATCAATAAGTGGCACTTTATCAACATTTAAAACTTTGTTCTTCAAAACACATTGTAATGAAAATGAAAAAGGCAAACCATAGGCTGGAAGAAAATATTTGCAAATGTAAATCTGACAGATTTGTGTCTAGAATATATACAGAACACTCACAACTCAATAATATGGCAAACAATCCAATTAAATAGTCAAAAGATTTGAACAGATGCTTCACCAAGGAAGATACACAGATGGCAAATAAGCACATGAAAAGATACTCAGCATCATGAAACAATGGTAAATTGCAAATTAAAGCAAAAACAATATTGCTACCCACCCACCAGAATGGCTAAAATTAAAAATATTGACCATACCAAGTGTTGGCGAGGATATGGAGCAAAAGGAATTCTCAGCATCACTGATGAGAGTGCAAAATGATATAAGCAGTCTGGAAAACAGTTCGACAATTTCTTTAAAGGTTAAATATATCCCTATCATGTGACCCAGCCATGCCATTCCTAAATAGTTACACAAAAGCAATGAAAGCATGTGTTCGTAGGTACAAGTACTAATACTTGTACACAAATGTTCACAGAAGCTTTGTCATAACCCAATCTGGAAACAACCCAAATGTCCATCAATGGTGAATCAAAAACAAACTATGGGACATCCTTACCATGGAAAAATAGTCAGCAATGAAAAGGAACACATTATTGATACAAGCATCAGTGTGGCTGAATTTCAAAATAATTGCGCTAAGTAAGTGAAAAATATCCAGCAAAAAAGCATACATACTATATGATTTCATTAATACAAAATTTGAGAAGATGCAAACTACTCCATAGTGATAGAAAGCAGATTCATGGTTTGGACTATAGTGGTGATGGAGACGATCAAAGTGGGCAAATTAGAGGAATATTCATAGAGGGAATGATGAACAGGACTTGGAAAAAGACCAGATGTGGAGGATGAGGGAGAGAGAGGTGTTCCCCATGTTTCTAACTTTCAGATTAGGAGAGTTGGCACAGGTGCTATTCCCTACAATAGAAAACACCAGTTAAGTTTTGGACATCATGGAGTTTTTGGTGCTTTGAGAAGTTCAACGGAATCACTGAGTAAGCAATTGGATATTCTGGTCTGTCGCTCAACAAGGAGGCGTGGGCTGAAGGCAAAGGATCTCAGAACCCAAGGCAACTCAGCCAGTGTTCATGAATATAAGTTGCCTGGATCCACTGAGGGAAGTGGTGAGCCCAATTAGTTTCGGGATGCAATTTGTGAACAATCCAAACTTGTAAGATAAATTTGTTCTGCTCCTCTTTGGAGAATACTGAGATGTTTTATTTTCTTTTTATTCAGTGGCTTAAAAAACATATATATGGGGCAAAGAACCCAGTGCAGTTTAGTGAAAAGGGCCCTGAAATGTTCAGGAGGCCTGGATTTTAGTCCTGGGTCTCCCACTACCTAATTTTGTGACTGATTTTGGGCAAGTTGATTCTTCTCTGTCACTTGTTTACTCTGGGCATAGAATTCTACATTGGCAACGACTTACAGCACTTTAAGGCTGTTTTCTAGCTTCCAGTCTCTCTCCTTTGGGTCCTAACTGGAAGTCTAGGGTATAGCCTGGGCCCCATCTCTCATGGACCCTGAACTACAATTGCTATTTCTCAAGTGCCCATGAGACTGCAGAAAGCTCCGTCAGCTGCTCAACCTCCTCTCATCTCCTTTCTGATTAACATTCCATTATAAAACAAGAAGTATGGTCTTTTAGCCCATCTATCCATTCATCCAATTTTTATACAGTACCTACTAAGTGCCTGGCACTGTTTTAGATGGAACAGAAAGCCAGAGTCCTTGTTGTCCTTTTACGGCTTCTAAATATGATTTATGTGTGTTCATCTAGTACTCGTTTCTTTTTTTTCTTTAGAAGCCTCTTTCAGTTGGGCTTAGAGGTTAGAAGACAAAAATGAATATTTAGATCTATGATTCAGCAAGTTACTGCAGTTCTTTGATTTTTTGGCTCAAAGTCAAGTTCAGAGCCATCTCTTATTTTTATTTAATGTGGTTATTTTGTGTTCTGTTCTTCCAGATTTGGCTTTCTAATTAAATTTCACCCAGATAGATGGGAAAATGAGTTTGCCTCCCTAGTTGCTCTCAGAAGGGGGAAGGCACTTGCATAATAGGCCTGCTAGGGGTGGGGAGAAGGGATTACAGCTGGTAGTAAGTAAAATGAATCATGCATACATAAATAATAGAGAACAGACCACCCTGGAGCTGGCCCGGATTGCATTTTTAAAAACTATACATGTGTTAGAGAGAGTGCAGCATTTCTGCAAGAAGCTAAGGGATGATCTTTAGCTTTTTGCAAGATATTTATCTCCCTGAGGCCCTGCAGTTGCCAGGTGTGGGGTAGAAGTGTGAATGAGACAATCTTCTCTCTTTACATCATAGTTTGATGTTCTCTACTATATTAATCAACATAAATCTATTATGCATAATTTTAGTTTTAATCTTTATTTTTGTGTGCTTTGTATTTTTCCAAGTTTCAATAATGAATAGGTACTTCTTTTGTCGCTGGAGAAACAAAACCCATGGTAAATGGAATTTTGAAATGAAATTTATTATCTGGATACTGTGATGGGCACAGAAGAAAGGTTTAGTGTGGATGTATAGAATCTGTCGTAAGTCAAGATTGCAGGCAGCACAGGCCTTTGGAACTTAGAACATGGTGCAAATAACCACTCCACCTCCATCCCCTAGAGGACTCCCTGGTATTGTCATCTGTCATCTCAGTCTCTGTCCTAGACTCTTTGTCTTTCCCCATGGTAAAGTCCCTTTAAGTGTAGAGGCAGTAGCTCATTGTTTCTCTAAGTCTACAGTACGGGACAAAGGGGGCTGTGCAAATATTTGTACAATTTTTGCTCAAAGGCTTGAAAGTGAATTGAAGCTGGACACCTGCTCCCAGTTGCTTATAGTCTGGGAAGGGATCATTTGTGTAACATGGCAGCAAATGCTGCCTAGCGGAATATTCATTACTTGGGTGAGTCTGGGACTATTTTTATAAGATGGGTGGGCTCTGCTTTTAATGAATGTTGAGGGTTTCCTTGGAGGTCAAGATGTGAATTTGGAAAGGACAAAGGAGCAGGCTGAGAATAAGAGGGGAGACAAAAGTTATTGAGCACACGGCATGCACTTTTCATTTCTACAGTTTACAGTCACCAAAGAGGATGGCTTGCTCATTTATCAGATGAATAATGGTGATGATAGTTGCTATTTTACAGGAACTAATGTGTGAAGTCCTATGCTAGAGGCTTAGGCTAGTCAAGACTCTCTTGGTTGCAAGTGACAGAGAAATCCAATTCTAATTTGCTTAGGGGAAAATGGGGTATTTACTAGAACACGTACTTGAAAAATCCAGTGGTATGTGGGATTCAGGCACAGCAGAAACCTGCCTATGACATCCATTCTCTTGTGAAGGTAAATAAAAAAGAAAGAAAGAAACTGGCCTATCTCACCACTCTGCTTGCCTCTGGCAGCTGCAGTCTCTGGCACAGTCTCCCCAGGTGCCGGCCAGATGGTCCCCAGCTGTGTCAGGCTGCCATCCTACCTTTTCAGCAACCACGGAGGAAAGAGATTTAGTGGGAGTAACGGTCTTGAGATGCTCCCTCATATCTATTTTCCCTGTAGGAAGCTTTTCTTTTTCCTTCCCTGTAGCCCCTTTCTCCATTAAGGCTCAGTGGGTACCACTCAGAACCCAGAGTCCACAGGGAGGGGGAGGAGATGCCTCCTCTAGAATGGAAGGTAGCATAGACATCCTCAGGGAATAGGGAAAGTGAGGTAAAGAAACAGGACGTGAGTCTAGGGAGTGTATGATGTCTGATTCCATGAGAGCCTGAGGCTATCCCTATACCAAGTGTGGACCTAGGGAAGGGGGTGGTACAAAGACACAGATCTCAGATAGGTTAAGGAGGAAGCTGAAAGCAGAGAGGGCCTGTGTCCTATCTCCAGGCTGAGACTCTGCCCCCACAGTATGCCCTGCGCCGTCAAGCAAAGCGCTGGTGTGGCAAATTTTGCAGAGAAATGGCTAGAGATGGTGCCCTGAGTTACCTTTAGTCCCCTTGTGACAGAGAAGGGATCCAGGAGTGCCCACATGCTCCCTGCTGAGGGTGACAGTGTGTCCACGAGTGAACTCACCTGCCATGGAGTCACAGAGGCTGAGAGCACAGCATGGACATGTGGCCCAATCCTGCAAACAAAGCCAGGTCCAAGGCTAGTTGCAATGGCTGGCAGAGAAGCTGATTTTCTGCTAGAACTAGAGCTGTGAGGCTGTGAGCCTGGATCTGCCAGGGTCTTATGTGCGCATGAAAGCGTAGCTCATGTGGAAGAAAGCAAAGCTGAGACGGGGAGTCCCTGAGACCCTGGGACTAAAGCCAGGCCTGAAGCAGGCTCTTCTTGTACACAGCGAATCAACCCTTTTTGATTTAAGCTAGTGTGAATTCGGTTGTCTTTTACAGCAGAAAGCACCTTGACTAATCCATGTAGAGAAGAGGGTGACAGTGTGAGCTAAGCAGTAGAGCCTGCAATCGGTGAGAGGACAATCAGAAGGGGCAGAGGAGACATTGTTGGGCGGGCTGGGGTGGGCTTCTGTGGGGGCCAGGTGGGAGAGTTGGGGGTGATGCTAAAGGGGACAGTGAAAAGATTTCGTGCTCATGGATTGGACAGGCCGTCAGTATTTAGGGCAGAAAAAAGGCCCGGGATAGCGCTGCATCGGGGGAATACCAGAGGGGGACAGGCAGCAAAGTCCGGTACTGACGAGCCATTAAGGCACCTGATGAAGAAGGCATGCCAGGTGGCTGACAGAATGGCAAGACTACGGGGATAAATGGAGTTGGGAGTTTGGAAGAGGTAAAATTTGGTGCCAGACGTGGTAACTTGAGGTGGAAAGTTCTAAGAAAAAAACCGGAGGGTAGGGGGAAATATGGCTAACATATCTGGGCCAAGTGTGTGGATTTGGGAGCCATCAATAAAGGAGAGAAAGCAGAGGTCAAGGGATGAGGTCCTCCCAAAGGTGCACCTCAAATGTATATAGTAGCAAATTCGAATCGGTATCTATTTTGCCTGAGGCTAGTTGTACTAGGACACACAGGGTCACTGTAGACCTCGAGCTGACAGCAAAGGCCTCTCTGACAATCGCTGTTGGTCGTTTCATCTCCCACAGAGAAATCTGGTGGGAATCTCCACCAGCTGGAACCTGACATTTGCAATAAATGACCCACAAATACTGATCAAACCAAATACAACCGTTCGCCTATCAGATGTCTAACGGGGCGTTACAGGCAGCCCTCAAGTGCTCTGAGGCTCTTCAGCAGCCGCTCCAAGGAAGCAGCGGGCCGGGAGCAGGTGGGAAGGGCGACTGCGCGGGGCCACGACCTCCCCGGGTCCCTGCAGGCCGTTGGAGACGGAGCAGCAGCGAGGACTAGAGCAACACAAGGCCGGATGTGTTCTGAGCCGGAAGAGGAGTGTGGGATAGGCCGAAAGGGGTGGGGGGTGGGGGGCGGGGGGGGTGACAGTTTGGGTCTACGTGGCAGCAGGCGGACCCCAGACGCGCGCGCCCACCGGGCGATAGGATCAGCGGCGCCGGGGCAGGCACATGGCCCCAAAGCACCCACACTAGGGCCCGGGCCGGCCAGGGCTGTGTTCCTGGGCCTTGGCGCGCCTCCGCGCAGTCCCTGATCGCAGGTCAGGAGTTGTGAGGCACGCGGGAGCCCTGCGTGTCTGTGGTCGTGGTCCCTGCGCGCTTGGCGTGTCCGTGCCCGTGGCTTTGCACGCCGAGGGCTCTGCAGACTGACCAGTCTCTCGGGGCTGCGCTGGGCCTTCCAGAGGCAGCGTCCTCTCAGCAACCCCGCGCGGTCGCCCCCGCCCAGCCGCACCGCAACACCGCCTCCGGGGCGGAGCTCCAGGGCTCCTGGTGCTGGGCTGGCCGAACTGAGCCGGGGCGCGGCGGAGTCGGCAGGGGGCGCTGCCGGGCCCCGCGAGCTGCCCGGTGGCGGGTGCGCGCCGCCCTCGCCTCCCCTCGCGCCGGGAGGAGCTGGCGGCGAGCGCCGAGCCGGGCGCGCAGCGGCGGAGCTGGGGCCGGCCTGGGACCATGGGCGGTGAGTGCGGCGCGGGCCTGGGCCGGGGCGGTTGCCGTTGGGGCTGAGCCGCGCAGAGGCTCTAGGCGAGTGGGCGTCCAGGGTCCGAGGTTGGGAGACTGAGGAGGTCCCCCTAACTCGCCAGTGGGAGAGGGGCGGGAAGGCTGGGGGCGCTTCGAAGCGTCGGGTCCGTATCCCGCGACTAAGCCTCCTCCTTTATCCCCGCGCTCACCCCAGAGCCTAGGACTTGCGCCCTCTTTCTTGCCACTCCCCCCATGCGCCCGGTGTCCCAGCCCCGGCGCCCGCCCAGTAGCCCCCTTCTCCCAGCGCTGGCGCCGTCTCACGTCCCCTGCGAACCCCCGGCTCTGTCTCCAAGCCCCCTGCAGCCCCGCATTCTCCCGCGGAGCCCGCCTCCACCTCGCCCCCGCCCCTCCAGCCCTCTCCCGCACGGCCCCCGCACTCCCGCCACCGGATTCCAGCCGAGATTCTAGCTCCCGGGATCCCCCTTCCCGGGCGGTCCTGAGCCAGCTAGTCTCCAGGTAAGCAGGCGGCCGCAACTTCGCGGCCTTTCCCGGAGACGGGGCTGGCTCCTCTTGGCAGCCACCTGCAGCCTGACGCCTCCGGGAGTCCCGGGCCTGGCCGCGGGGCCGCCCGAGCGCAGGTTAACATTCCTGGATGCGCAGGTTAGGACCGTGTGGTGTAGACCCACGACGTTGCTTTTGCTGGTGAACTTGCATATGTCCTGATCTTTTAAATAAGCTGGGTTTGTCACACACACACACACACACACACACACACACACACACACACACAGAGAGAGAGAGAGAGAGAGAGAATGGATTTGCTTAGGGTAGGTTGCCTGCTTTGCAGCCGCAGCTGCCTTTTAAATTGTACCTGTGGTTGGTAAAGGATTCGCGGTGCAGGACGTGGAGCCATATTTTCCCGCTTCGGCTGTGAGTTCAGCGATTGCCAGGGGGCTCTGTGGTGAGTGAGGTTATCACCGCCTGACTAGCCAGTGTCTTTGTGGGAAGGCAAGGATCCTTTGTAAGCATTCAACAAGTAAAATCTGGAGAGATGTGGAATCAGATCGAGCTGTGAATGGGGAAGTGTAGGGGGGTGGATGGGGGATCGGAGAGTGCTCCACAAATGGGGCCGTTTGTTGATATTTCCAGAAGGCCCGTGGGTGGGAAGCTGGCAGTGCGGAGCCCACCCTTTCAAACGCGACGCGACTGCGGTCGGGCTTGGCAGTAACTTACTCTCCTCAGAGGTGTTGGTGCCCAATCGGGACATCTGTGAGAAGGGGATTTCTAGCAGATGGATCAAAAGGCCTCGGGCGCGGTGGCTCACTCCTGTAATACCAGCACTTTGGGAGGCCGAGGAGGGCGGATCACCAGAGGTCGGGAGTTCGAGACTAGCCTGACCAACATAAAAACCCCGTCTCTACTAAAAATACAAAATTAGCCGGGCGTGGTGGCGCATACCTGTAATCCCAGCTACTCGGGAGGCTGAGACAGGAGAATCGCTTGAACCTGGGAGGCGGAGGTTGCAGTGAGCCGAGATTGTGCCATTGCACTCCAGCTTGGGCAAAAAGAGCAAAACTCCGTCAAAGAAAAAAAAAAAAAAAAACCCTGTGGTCCCTGGAGAGAGGTGGAGATGCACGGGACAGCCTGAAAGCCAGTGTATGAATCTGCCCCATCCCTTCTCCTGGCTTTCATTAATTCTTGGATTAAATTAGTTGCTTATCTCAAAGAAAGGATGTGTAGGGGGAACTTCTCTGTTAGGGATTGGCTCCTGGCCAGCCCATCCTCACTGATACCTTGGGAGGCTGCGTTTGGGCACCAGGAACAGCGTGGGCCACCTGGCCTTTGGAGTACAGCACTCCGAGTGTTTGTGGAACTGCAGTATCTATAACTCTTTTTTCTATTGATGAGCTTGAATAGTAACTAGCTCAATATTACTTCACTATTGATTAGATAAGCAGCCCAAGGACACACTGGGGCTCAGTAGGGTCTCTCTGTCCAGAAATTCCCTTGGGCTTCTCCTTGGCCCTCCCTACACCGCTCTGTGATGAGTCGCTGTCAGATGCCCCACTGTGCAGGAGCATCTTCAGGGATGGGTGGAAGGAACCATCTCTGTGGCCCCAGGTCCCTGCCTGGTCCCCCCTGTCTACCACATAGGGGTACTCAGTGTTCGTGAGGGAAAAAAAATGGATGCCCCAGTGAATTAGTCTGAGTTCACAACCAATGTTTTCTACACTTTGCTACACTATTCAAAATGTTACCCTTAAATTCAACAGTTTTTTTTTTTTTTAATGTGTCATATCACCAGAGACAAACTCATTTTTGTGTGTGTTTGGGGCAGGGAGCGCAATCTACAGATCAGGCTCTGATGGTGGGTCGTTAACCTCAGTGGGGACTCCAAGATTTCCATGAAGAAAATCAGTTGTCTTCATTCAAGAATTGGGGTAGGTAGTGGTGGGCGCCCTTGGGAGCTACTAAGTTTGTCTGCTGAGGGTTGAGTCCACCATAGCTTAATCTATAGTGCCCAGAGCTGTAGCCCCCGTCCCCTTTAACATTTCCTATCCCTGCTCACTGATGGAGGAAGCTCCCAGGGAGACAGGGTACCACTTGCAGAGCCCCACTGGCCGCTTCAGATTGCACCATCCCCACTCCAGTGGGTGTTGCTTCCTGTGGCGGGCTGGGAGTGCCTCTTCTTGCACATTTCTGGCACTGTGGCTTGCAGCTCTATTGGTGGGAGGGAGGTTGGTGTTTTGGGCCAGTGCTTTTGTCTCTTGGAGGTGGCTATAACCCACTGGTAGATGGGGCAAGGTCCAGCTCTTGTGCCTCTGTCAAAGGCCACCCCCAGGCAGTACAGCGAAATGCTGAGGGGGTGGGAACACCTCATGTCCCCCTTTTTGGGGGGGGAATCTGGAAAGGGCTAAAACTGAGACTGCCACTTGACTGTGGGAGCCTGCACTGCCCCTGGCTGTCACAAACTTATCTTTCTTACCCAGATTGTCTCTGTCTTCAGGTCTGGCTCAGAATTCCTGCAGCTGGTGAAAATCTGTTTTCTAGAAGAGGTTTAATTAATGCCTGCAGTCTGTGAGTGAAAGAAAGGGAGGAGAGGGAGAAAGAGACATACTGCTATCTAGAGGTGGGTGGGAGAAAGGATGGGAGAATGTTCAAGGTCCTGAAAATTCATAAGGGGAGATTTCAGCCCCAGAACCTGTCCCTGGACAAGGTTCCTGGTTGGTGGATAAGGAAGTGTGCCCACATTCCAGTGTAGGGGTTACCAGTTACGAGCAAAGTCACTGAGATAGGAAAAATGGCCCCATGGGAATCTGAAATCCGTTTGCTGGGCCCATCATTCTGGTTTTGAGAAGGCCTTGAAAGCCAGCTGAGACTTGGGCTCAGCACGGCAGGAGAGCACTGAGCTGTTTGAAGTTTTTGAATGGGGTGTGTGCCCTTTTGGAAATAATGGCTTGAGCAAGATTGATCTGGGGTTTGGCCGGGGAAGCCACTTTACCATGGCTTAATTTATAGGCCCTGAGCTGTAGCCCCAGTCCCCTTTGACATCCCCCATTTTACAATGGAGGAAGCTCCCAGGGAGACAGGGTGCCACTTGGAGAGCCCCCCTGGACACTTCAGATTGCAGCCATTGTCACTTCATCTCACCTGAGGTGCTGAGGGGAGAGTCTAGGTGAGTGACAAAAGGAGCAGTGGCTTGGAAGGTCTGTGCACCTGTATTTAGGAGGTGAAGAAGAGGGAGCAGCTTTCTAGTAGGATGGTGGGCCTTTTGATAGAAGCGTCTCCCAGGGACTCTTTTTGAACCTGCTGCACAGCCTTGCAGGTAAACGAGGGCCCACTGGAGCCTCTCAACCTGGAGATGCTGCACGGCAGCCACGAGGAGGCACCCGTGAACCCAGAATGAATTTCAGGGTCTGCTCTGAGTCCAAAAGGCAGGAGGGCCCTGGCCAACTAACACCTAACTGAGCCACAGACTCTGGCCTGTTTATCCTCCACCCTCAAAACCAGCAGGCTTCTCTGACCCTTTTTGGACTTTGGCTGGGGAAGCCACTGGCTTTTGGAAAAAGTTCAGTCTGCAGTGATGGCAGGAACCATCTCAGGAGTGTGGAAGAAGTTAATGATTAAAAAGGCGTGGAAGAAGAACTGGATGGCGGCTTGGGGAGTAGTTCCTGCAGTCAGGAGGCAGCCTTTACCTCATCCCCTTGGCCCACAGTCATCTGTGCATGAGTCTGCCCCTCCCTCCATCAGTGGAGCTGCCTCTGAGCTGCGTACTCTAGGGTGGAGGAGAGTTTGGGGGAACTCAGACATCTAGTAGTAGAGACTGTAGTAACTTTAAAATTATCTTCATATTTGCAGAATCATTTCCGCAATTTATACATTCATGTTTCAGTTTACAGGGCATCCTTTTGTCACCTGCTCGCCACCCCTTATGCCCCTGGGTGTGACCAGCTTCCTTAGAAAGAGCTGTAATCAATAGCATATTGATTAAAAAGCATATTAAGATGAAAATTATTGCACCTGGTTTTGATACCCCCCACTCTCTCCCCTTTCCTCCTCCACTTCTGTTTGTGGTTACAGCCATCATTTACATTAAAATTACAAATCATTTTGAATACTATTTGTCCCACCCCTCAATTATTCAGAGACATGTGTCTTTCCAACCAACAAAACCGCAGCTTGCTTTCCTAGGCTTACCTCATTCTTGGATCCAACACCAACCTTCAGGCCTTCAGAGATACAGCAGTATCGTTTTGAGCTTTTAACTGTAAAATAAAATGAAGCTCTTACTTGCTAAGTTTGTTCTCTGCAGACATAGGAGAATCTAGTTAGAATTAAACATTTACTGTCTTGTTAAGGCTTTATGCTTCTAAAATGAAAGTGGCAGTTGGATTACCGTAAAGTTAGTAAAGTTGTAGAACAAATTTTTGGAAGCTCAGAAATAATAATGGAGGGACTTACAGAAATAAACTATTAAGCTTAAGTATTAAAACATGCAGAGATATAAATATGAACTACCTTGAAAGTACAGAAAGTTTGGCAAGTATAGATTAATAAGTATATAATTTTTTATGCAAGTTATATTATTAAGATCATGCATTATGTTTATACAGTACCTTACTATATAAAAAAGCAACTTTGTCCGTGATCTCATTTGATTCAATAAGCCTGCGATCTCCTTAGAGATGGGGAGATGGGACCTTGGGATGGTTAAAAGGCTTCCTCTAGAATTCACATCTCATAAGCAGAGAAATACTATGTAAACCTAGATATTCTTGCCCACGTTGTTTGATAACCGAATGTGGTTACATAGTTTTTTGAAAATTGTAGATGGTCCTATTCTTAGGGATAAAAGTAGGCATTGGTTTTCTCTAAAACTTTCTGCAAGTCAAACAAACAAACAAAAACTGTGTATGTAGTACCTAGAAACCTGAAAGGACTTCTCAAGTTTTGTGGATGTCAGAGGTTCTCTGTTGATGGCTTCCTAATACTAGACTACCTGAGTTGGTTGTGTATTCAGCACAGTGCAGTGATTGAGTGTGTACATTCAGAGGCCAAACTGACTTTAAACCCTGGATCTACCATTACTAGCAATGTACCCTTGAGCAAGTTACTTTTCTGTGCCAGTTTCCTTATTTGTAAAATTTGGGTGGTGATAATAATACCTACTTCATGGTACTGTTGTGAAACTGAAATATAATAATACATGATGAGGGCTTAGAAAAGCACTTACCACATGGTACGTGCTTTAAAAATGTTAGCTGCTATTCCTATTCATTTGTTTCTTAAAATTACCTTTTAGGCGCCAACCAACTGCACTGAGATGATGGATACAGGATGATGGTCTCTGTCCTCATGGAACAGAGGACATTATACTTCAGTTTGTGGTGAAGGACATGAATGGCAGTGCAGATCGATTTCCAGGCACTTGCTCACTTATAGCCATGAGAGGCTGTGAAGGGGCTGACCATGGGGTGGTGACCTTGCCAGCTCTTTGAAACAGCACTCATTTTGACTCATCTGTGTCTGACACATGCTGGTTGTTTTAACTGTCACTCTTGGCCACAGGTTGTTAGTGGGAAGTGTGATAAGAGATCCTAGATTTGTTTAGTCACCTGGTTTTGTCAACACTATTTTTGGTCCTGGTTGACAGAGTGCTGCCCTGGCTACTATTTTGGACTGGACTGGCTCTTCGGCAGCCCCAGAAACCTTTGGTACTATCAGAGACCCAGTTCTCTGAGCAAGAAATGGCACAGCTGCTCCTGAGAGCAGGTAGGGGACTAGCCAGAGGCAGGAAGCCAGAACACCACATTTCCTGTGTCTGCCATAGCTAGAAACTTCTTGACCCAAAGAAACTATGTTGACGGGCATGGGCTTCCTAACTGGTGCTGGAAAGAGAGGGCCTTCCTCCTCAGACCTCGCTTTGCTTGCTCTGTGCATCCTACAGAGAGGCTCTAGCATGGCAGCCTGCCCGACTAGCACCTGCCATCGCGGAGCTGGCACGGCCTCCAGCAATGGGCTGTCGACCAGAAAATCCTTCTGTGATTGCTGCTTCAGGAACTCGAGTGCTTCTCTGCCTCGTTTGAGTGTGATTAGCCCAGCTTGTACTCAACATACACTGGAATACTTCATACCGATAAGTCAGCAGTCAGACTGGAAAACCAGTCATCAGTTATCTTAGTGGCAACCAGCTTATTTTTATTTACTTTAAACTACGGTTGACCCTTGAACAATTCAGGGGTTAGGAGCACTGATTCCCCCCAGCATGGCCCCCCACAGGAAAATCCAAGTATATTAAATCCCCAACATCGTAACTATACATAGCCTACTGTTAGCCAGAAGCCTTACTGATAATGTAGTCAGTTTACACATATTTTGTATGTTGTATGTATTATATGCTGTATTCTCACAATAAGCTAGAGAAAAGAAAATGTTATTAAGAAAATCATAAGGAAGAGAAAACATTTCCTATTCATTAAGTGGAAGTGGATCATCATAAAGGTTTCATCCTCATTGTCTTCACATTGAGTAGGCTGAGAAGGAGGAAGAGGAGGGGTTGGTCTTGCTGTCTCAGGGGTGGCAGAGGCGAAAGAGAACCTACATGTAAGTCGACCTGCTCAGTTCAAATCCGTGTTGTTCAAGGGTAGACCTATGTCCTGGAAATTTTAAATTAAGTTTTGTCTTAAAAAAAAAAAAACTTGCCCCACACTTGTAAAACCAACAGCAAATAATGCCAACCTTTTGTATATAGGGAGAATTAAGGTAAAAAGGGGAAAACCCTTTCTCTGTTTTACAAATGGCTCCCCAGGTGCTCTGACTTCTCTGGTCATGATCGTCTCTTGATTTCCCAGACTGGAACCTCTTTTGTCGCCAGTGTGTCTGTCTCCGTTGCAGTCCCTAATGGAAACACAGACCTGAAAAATCAAAGCTTGGGCATTTATGGCCAAAGGTCATGGCATGGATGGTTGATTTTTTTGGCTCTGTCTTCAAAGTGAAAAATCACTGTCTTCTTTGAGAAAGAAAGTTATTTTGGGAGATGGCTAACATCAGCAGGCAGGAAGATCTAAGCAAGCCTGTCTCATCCTCGGTTCACATAATTTCTAGCATTGCTAAGTTAGCAGCATATGATTTTTTTTCTCCTCTTGTGCATCTTGCTCTAATGACTGCTGATTATCTTGAAACAGCTGCATTAATTGATGGTGTTTAACGACTCTACTTACACTAAGTAATCACAGTTGGCTTGGCTGAGGATCGCCAAGTTCTTTTTACTTGCTTTTTAGTTTGAGAAGTGTTTATTTACTCTGTGTGCCGAATGCCAGAAGGGGAGTTGGGAACGCCTCACCTCAGTGCCGGCCCACTGCCCAATGCCCAATGCTCACACTCTCCTGGGACATCATCACGTGCCACCACAGCGTCCGTTCCCGGTGTATTCTGATTGTCTGCTCATGGGCCTGTCTTCCAGCTTGATAGGGAGCCCCTAGAAAGCAGGGACCATACCCAGCTCATCTCTAAAGCTTTGGCCTTTAGCACAAGGACTGGCATGAAACAGGCCTCAATAAAAGTTAGGTGAATGAATGATGAGTGGTTATGAATGTGTCTGGCTGAAAGTAGCAGAAAGCCCTGGCTTAGTGGCTTCAGCAAATAGGGGTTTGTTTTTCTCATGTAACAAAATGCGTGAAGATAGGTGATTGCTGGTGTTGGTTTCAGCAGCTGACATCTGTCTGTACTGACACTTGTGTTACTCTCTTGGCCTTTCCTTCATGATGGCAAAAAACACCAGCAAACCAGACTTCCCCTGACATTTCATGGCCAGAACTGTATCACATGGGTTGCCCTCAGTTAAATGGGCCATGTGAGTGTGTAGCGGGGCACACTGAGGAAGGCTCGCTGCTTAAACAAACCAAGTATGTTTAATGGTTCAAATATGGTAGGCATTCACTTTTTGCTCACACACAGTCCAAAATGGCTGTTTCTGCATGGGGCTTTCCTCCAAGAGGATATTCAGGGACTCAGGCTCTCAAGGCTGCCATGCTCGTTTGCCTCACTCAGCTGAAGAGGAAGGAACATGGAGGACGGTGTGTGGGAGGATTTTGTGGGCCAGGCTCAGAGGTGCTGAACTACTGGCCCTGACATTCCACTGGCCAGGGCTCCGTCGCGTGAGCATACCTTCCAAGGGGAGGAAACGTGCTCCAGCCACATGCCCAGGAGGGAGAGGAGATGGGTATCACAATTAGCTGGCAGTCTCTGCTACACTGTCTGCCCCCTCCTCCCCCCAAAAATCAGGATTCTCTTAACAAGAAAGAATGAGTAGATATTGAGGGGCAAGTGGGGGTGTTTTCTTTAGAAGGAAATGCTGTGCTAAGAAGGCTGCAGCCAAAAGTCGTCTTCATTCCTAGGACATCATCTGTTCTAAATCTCTACTTCTGTTCCTACCTTTGGGAACTGGGCCATATGACTCAGTAGGACAGTGGGAGGCCTTCATTATCCCCCTGTCTTGACACAGGGCATGTTCTTAACAGCTTTGTGGGAATGTGTCCTAGTTGATTCACATCAGCAGTTGGAGGTTACCCCAGAGGAAATGGTCTTCGGTCCCCCAAGGCCAGAGGAACCTATGAGAGCTCCTTTTTTTCAAGTGCCCCTGCCCACTCAACCTTCCAAAGCTTCTCTTCCTCTCCAGCCTCCGCCCCAGCCCATATCTGGAGGGGAGGAGAGGACACAGCAAAGAGTGACCTGATTCCCCTCTAATTCATTAAAAAGTGTTTTCCCACTGCTTCCTGCTAGTTTTCCTCAGTAATAATTGATGAGTGATATATTGATATACTGGGGTGTAGTGCTTTATTCTTGTTTAGTTTGTTGTAGGTTTCTGTGATGGGGCTATTCCATCCACAGCATTCTTCCTGGTGCTCACCCTTCCTTTTTCCCACCCTCCTTCCCTTCCCCTACATACCTGTTGAGCACCTGCTGCTTGCTCTGCTGTCTGTCCACCCAGCCCTGGGGAAGGCGGGCAAGGAAGCTGACACGAGTCTGTCGTGTTCATGAGTAGAGTGGGAGGGGTAGGCTCTGAGGGCTGTGGTTGCCCAGTATTGGAGGATGTCACCCAGTCTTGGGGTCAGGGAAGGCTTCCAGGGGAAGGTGGTGCTTAAGCTGAGTTTAAGGATAAGCAGGAGTTAACCAGGTCAGGAAGGCATCTGGGCCAAGAGAGTGGAATGGGCACAGACATTGAGTTATGAAAAGGGGGAACAGCAAGTCGACTGTGCCAGAGTCGGGCGGGATGGTGTGGCCATTCACCCGTCCAACACTGCTGTGCCATGGGGCCTGGCCTTACAGGATCTTGCAGGCAGAAAAGGACCAGCCCCCTTGGAACTCGTGGGCTGGCTGTGAGGGGGATGAGTCTGCAGAGGAGTTTGGGCCAGAATCTGAGGAGGGCTTGGCTGCTGTCCCAGACTCTGCTCTAAAGGGTCTGCTGCTGGAGGTTGAGTAGGAGAGGGGCCCCATCACTTGTGCCATCACCTCTTGTGCCCCGTCCCTCTATGTCTGATTCTTGACTGGTCCTTTGCCTGGGCATTACTCAGGCTATAAAAATAGAGGCTGGCACCAGAACTCCAGCATGTAGTTGGTGGAAAGCTGAAGCTGTCATTACATATCAAGATACGTGTCAGGGAGATTTTTGATGGAGCACTTTCTTGGAGCCCTGAAGATGAGGTTCTAAAGTTGGCTTATAGTTTTTTTCTCCCTTGGACTGATCCCAATGCTTCTGGCCATTCACTTGGAATCTGTACTGGTTGTGCTTGTTACTCACCCCCGCCCCAGGCTCATACATGCCCTCAGGGACACATTGAAATGAACGCTCAACCCTGAAATCCACCAAATGAGGGCTCACCTTGCCACAGACTGGCCTGATTAGAGGGGCTGGGTCCTCTCCATGGGGCCCGCTGGAGGCTGGCGTGCAGTCCATCAGGTGTTCATGTCCCATATAACGCAGGACACCCTGGCCCGAAAAAGGAACTTTCAGCACTGCCTGAGAAGGTAAGCGCTCTGATAACTGTGCTTTCTTTCCCTAAGGAAATGAGGGCTGAGCCAGGGTTTAGCAAAGCTGTCAGCTGCCTTGATTGTGATGAATGGTTCCAAGGGTAGTTTCCTTCGTTCTCCCTCCCAGCCCTGTTTATTAAGGTGGACTGCAGACAGTGCTGGGGGTTGGGGTACAGAGAGATGAACCATCATGCTAGTCTAAGCCAAGGGCTGAATGAACTGCACTTTGCTTCAAGGTGGGTTAGTCTGTATTCGTAGACAGAGACTGAATAGTTTGATGCTGTTTTTTGGGTGCCTTCTTGGTCCAAGTGCTGCAGGGAATGCAAATAATAATGAGAAGCAAATCATGACTGTCTTATGTTTTCCAGGATGGATCTCATCTAATCCCCTCCATGCCCCCTGAGGCAGGCAGCAATATTACACTCCACTAGAATAGAAACTCCATGAGGGCAAGAATTTGGGGCTGGTTTAGTCACTTCGAATCCCCAGCTTCTATAACTATCCTTGGCATAGAGCAGATACTCAGTAAATATCTGAATGAATGAATGAATTACTATTTGCAGGTGAGGACACTGCAGCTCAGAGAGATTAAATACCTTGCCTGAGCTGTTAGGTGGTGGAGTAAAAGCCCTGGTCTCAGTGCCAGGGAGGGACCATGAGCTGTGACTTGGGGACCCCAACCCTACTGCCCCTGGAATGAGGGCTACTTCTATGATAGCAGTGTAGGAGGGCAGGAGCCTGCCTGGCCTGGTCTACTGAACACAGCACAATCTTGGCAAAACCCACCAGTTGTATGATGATAGAGCCACAAGGACCCAGGGGGTTGGAGGGTGTCTTCCTGCTGCCAGCGCCATGATGTAACTCAGAGGTGGGGTGATAGGCAGCCTGTATCTATCAGCAGCTTGAGAGTGACATTTCAAGAATACCACCTTCATCCGGTCAGGCGTATGCTGAGAAACTTTCAGTGGCTCCCTACTCCTACGGGAACCTAGTCTGGCTCTAGCCCTCCTCCACCCTGTTCACTGATGAGTCACTGCATAAGGCCTGTCATCCACAGTACAGTGGCATAGGGGTGGGCTTTGCAGCCTGCCTCTGTACCATTTATCCTCACATCAGGCACGCCTACTGACATCCTCACTGCCTTTTAGTTTAGCACAGTTTCTGCCTCTTTCATGTAGCCCTCTCGCTGATCATCCCAGCACAAAGAGTCCCCTACCCCTCAGGTGCCTGTAGCCTTTGTCTGTCTGTACAGTGCATTTCCTAAGGATGTTCTTGGAACCCTGGGTTCTGCAGGTGGATGGGGCTGCTGCTAAGTGGGGCATGAGGCCCCTCCCAGTCCACCTAAGCACCTCCACTGCTACCTGAATTCCACATCAGATTCCATGTTGTGATGAGTTTTGAAAGAGGATACTGTTTGGAAACCACTGGTCTCTATAATTTATCATGTGCCTGCCTTGTGAGATACTGCTTAACTGCATTGTTTAAAAATAATTTAAATATGTTTTACAGTACTCTTTTTTTCTGATTTTTAAAAGTAATACAAGTTTATTTAAGAAAATTTAGAAAATGCAGAAATATATGTGAGAAAATAAGCCTGCCAGGATTCCCTCTTACTTAAGGAGTAGTGAGCCAATCTTCTGTCTTGTAATTTGTTTCTTTTAAAGAAAATTTAGATTACTTGTCAGTGCAGGTATAACCACTCATAATATTTAGGACGTATTTTCTCTTTTTAATGTTTTTCCTTTTTTAAAAAAATTGTTACTTTTACAAATAGCAATTATTTAAATTCATTTTTTAAAATAGCACAGGTTCAAATTCTAAAGTGTACAATAAAAAGTCTTGCTCCCACACCTGCTTCAAGCCATTCAGCCCAGCCTGCACATGCTATATTGTAGCTTGTCTTTTTGACTTAACAATATAACGTTTTTCCTCTGTCATTACTCACCTTTTGTTACTTGCACCCAACATACTATAAAATCAAAGCATTAAAATATATGAGTAAATATTGGAAAGTTCTTCCTACTTCACAATAGAGATGACACTGTTAATTTCAGCAGCCATCTCCTGCTAGACCTTTTTCTGTAAATTTATGTTTTCCAAAAATTTACGTATATATGTTGGGATATGCTAGCATTGGTTTTACCTAAGTGAGATTACACTGTATCTAGTATGCTGCTACTTTCGTTTTCTGTCTTTTGTTTTTAACTTGGCAATATTTCTTGGAGGTTTGTCCACACCTAAGCCCACTTCTTTCTTTTTTTAAGGCTAAATCGTGTTTCATTGTTTGGGCAAATTGTGATTTTCCAACTGTTTCCCTATGGATGAACATTTCAGTTATTTTCACATTTTTGTAATGACTCCTAATGCTGCTTTGTACATAGGTGGTAACATTTTTGTAGGATAGAAACCTGAAATACAAATTCTTGGGGCAAAAGATGTGCATGTTTATTGTTTTGGTGGAGACCACCATTTCCCCTTCACAGATACCATTCTAATTAATCCTCTCACCACCAGTAGTGTATGAAAGAACTCATCCCCCTGAGACTAACATTCATGATAGGTGAGAGGTGAATTTTTTTGGCCAATCTGAAAGGTGAGAAATGCCACTAACTCCTTTTTTTTTTTTTTTTTTTTTGAGACAGAGTTTTGCACTTTCATGCAGGCTGGAGTGAAGTGGCGCAATCTTGGCTCACTGCATCCTCCGCCCCCCAGGTTCAAGTGATTCTCCTGCCTCAGCCTCCCAGGTAGCTGAGATTATAGGTGCCTACCACCATGCCCAGCTAATTTTTGTATTTTTAGTAGAGACAGGGGTCTCTACTAAATATAGCCTCGCCATGTTGGCCAGGCTGGCCTCGAACTCCTGACCTCAGGTAATCCACCCGCCTCAGCCTCCCAAAGTGCTATGATTACAGGCGTGAGCCACCACACCTGGCCGCCAGCTCATTTTAAAATGTACATTTCTTTCCATCCTGGTTTTCCAAACATATACATAACTATACATATTGATTAGAATTGTGCCATGCCTTGTTCTCTGTCCTTTTTTCCTTTCATATTAGGTCAGGGATGTTTTCTCTGTTCATTGCATTCTCTCCAAAAGCTCAGTTGTTCAGGGTTGCTGGCCTTTTGAGCTATTGCAGATCACCTGGAGTGTTTTTTATTTTAGTTTGTGTCTGTGATCTTCAATGACACAATGATCCTGGGAATGACAAGTCATAGAAAAGAAAGAAAAGCAGAAGAAACACCTCCTGCAGAGAATTGGCACAAGGAGTGTCCAGTAGACAAGAACCAAATGAAAATCAGAATTAGATATTTGCTCAGGGGCTCATCTCTTAGGTATTTGGCAGGGAGGTCCCTAAAATATCACCATGAGCTCTTGTTATATATGGATATTGTATACTCTGTGTTATATGTTAAGCTTGACCTGTTCCGTGCGTTGTGCTATGAAAAGTACACAGCTTTGCTGTTGTTGTTTGGATAGAGAGATGATGATGGTTTCAGAGCATTCAATGTCAGTGGAAACATCCAGGAGTCAGTGTGGTGTCATGGAAATAGCATTGAACTGGAAAGTCAGGAGAGCTGGCTTCAGACTCTAGTTCTTCCCCCGACTTACCGAGTAAACCTGGAGAAGACACCTAGCCTTTTGGGTCACCTGGGGTCTGCGTGGCAAGGATGACCTGGGTGTAATGGGTTTGGAAAGCTTGGTGGGGGACAGGCTAGCAGTTAGAGGTCAATTCCAGCTTAATATTAAAAGAGAGCTCTCTAAGAATTGGCACTTTCTAAGATGAGACTGGCTGTATGTTGCCAGTTTTCAGAAATGTTCTGACAGGTGGTCAGTCAGCTCTCTGCAAACACACAGACACTATCCCTACTGTCATGTGGCTTAGGGTCAGTCGCAGGAGACAGCTAGCCAGCCAGGAATTTCACCATGGTCATTTGATTACATAATGATAGTGCTGAGGAGTGTCATGGAGGAGAAATACAGGGTGACTTGAGAGTGTGAGACAGAGTGCTAAACAAGGCGGGTGAGTTGAAGGGCAGCCTCTCTGAGAAAGTGATCTTTGAGCTGGGATCCAGGGCATGGTCAGCAGTCAACAAGGTGAGAAAGTGGAGGCACAGAGGAGAGGCAGCGTGCTGGCTGGAGGCAGGTTGGGGGATTGCTACTGGCTGTAGTGAGTCCTCCATTCATTAATCTCTTCATTCATACATTCATTCACTCTCTCAACAAATATTGGTTAAGCACCTGCTCTGGACCAGGCAGTGTTCTTGGCCCTGGGGATACATGTGTAGGGAGCAAGACTGACAAAGTTCTCAGCCTCATGGAGCTCAGTTTTGCCACATAGCAAATCATTCCCAAACTTGGTGCCTTAAAACGGCCGTCATTTTACACTTATCCTCATAGTCTGGAGGTAGACCTGGCCCAGCCAGCTGTTTCTCATACATGTGTCTCACACAGTTATTCAGGCAGTAACTGGTCTCATTCTCTGTGTTTTTGAGCACTTCAGCCTTGGCTTCAAACCCACTACCTGTCTCAGCTCACCAGAGTCCTCCCAGAAAGGCAGTCCAGTGGCCTTGTGTGCTGGCTCCAGTGTGCCACTTGGGGTCTTACCTCCCTCCCCTGCCTCAGGCAGCTCCAAGAGTAACAGGTTTCTCCACCTCAGGTTCATTCTTGGAGAGCAGGAGTGATGCCCTTTTGACATTCCAGGCACCTGCCTAGCTGACCCAGGCCTGGAGTCTGCAGTGAGCAAGGCTCGTCTGTGGGACTGAGAGATATCTGGGTCTGGGAGAGGCATAGTGTGAGGGCTTGAGGTGAGGCTGCACTGGTAGGTGGGGCCATGGAGGCAATGGGCAGTATTTGGTTGACATCCGTGGAGCATTATAGGAAACCACTAGAAGACCAGAGATCTAATGACTCCCTAATGGGAAGATTACAGAAGACAGTCCTTCTTGGAAAACAAGATTTTAAAATTAATCTGTTAGAATGATTTGTCTTATAAAACAAGGCTTTCAGGTATGTCCCTGAAATGCAAGTGTCCTCTAGGATTACTTGTCCTGTGGCTTAAAGAGAGGAAGCATGGATGTCCATCCTGATTCTATCAGTTATTATATCACAATCAGTGATATGGCAATCCGTGGTTCATTATCACAGAGTTGGTGGGTAGAGTCAACTTTCTATAACCAAGAGTTCACATTCTACAACAAACATTCCCACCACTGCAATTTCCCATAACACACAACAGTGCCCAAGCAGTAACTCCTTGTAAGGAGAACTACAAAAACAAACCTCTAAATAATACAGTATAGCTTTTTGCCCTATTTGGTAGACATATTAAGTAAGAAACTCCCTCTAGAAACTTGATTTTATGATGATAATACAGAATAAGTACTTGCTCAGTTAGCTGCAGTTTGTGGAAACTGATGTGTAAACAAGGATCAGGGCCACCCCCATTGCTTTTCATTCTCAAAATTACTTGGGTCAACCACTTTTGCTCCCAAATTTCTCATTAAGCTACATCAACCTGGAGTTGTGTGTTTCATTACAACTGTTAGCTAAGCTGAATCAAAGCTTTGGAGCTTTTAAGAGTTTTGGTCTCTTTTTTTTTTTTTTTTTTTTTTGAGATAGAGTCCCACTCTGTCACCCAGGCTGGAGTGCAGTGGCACAATTTTGGCTCACTGCAACCTCTGCCTCCCGGGTTCAAGCAGTTCTCCTGCCTCAGCCTCCCAAGGAGCTGGAACTACAGGTGCCCGCCACCACGCTCAGGTAATTTTTTTTTTTTTTTTTTTGGCATTTTTAGTAGAGACAGGGTTTCACCATGTTGGTTAGGCTGGTCTCGAACTCCTGACCTCAAATGATCCACCTGCCCCAGCCTCAAAGTGCTGGGATTACAGGAGTGAGCCACTGAACCTGGCCTCTTAAAAGTCTTATTACCTACTTTATTGGCAGGGAGCTGGGACTCCATGCAGTTCAGATTTCCTCCAAAGCTAAATGTCGTAATTGTAGGTAACAGTGCTCTTAGCTCTATTTTTGCTCTACCTGTCACTTTATAAGTGCAAAGGAGCAATATGTATATATATATATGTGTGTGTGTGTGTATATATATATACGTGTGTGTGTATATATATATGCGTGTGTGTGTGTATATATACGTGTGTGTATATATATGCGTGTGTGTATATATATATACGTGTGTGTGTATATATATATGCGTGTGTGTGTGTATATATATACGTGTGTGTATATATATATGCGTGTGTGTATATATGCGTGTGTGTATATATGTGTATATATATATACGTGTGTGTATATATATATACGTGTGTATATGTACGTATATATACACGTATATATCTATACACACGTATATATATACTCACACACGTATATATACACACATACATATTTACACACGTATATGTGTATATGTATATATATATATATAGAGAGAGAGAGAGAGAGAGAGAGTGTGTGTGTGTGTGTGTGTGTGTGTGTGTGTGTTTTGAGAGCTTGTTTTGGGATCTGAGTCAGAGAATCCTTGGATCTCAGCACGTGGAGGGCTCCAAAAGGTCACCCACATCAGCCCCTCTGTAGCATCACCAGCAGTGGCTACACACGCTTGGCCATCTCCATGGGCAGGAGGGTTCATTCTATACTGACACTGTCAACCTCCCACTAAGTGAGACAGCTGTGTTCTCAGATTTACTTCTAAGGATGTAAAGTTCATGCCCACTGGCACTGGCAGTGATAACGAGCTACAGGGCTCCTGGTGCCCCACTCCTCTTCATGAATGAGTCATAGAGTGACCTGGCAGTGAGCACAGGGTCTTGCCAAAGCTCTGTAGGTGAGTGTGATCCCGGTCCAAAAAGGCCTCATTGGGCAAAACGCCTCTCAGTGGCATGCGCGAGTGCTCCTGTCCATGCGTCCATCCAGAGAAAAATCCCGTTCCTATATAATATTGTTAACCCAGAAATGCAGGCCTTGGTAACCTGTGCTTTCAGGTGTGCTTGATTTAAATTGCACAACTATGAGTCTCAGGACTTTGTAAGCTTTTTTTTTTTTTTGCCTTTAAAAGTTTGACTTTTATCATTCAAGCCTTTATATTATGCCACTTGTACTTCCAGTCTTGCAGCCTGCCTGTTTAATCCTCTCGTGCTTTCTTTGACATTTTAAGAAACTTTTAATTGACACACTTTGCTTGCAAAATTTTTTTAAAAACAGCTATATTTTTAAAGTGGCTTTGCGGTGAGTAAATCATGCCAACTGCATGTTCTCCTTTCTTTGTTGAGGTACTTATAGCTTCTTGACATTCTAAAATAATAACACCAGTCTCAGATGTTGCTACTTTGAAACTTAAGAAAGAGCAAAGCAGTAACATTGGATGGAACACAGACTTGTTCCAAAATGTCAAAAAAAAAATAGTAATAATAACTGAAGAGTACATAAAAGTGAAAATCCTGGCTTGATGAGTTAGTTATTTTAGTCTGTTCTGGCCCTGAGAAACGATCAGATGCCTTGACAAGTTTATCCTTTGTGGAGCTGGAAAAACACCTCAAAGGAGAGAGTGGTTAGAACATGTAGTTCACAAAGGAAAACAAAATGTTTACTATTTCAAGGATTTAAAAATACTAAATCTGCAGATTATCAGCCTCAAATCCTTTTAGGAAAGAAATGGTAGGGAAATAATTAATGCTGCATATTTTAAAAACATGTAAAATATGAAACAAAAGGTCTGTTAGTGGAACATGTACAGTCAGTAGGCTGCAGGAGGCTGCTCTACTGTTTGTCTCTGCTGAATTACACCTGAGCAAACCAGCACTGATGTTTTTCAAACATATAATTATGACTGTATGTGTTTTGATTATTGGATCTGAAAAGTTGTGGTACTGTCATCAGATGACTGTGTTTGAGAATAATATTTTAGAATAATTGTGCATGTTGTCACACCTTCTCCAGTTGTGAGTTGTCGCAAACATCCCCTTGCTCACTTATTCCTAACAGAGCCCTGACTCTATTCAGGCCTCTGCCCATTCTATCCCTGCATGGGCCTCTGCCAGGAGGTGCATCCTGATTGGTTCCACCCAGTCGTTGTGTCCATTCCCAGTGTCAGTGATTGGTTTGGGTGTGGGCACATGACACACTTCAGCCAGTGAGATGCGATGGGCAGCCTGGGGGGAGGGGTTTCTGGAGAAGGCTTCTTTGCTTCTAGCAGAGATGAACAGAGTTATCCCTTCTGCCTTTGCCCATGGCTGAGTATGGCTGTGATACCTGGCAGTGTGGCTGCCAGCTTGCAACCCTGAGAGAGGCCAGCCTAGTAAGAGGACAGACACGGAAAGCTCTTGGCTTCCCATTGATGCTTGGAGTTGCTGAATCAACTAGCCTTGGAGCTGCTGTCTTAATATGATGGCTTGTCATGTGGGAATGTGGATGAGTCTCTTTGCTTGCTAGGGTTTTCTGTTACCTGCAGCCAAGCCATCTTTATAGATACATGAATTATTTAAGATAAAACAAAAACTAAAGTGCAAAAAGAACAAAGATGACCACAACAGTGTCTCATATCACATCTAAGAGTGGTATTCAGCCTGGTCAGCGACGAGGTTTTCTGCCTAATGCAGCTCATGAACGCCTGTGCACTTACTCATTACACTTCCAGAAGGGAGCCCCATGAAAAGTACCAGCGTTCTGCTAACAGCAAATTCTAGATCGGAAATTGGTTTGTCTGCTTAAACAGAAGTGAAATAACAATGGATTAAAATGCTGTGAGATTAATTTCTCTCTCCCAAATTGATTTGAGCTGGAAGGCAATCAAGGAATGGGTGGCCTTGCCCCTTGGGGTCATCTAGGGTCCTTCTCTGTCATCCACTAGGATGTTGCTTCCATCTGCATGGTGAAAGTTGCTCCTCATCATGCCAGTGTTTCAGAGCCTGGAATAGGAGAAGAAAAAAGTCAGGATGGGCTGGGGCAGGCAGCTTCCTTTTGATCTGGAATGGCCATATTACGTCCAATCACGACTCATTGGAAGAACTTGATCACATCACTACAACCAGTTGCAAGGGAGTTTAGGAAATATTCTCTCTAGCTGGATGGTCATGTATCCAGCTAAAATCCAGAGGGTTCTGTTCATAAGAGGAAGGAAGGAATAGACACTTGGAGCAGTTAGAAGCATCTGCCACATAGTATGTCTGCTATAGTGAAGAAGAACGTGACAAGGGCAGATTGCTGGGTACCACTCTGAATGTGAAGCAAGGGTTTCAGCCATGCAGGCCAGCCTCCATGAGCAGCGTGGAGCCTTTTGCCCCTCTGACCTGCCCTGGCCTCTCTTCAGGTAAATGAAGGCGTTTGAACCAAATGATATTTAAAACCTCTTCAAACTCTGACTTTCTCTGGCATGGTCCAGTGGAGATTCTATTTCTAGAGTTGGGGAGAGGGAACAAAGACAAGGGAGAAGTAGGGTAAGTAGCTCACTCATGGCTGGTGGGTATTAAAACCATCAGCAAAATCACCGTTAATACTTACTGAGAGCTTATCAGAGGCTAGGCACTGTACCATGTTCCTAACATATCTTAACCCCACGACTCCCTCCCTATACAACCTATGAAATGGGCTCAGTGATTGTTCTCACATCTTAGATGGGGAAACTGGCTCATTATCAGGTACAGCAGGACTCTAGACCTAGCCAGTTGACCCTGGGCCCATGCACTTAACAGCCTATTGTGGGTATGACTGGGAACTGAGGTGGGATTTGTGGGGTGTGGCCAGATCATAACAGGTCCTTAAAGCAGGGCAAAGAACATTGAGTTTGGTGCTGTCCTTTATTCAGGGCCTGCTTCAGGATCAATCTGCAGCACTGATCAGCACACCCCCTGTGTTAGTCCATTTTGTGTTGTAAAGGAATACCCAAGACTGGGTAATTTATAAAGAAAAATTTATTTGGTTCACGGTTATGCAGGCTGTAAGAAGCATAGTGCCAACATCTGCTTCTGCTGAGGCCTCAGGAAGCTTACAATCATGGTGGAAGGCAAAGGGGGAGCCAGCGTATCACATGGTGAGAGTGGGAGCAAGGGAGAGAAGAGGAGGTCCCAGGCTCTTTATAACCAGCTGTCACATGAACTAACAGAGCTAGAGCTCACTCACCACCAAGAGGACAACACCGAACCATTCATGAGGGAACCACTGCCATGACCCAAACACCTCCCACTAGGCCCCACCTACAGCACTGGGGATCACATGTCAACATGAGATTTGGAGGGGACACATATCCAAACCATATCACCACCTCAGCTCCCCACTGGCTTCCCCACAGCCAAGAGGTGGCTGTTACCACTCCATATCACATCTGGGCATGCCAGTGACACAGGTCAAATCACCCCTCACCACCCTAGGGTAGGAGACAGGCTGCTTTTCAGGAGGAGACCCCCAGGTGAGAGAGGTGCCTGGGAGTGTCTGTGGTGCGGCAAAGTGCAGAATGTTCCAGGGGAGCCATGCCTCGTGACTATTAGGTATCCTTCAATATGTTGCCCCTGCTGAGAGGGGCAGGGAGGCCTCTGGGCCTGCTCCTGTCCAGTATTCCCGAAGGAGGCCAGGTGCTGGGAGGAGATAGGACCCTGGCCCTAGAAAATAAGGGTAGGTCCATGAAGTGGGCCTGTCTTTCAAGCTGGCCTGCCTGGTGGCATGGATCCTGCAATCAGACCCCTCTTCCCACTCCATCCTGCAGCTGAGTCAGCTTAGTGCCCAGAGGGCACTCCAGGGAGGGAGTGAGAATCAGTGAGTGTGTTTTCTGGTGCCGCTAATGGTAGGACACCTTGAGGTCAGTGGGGAAGCTGGCCTGGGTAGAGGGCTGTGGGGGCTGGGCCAGGCAAGCCCACCCCTTGGAGCAGCAGACCCAGACATGGCAGGGGCGCCCCAGCTCCGCCTGTGTGGCCTCTGGGCAGCTGGCTTTCCCTAGGCACAACACTTCCCTGCATGTATCAGTGTTGGATGTATCATCTTCCTTCTCTGGCTCCTTTCACAACCCAATACCTCCCCACCACCTTTAACACCATCCCTTGAGTTCATTCTGTTTTCCTAAAATTCAATCACCGATGCACCAACACCAGTCTGCTCTTCAAGATCAAGTTCTGGCATTGCCACTTCAGAAAACCAATCTGCCGTATCCTAGCCTGGATGCAGTCTTCTTTCCTCCTGATAGCACTGGTTTGATAGAGCCTAGTGATCTGTTTACTCCCTACTTCCCTCACCAGACTCTACACTTCTTTTTTTAAAAAAACTTCTTGAAACTTTTCTAAAAAAAAAAAACACCTTTAACTTCCGACATACACAGAAGCAGAGAGGAGCAGATAATGAACCCTCAAGGATCTGTCACCCTGCTTCAGCTATTGTCACCATTTTGCCAATCTTATTTCATCTATTCCCCTCGAACTTTTTATCTCCTCCGGAATATATATATATATATATATATATATATATATATATGCTATGTATATTATATACAATATATAAATTATAAATATATATATAATTTTTTTTTCAAGATGAAGTTTCTCTTTGTCACCCAGGCTGGAATGCAGTGGTGCCATCTCGGCACACTGCAACCTCCACCTCCGGGCCTCAAGCAATTCTTATGCCTCAGCCTCTTGAATATCTGGGATTACAAGTGTATACCACTATGCCTGGCTAATTTTTTGTATTTTTAGTAGAGATATGGTTTCGCTATGTTGGCCAGGCTGGTCTTGAACTCCTGTCCTCAAGTGATCTGCCCGCCATGGCCTCCCAAAGTACTGGGATTACAGGTGTGAGCCACCATGCCCAGCCCCTCTGGAACATATTAAAGCAAGTCCTAGGTCTTGTATAATTTCTCCCATAAATACTTTAGTGCCTTTTCAGCTGGGACCTTCCATATGACAAAAACGGTGTCATGTATCCTGTGTCTTGTGTTCTTACCACTTAGAACAGTGCCTGGCACCTACTGGCTGTCAGGAAATGTTATTTTGAATTGACTGACTGAATGAGTGCGTGAACTGGCTTCAGCTTTTAGAAATGAGCCTGCAAATTAAGTGGAGAACTCTGGAATGTGAATAACTGCTGTGAACTCACAGCCCCTTCATCCCAGGTGCCTTCCTGGGGTTTCCAGGAGGCTCTGGAATCTGCCCATCTTCATCAGACTTCAAGGCTGGTTTTTCTTAGGCAAGCATCTTTGATTTTGCAATTAAACTCCACTTTGATGTGACTTTGGAGAAGGAGAACTATTAAGATATAGCTTTTACCTTTGCTTGACTCATATTTTGTTCACAATTGCAGACTTGAAGGTTTTTTTTTTTTTCAATTATAATGCTGTATTTACTTAGGCCAAAATGATTCTGACCAAAAAAATCAACGTGTAGAATACATCTGAAGCATTTTCTTTAATACTATCTTTCTATTCTTGGTAATGGTATTTTAACTGCACAAATGAAAGGTAACTGTACATTTTATTTCTAGCAGTTATGGTCATGTTTAAAACCCTAAATTCTGTACACTTTGAAGGAGAGCCTGGACCAGAGTTTGTCACTAAATGTGGTGTTTTCAGCTCTTACAAGGTAAAAAATAGGCCAAGGCTTGGGCTCTGGAACTCTCTGGTGGTAGAATGGTAGCTTGTAAAAATGCCTTTGACATGTTCTTTTCCTTTTAATTCAGAAATGGTATTCATCATAATGTAATGGGAACTGCTTATTAACTAGTACTGTGTTTCAAAATTGTATTCTAAAATCTTTTCTTTCACAGCTCAGACTTGTAATAAGGTTGAATTGAGTTAGCTGGGTTTTCTGTTTTTGTGTTTTGTTTTTGCTGTTTCATCAGGAATTCAGAGTAATAATTCAATTTCTAGGTTTCAGATATTCTTACCACGTGGGTTTAGCACAGGGGACTGCAGCTGTGCCCAACAGACATGTGATGACTGACAACTATTTTTTTTTTTTTTTCAAATGAGTTGATTTAATTTCAGGTGATACAAAGTTTAGGGTAGAACAAGGACCAAAGAGCAGACTGGCAAGATTCTGAGCTGGTTTTACTTTAAATTCACAGTTATGGTAGGAATGACTTAGTGAAAACAACTAAAGAGATGATGAGCCACTGTAAGATTTTTTTTTTTTTTTTACAAAAGTTTATTCTTAAATGTACAACAGCTCCAAGACAACACTTAATTCAAGCTATACGTGGCAAAAGATGTTATGGCAGGGAATAGAAAGGTTTAAATACGGATGCAATAAAGGGTCACCATCTCCTCAGGCACAAGGAACAGGTTACTTTTTGCCAGATTTCTTAATTCCACCTGTGGCTAAGGGCCCCTTCCCCGCGGCCTTCGCTTTTAGCTCCTCGAGTTTCTTCTGCTCCTCTTTTTGTTTCTGCTTGAAAGCCTTATCTTCCTCGTCCATCTCCTTGGCCTGCTTCTTGGGCTGTTTCAGTGGCTTCTTCTTGCCACCTTCGCGGCCGGACATGGCGCCTGCCACCTGACTGACAACTATTTTATGTTCAGCCTGGACATATAACAGTTGTTTACACGGAATTATTTGTGGGAATTGGATTTGGTCATGATGCCATATTGAGCCAAGAGCATCTTTTCCACAGAAGGTGATGGGACTTGAGAGATGTTTGGGGATTAGAAGATGTGGGAGCTGTAATCCCATAGCACCTCACCCTGCTGGTGAAGCAGGGACTCTTCCTGTGGATCTTATTTTTAGGGCTGTGAGCAAGCAGGCTGTGGGGGTTCTGCTCTGGGCTCAGAATCCTGGCTGTCGCCTGGCATGACTTGTATGAGTCTCACCAGATGTCTTGAGGAGCTGTTGTAGACCCCAGGGGTAGGAGCAGAGCTCCTATGGAAAGAAGTGCAGGAAGATGGCAGGAAGGGAACCAAGGACTGCGTGACTTCTTGAGTGGCTGCAGGAGCCTCCTACCTACCTGGAGATGGAAAGGGGGAGAGGGAGCTCTGGAAAACTCAGGCTGGAGATTGAACCACAGTGCCAGAAAGAGCCAGTTGGCTGGTACCTCATCTTCTTGGGGTGGGGCCCAACAGAAGCTGAGGCAGATGTTCCAGGCTGGAAAACCTAGGGCAAGGCAGGAACACAACAGCTGAGTCAGCCCCCAGGAAGGCTCACAGTGGCAGAGGAGCCATGAACATGGTTGCAGACGTGGCTGCCTACCCTGATGGATGGGATGGGGCCAGTGAGTAGGGGAGGGGCCAGTGGCCAGGATTTGAAAGCAGAGCCATAGCATGGAGTAGAAGCAATAGTTCAAGGAAAAGGGCAACTCCTTGTGTTTAGATTGTGGTATAGGTGTCTGTGTGATTCTTCCTGAGTGTGGAAGTCAGACATAGTACATATCTGCTCAACAGTAGGGCTCTGCCTGTTGTGAGATTTGCTCCCCACTGCCACCTGCTCTTTTGTCTCTTATCCTCAGTCTTATTTAAAAAGCAGGATCCTGCAGCTCAGAGAAGTGGAGCCAGTTGTCCAGACACACAGAAAATAAGCAGCAGAGCTAGGAATTGAACACAGATCTGCCCATCTCTAGAGCCTCATCCTTTACACCACATTAGGGCTCCTTTCAGTCTCTTCCACTGAAGTGTCCCCAGCAAAGAAACACCTACAGCAGCAGAACCACACACTCCACTTCCCATGTTGGACACAGGCACATGCACGTGTACACACACACACCCCCCTACTCCTTGGGATCCTAGCTTCAGCTGCAAACTTCTTCAAATCCATGTGGATTTTGGATTCTATCATCATTATTTAGCTATTTTAAAAAACCAAGACTAAAGTATGATCATTATCTTCAAGTTTTCTAGTGAAATGGGCTCCAAAAGAAGGTATCCTGGGATTCGGTGTTCCTCTGGCCAGGCTGTGTACATACACCCGTAGGGCTGTGATCACACCAGACTAGTCCCTAGCACAAGTAGAAATAATGGAAATGCTGACCATGCTAGAGGCTATCAGAGGAGAGTCAGAAGTGGGAGGGTGCAGACCCCAGAGAGTATCAAGGGGAAACGGTGGATGTTCCCACTGTTCAGCAAATGAAAAGTCACAGATAGGTGGAGATGTCAGCAGTGCAGACTGGAAGCAGTCAGGCAGTTACACGATCCCAGCCATCTGGTTAACCTAACAGATTTGAATCTGAAACTAAATATAGCTGCTTTCCCAAAAAGCACTCCACACATTAAAGAACATAGACAAGATGGAGATTTTCATGTCGTGCTTACAGATGAAGATATTGAGATCTAGATCCTGGCTTAGAATTTCCTGGTGAAGATGCAAGGCATTTCCTGTTGATTGTATCAGTTAGATTTTGCTTTGTATCAAGTTCCCAAAACTTACTGGCTTAAAATAGCAACCATTATATTTGCTTATAATTCTGGGGACTGGCCATGCAGTTCTTTTAGTCTGGGCAGAGCACTGATAACCATCTGCTGGTGGCGTGGCTGGAGCAGGGTGATCTGGGATGGCCTCATTCACAGGTATGGTGACAGCAAACTGTCACCACAGTTTGTTTGAAGGGAGCCTCAGCAGGGACTGCTTACCTTGGCTCCATGTGGTCTCTCATGCCCCAGCAGTCTGGCCTAGGGTCTTCACATGGTGGTCTCAGTGTTGCAAAAGTAGCAAAGGAAGACAAGCCCCAGTGCATAAGTACTTTTCAAGTCCCTGCTTGCAACACATTTGCTATTGTCCCATGGCCAAAACAAGTTCCTTGGCCAAGCCAAAAGTCAGTATAGTAAAAGACCAGGTAAGCCCATGGATACAAAGGGCATGAAAAAATTGGGGGCTGTTACTGCAACAATTTACCATGCTATAAAACCGAGACTTATAGCAAGTAGCCACTGTTTCCACCGAATGCCCGCCTGAAGACAACTGTAAACCATACTGCGGCTAATCCCTTATGAAAAGGCAGTGTCAGCCGGGCACAGTGGCTCACACCTGTAATCCCAGCACTTTGGCAGGCAGATCACCTGAGGTCAGGAGTTCGAGACCAGCCTGGCCAATGTGGTGAAACCCTGTCTCTACTAAAAATACAAAAATTAGCCGGGTGTGTGGTGGCAGGCACCTGCAATCCCACCTACTTGAGAGGCTGAAGCAGTAGAATCATTTGAACCCAGGAGACTCAGGTTGCAGTGATCCAAGATCACACCACTGCACTCCAGCCTGGGCTACAAGAGCAAAACTCTGTCTCAAAAAAAAAAAAAAGAAAGAAAGAAGAAAATACAGTATCAAGTAAGACCATAGGAAACATACTTAGCTGTACTTTTGGCCTCTCCCACGAGACAGGGAGGGGAAAATCCCTTAAGAGCATGGAAGCAGGAAGTAGTTGAGGGACAAGACATGACCCAGCAGCAGAAACAAGGCCCTCGCCTCCCACATGCAAACGCAGGGCAACCAGCAGGCAGTTCGGCCTCTGAGGTGATGACACAAAAGACACCACGCGGCATCAGAAACCGGGGGTGGGTGATTCCCCAGGGCCAGCACAGTGGCTTCCCAGGCCCAGAGTGAGAGACCTGAAGACAAGATTCGCACCAGAGCTGCAGAGGGAGGGATGTGCAGGAGAACATGTGTATGTATAGTACTGAGCTTGGGGCATGGAGGCACTGACTCTTGGTTAGGGATAGTGACTCATGGGACAGAAATGTTTCCCTCAAGCTCTTCCTTTCCATCTTGGGCCTGGGAGAATGGCTCCCACAAAGAAGGGTGGCAAGAAGAAGAGCCATTCCGCCATTAACAAGATGGTGACCTGAAAATACACCATCAATATTCACAAGCATATTCAAGAAGCATATTCAAGAAGGGGCTTCAAGAAGCGTGCCTCTCCAGCACTCAGAGAGATTGAAGGAGAGGGGGACTCCAGATGTGCACATTCATGCCAGGTTCAACAAAGTTGTCTGGGCCAGAGGACTAAGGCACGTCCCATACCATCATGCACAGCTATCCAGGAAACGTAATGAGGATGAAGTTTCAACAAACAAGCTCTATATTTGGTTACCTATGTACCTGTTACCACATTCAAAAATCTAGTCGATGTGGATGAGAACTAACTGCTGATTGTCACATATGCCAAATAGAGTTACAAAACCACAAAATCAATAAATAAAATGAAATTGGGATCTGTTTGTTAACAGAGATGCTGGTTGCTGGACACACAAGCGCAAACCTAAGGTGCAAGTGTGTTTTCATCAATCTGTTAGCAAATGTTCTCTTTTGGTAGAAAGTCTGACAGGTCCCTTAAATAAGTGGGTTTTCAAAGTCACCTACTGGGCCCTTGGGGAGGAGGTGGTAGGCAAGGGGCTCTGGGAGTCTGGCTCCTGCTTCATTCCCAAAAGATGTGCTTTTCATAGTATAGCTTATTGAGATAGGATTCACCCCAGGTGTACAGCTCAATGGCTATATTCAGTTATATTCACAGTTATGCAGCCCTCACACATTAGCAGGTGAGCTTTTATCTGATTTTGTCTGTCTGGTCTCTGAAGAAGATTATATTTGAATGGGGAAAAGATTCAAGTTTGAAATTACCGTTACAATCTAACTGTAGTTTAAGAACCTTTTCTAAAGAGAATATGGTTTGCAAGTTCTCTTTAAAATCTCAAAGAGAACCAGGAAATAAACTTGACTTCTAAAACTGTTAGGGTAAAAGTTATAGTAGTCATTCATTTTTTTTTTTTTTTTCATAGAAGGGACATTTAGGACCTTATTCAGCTTTTTTAAAAAGTCCTTTTGCACACTTCTAATGTGGTTAGGGGAATTTTGAATAGGCAGGCCGAGGCTTGCAGAAGACCCATGGATACAGCTGAAACAGGCTTAGTGGTCCAGGATGAAGGGAGGTCTCAATTAGCAGATGGGGCTAGTCAGTGTAGGAGCAAATCCTTTTGCACACCCAAACGATCCCCCAAGGCATTACTGTGGGACATGTTGCAATGACTGTTGTTCAGATTAACAATTACAATTAAAGAATACCAAGATCATTTCAGCAGAATGTCCATCAGAAAACGTTGAACATTTAAAGGTTAAAGGTCACAGCAAGATGAGTCCATGTGAAGATTTCCCTCATTGTCGAGCACATTGTAAATACTCAATAAACATCCTTTGTGTTTTTCCTTGGGAAGGTCATGTCTGTAAAATATCTCATTCCCTATTGATGTCAGATGAACAAAGCATTCATGAACTGGTTTTTGCTTACTAACTTGAAGGGAGCATTCTCGCTTGGGCTTATTTGGGGGCAAAGCCTAATCATAGAGCATGCTGTTGTTCTCCAGCTAGAGATGCATGCTTCCCTGCCATGGGACTGGGCTAATCACATTATTTTCAGTTGACAAATTTGGTTATTTTCAGTTGACAAATTTAGTTTTCCACCTCTAAACACTCATTTACCACCTCTGCTTTATTCACAGGACATGTTCCTGATTTGAGGTGAAACCATGAAGAGAAAATAGAATACTTAATAATGCTTTTCCGCAACCGCTTCTTGCTGCTGCTGGCCCTGGCTGCGCTGCTGGCCTTTGTGAGCCTCAGCCTGCAGTTCTGTGAGTAGAGCTGGGCACCGCAGGTCGTGGGAGGGTGTGGGCTTCATAGGAAACAAGGAGGCCCCAAAGCCTTGTTTTATAAATGAACAATGAAGCTGAAGACAGCAAAGTCTTTTTATTGTTGGCGTTCACAGTGGCCGGTTGCAAGGAGGGATCCTAAACCACTGAGCAGTATTCTGTGTGCTCTTTTGACTTTTGCATGAATTCCTGAACTGCCTGGTTATTCCCAGATTTTTTGTTCAGATTCACCAGATGGAGACACTGAGTGGCCCTGCTTGACTTCTTATGCTGAGCCACACAGAGCAGAGGTGTTTGGCCCTTTGATTGGGTCCTTGCAAGTTGGGTGTCTGTTTAGCGTTCAGTCAGCCGCGGGGCTGGAGTTGTTTGGGGGAGGGTGGGGAGATTAGGTCAACAGTATCAAACTCACCCCCCAGGCAGCAGGGGCTGCATGGGAAATCCCGTGTGACGAGGCAGGAGAACTCTGATAAAGCCAGGCCACGGGCCTCACCATGCAGCATCCTCCACTGAGATTCGTAGGCTCAGGCCAGGCCCCAAATCTGTGCACACTACAGCTCACCTAAGAGTGGCTGTTCTCAGACACGGATCTGGCCCCAGGACCTCCTTAGTGGCAACCCCTCAGTGGTGGCCCATGGTCTTCTGGGAGGCCCCTTGCCCTCCTGTGGCCCCTCTCTGCTTCTGCTGTGCTCAGATCCTGGTGCTCCTTTGCCAAGAGCGTTCTCCTCCTCACTGCCTCTCATTTTTTCCCTTTCGGCCCTTGCCTTTTCTCCTCTAGGACCCTTCCAGGAATACTTAAGGGTTTGGTGCTTCTTTTATATACATCAGGATGCCCTGAATCCTTGAACCTGTCTCCCTCCCTCCTTCCCTTCCTTCTTTCCCCCATTTTTTTCTTGAAATAGGGTCTTACTCTGTTGCCCAGGCTGGAGTGCAGTAGCACGATCACAGCTCATTGCAGACTCAACATCCGAGTTTAGGAATTTAGGTAATCTTCCCACCTCAGCTTCCTGGGTAGCTAGGACTGGAGGCGTGCACCACCACACCTAGCTAATTTTTTGTATTTTTATAGCGACAGGGCAGGGTTTCACCATGTTGCCCAGGCTGGTCTCAAACTCCTGACCTCAAGTGAGAACATAAGTGTTACCTAAGCATAAATCTGTGCATTATGGATTAGTGCCATTTTTTACAGCACAATAATAAGCAACCAATAAAGCAATTAAATAAATGGAGCAATTAAACTCCGTTTTGGGGAAATTCCAAAGTCACAGTTTACCTAGAAGAAGAAGAGCAGTAAGAACATCGGCCTCCCTAAGTTCTGGTATTACAGGCTTGAACCACCACACCCGGCCTCCTCCTTTCACTAACCATGCACTAGTATAATTTTCAGTTCTTGTGTCTTTTCCTTCTACCAGATTGTCTGCTCGTTGAGAGCAGGACCACGTCCTGTTTCTCTCTGTATCCCAGGAACCAGCACCGCCCAGCACATAGTAATATTTTGTAAATGTCTGCTGAATGCATGAATCCATGCCTGCTCTAAAAAGCAGATGGACCCTTATTTTCTTTCCTTCTGTTGCTGTGTATTTGAAGCTGAGAAAACATCTGTGTGATGCCAGGAATTGTGTTGTTGCTGTCACCTGCCTTCTCTCCATTTAACCACCTCACCCTGATGGGCGGGAGACAAGCAGTTGGCACCCACACCACCCAGGACAGCTGTGTGAGGAGGGGCATTTCTGTTGCAGATTGAATGATGGGAAGGAGGGCAGGTGGCTCAGTAAGTGGGATGTTATGAGTGCAGAGGAACATGGGGAAGGCTTGGCTCTAGGAAGAGGTGGTTTCAAGAGAGGAGGCCTTGAGGAAGTTTCCCTGATTCACTTCCAATTGTGACATATTTCCATGCACATGCATATGACAGGCTATTTCTAATAGTAAAAAGAATTAAAAATACTCGTTTTATCCTTCCAGAATTGGAAAAGAGGTCAAAAGAAGGTGGGCATCAGAAGTTTAAAAATATTCCAGATGGCAAATGAATTGTAAAATATGAATCCTTTCCAAAAAGTGTGGTAAGATTTTCAGTAGTTTAATTGTTTATAAATTTTCATTAAAAATTTTCCATCCTTTGGTTGGAGAGGTAGGATGTTACAATCAACCCTGATTTTATTTTGAGAGGCTGACAGGTTCTGAGACGTGAATGTGTGTTACTTGTGTTTGTGGCATTTCTCTTGCATGAGCTGGTTTCCACGTCACCCAATTGGCCTGTGTGTTTTGCTTATATAACTCTTCTGAAAGTACCTTCTGTTTTAGGAAAGCCAATTTTCAGCCATACTTTTTTAAGGAAAATTTTGCAGGGTAAATTAGCCTGTCTGGGTCTGAGCTCTTTATTCTTGGATACGTTGGAGATCGGAAAGATATTAAGATATGGACGTTCTTACTGCTCTTCTTTTAGGTAAACTGTAACTTTGGAATTTCCCCATTTCTGTAGAAGTGAGTTTAATTGCTCCATTTATTTAGTTGCTTTATTGGTTGCTTATTATTATGCTGTAAGAAACGGCACTAATTCGTAACGCACAGGTTTACGCCTATATACCACCTATGTTCTCATTCTTATCTTAAAATATATGGACTTTTTTCTTTACCATTTCTTTTTACTTATTTTTGAATACAAAATTAGCATATATAATTACTTTAAGTAACATATTTGAGGCAACCAAGTATAACTCGGTTTTCTCATGCTTTAAGTAAAGAGTATGGCTTTGTTATCTGAAATGATCCATATATTTTATTTGGTCTTGTTGGTAGTTTTCTTTTCCTGATGTTTTGAATATGAAAAAGAAATAGCCCAGGTTACGATTCAAAAATCAGATTGCTTAAATAAGTATGTCTTCCTCTGGATACAGAAAGTATGTAGTGAACCCACATATATTTATTAAATGCTTATGTGTGTTTGACATTTTTCTACACTGTGGAAGTGGGGGTAGTAAGGAAATACAGAAAAGATTAAGATACTGTTCACAGTTTCTCAAAATATATTCATCTTAAAAGGTGCCAATGACTTGCTATATGCTAATAGTCTTTAATAAAAATAATTCCATTTATGTTTTCAAGTCTTTAATGTTTTGTGTTTGGAAGGTGAAACATTCTGAAATTCCCGATGTTTGAATTGTAGAAGGGAACAGGCAAGGCATAGATATTTTCGGTTATTGTAGTTAAAATACATACAAGTGGAAAAATAACTTCAAATTAAAGGACTCCTTTAGTGCAGCAAGGAAAGACTGTCAGGATGTGAAGACTTAGAAATCATGAGTTATATTTCTGCTTTTTGTGCTCATTTGTAGTCATTCACTTCCCTCCTTGGCCCTTGCATTTTCTTAATGCTGATTTTGTGCTCATTTCTCCATGTTCTGACCACCATTCCCAAAATGGTGGTGTGACAGGAGCACGCAGGCTCTAGAATCGTAATTTGAATGTCAGCTTCCCTGCTAAGTGGCTGTGTGTCCTATTCCTTCTTCTGTAAAATAGAGTTAATTATTGCGGTTTTGCAAGGTTGCTGTGAGAACGGAGATATGGGAAAACCCTTGGCTCATGGAAGCATAGCCAACATAAACCTTTTAAGCAAACCAGCTCAGAGTTCCATCATAGTGCACCATCATCAGAAACCAGGGCTCCTGGTTTTCCAGAAGTTTCCAGACTTTACGTTACTTCAGCCACTTGGTGGGGGAAGCTTTTGAAATAGATCACGCATGTATGTGTTCTTAATCAGAGTGCGTTGGCCATGATGGGGTTAATTTATACTGAGCACATGGCACGCATATCTGGGGTTTCCCTCCTGGTCAGGGCCCCGATTGGCTAGAGCAGAGTCAAAGGGAATGCTGAAGGTGAACTGGAGATTCAGATTCCCAGTGGGAAAAGAGGAAGAGAGGAGGGCTAACCTGCAAAAATGAGAGTCAGGGTTGTCGTCAATATCTGAAGGGCCCTTTCTGCAAGAGGTGGTGAACATGGAGACACATTTCAGTTAAGCATATGGTAGAACTTCCTGAAAGTCAGTGCCATGCAGAGGTGGAATGGATGGTGTGTTCTCCATCACCGGAGTCTACAAACTCTGGAGGGCTGCTCTTTGAAGAGTAAAGTATTGGACAGGTCATTGAGTCTGATCCCATTTAAAGTCTCTTTAAACTCTGAGGTTTTGTGAATTTTGTCTTTTCTCATTGATCCAGTGCCATGAGTATGTGAAACTTTGTTCTTTAGCAAATGTTCTTTAGTTTCCACTGTGTGTTAGGCCCCAGGCTGAGAGTTTAATCCCTCAAGGGCCCCAGGGAGCTCTTTGTCCAGTGGAGAAGAATCACAAGCCGACACCCTGGAATACCAGGTGCTGTGTGCTGGGACAGGTAAGAGGCAGCAGCACAGCGGGGTCAGAAAGAACGTGGGCTCTGGATTCAGACTGCCTGGATCAAATCCTTGTCCTGCCACTTACCAGCTATGTGACCACAGGCAACTTCTTTACCCTCTCTGTGCCATGGTTTCCCCATCTGTAAAATGGGGACAATGATAGTTCGTATTTCATAGGGTTGGCAAAGGATTCAGCGAACTAATATTTATAAAACACCCGGAACAGTACCTGGCACATAGTAATCACTACGTATGTGTTTGTTAAACAAATGAATTAGAGATCGTTTATGGAAGGGTAGTGTGAGAGACTAGAGTACAGGAACCCAATCCAGCTTGGAGTTGGGGAAGACCCCCTAAAAGAGGTGGCATCTGAGTTCATCCTTTAAAGAAAGCAGGAATGGTCAAGGAGGCAGCTGAGTACAGGTGCTCCTGGCCAAATGTGCAAAGGCAGAGTGAGAGAGAGCAGGCCTGTGTGAGTAACCTGTAGGTAGCTGTGAAATTGGAATGAACTCTGGGGCCTACCTCCTATCCCTACACTATTCCTGAGGCTGTGAGGAGCCACTGAAGCAAGGAAGACACTGTCAGATTTGTGTCTTGGAAAGACTACAGTCCAGTACCGTGTTTTCCAAAGCACCTTCATCAGAACAACCTGGGAAGCTTGTCAAAATGCATGTTCCAAAACCAAAAAAAAAAAAAGCACATTTTGTGCCCTGCCTTACAGAATCAGAATCTTGGTGGTAGCAGAACCCAGAAATCTGCATCTTTAACAAACTCCCTGGGTGAGTCTAATGCACACAAAATCTAAGAACTGCCAATCCAGAGGCTGGTGAAAAAGGGTGATGCTGGGAGGCACCTCAGAGGCTGTTTTGCTCATCTAGTAGCAAGCTGAGTGATGCCCCAATGAAGGTATTGACCCTGAAAGGAAGAAGCAAAACCAGGAGACATCATGGTGGTTCTGTGGAACTCTAGCTAATTGGGTGGTGTCGTGGGGCTAGGATGTTGGGGTCGGGGGGACTCTACCATGGCACCCAGGAGTCTGGCTCCAGGAGTTCAGTAGACACTTCATTCATGGATGCATTCATTCACGTAAATGTCTCATTTCCTTCTGGGATAATTCTGCCATAGGTGGAAGTAAATTCTCAGAACACAGACTGGGAAGTCAGCCATGCAGGGCTGGTGGCTCCCTGGTCTGAAGGGAGAGGCCAAGGGAAAGTGCTCAGAGCAAGAAGGGACGTGGGACAGGACCTAGGCAGCAGGACAAGCTGGGGCAGAGCAGGAAGGAGACCAGGCTGGGAGGAGTCATTGAAGGGCGTGGACATCATTGGAGGTAGCCAACGGGCCCAGTGGATGCAATGTCCTGCCTAAGAGTGGACCTGAGGGTCTGAGGCCTATGAGAGACCCTGTCAGAAGCCACCTTCTGGGGACTTTGTATTCCCTGCTGGTGAAGCCCTGGTTTCCGGAGGACCAGGGCTCCTTGGAGCCGTGGGAGCTGCTCCAGACCAACAGCCTGTGAACTTGTTTTGTTTGGCCCATCCCCTGTTTTTAGATTTTTAAATTTATTTACCAATGTTTTAAAACTAGGCAATTTCATGTAAACTTCCAGCTCCTCTTTGAAAAACCAGACTCTGCAGCAACCTGCGGCCCACAGTGCATTACAGCGACCGCTGGCAGGAGCCGGGCAGCTGAGTCGGGGGCTGCCTCCCTGGGCCCGGGGAGTGCTGTCTTGGTCGCCACAGTGCCCACCTGACTAGTTCCTGTCAGCTTCTGAATTTGTACCCTGTGATGCAGATGGAAGAGAGAGCCAAAAGAAAATCTGGGCAGATAGAGGACAAGGGGCCACGAAGGAGACAGAACAGCAGTAGCCACGGGGTGGCCTGCGGACAGGAGTGGTCTAGAAGCTAAGGGGGCAACCTGCTTAGAAGTTCTCACGTTGGGAGCTGAGGAGGCCCCACTTAGCCAGCTCTGTGTGTGTGAGAGAGGGAGAGACAGAGGGAGAGAGGGAGAGACGGGCGGAGAGAGGGATAGATGAGGGGGAGGGGGGAGAGATGGCGGGGGGAGAGAGGGAAAGATGAGGGGGAGAGAGGGAGAGACGGCGGGGGAGGGGGAGAGAGGGAAAGAGCATGCATGTGTTTTCGATAATTTCCCTGGGAACTCTCCTACCTGCAGAGCTATCATGTTTCCTGTGGCCCCGATCCCCTATATCCCCTCCCTTTTTCTGTGCTGCTTTCAGTCTGATATCCGCTAAGAAAGAAAATAACAATGCTTGATAGAACAGTGTGTACATTAACATAGAACTGCCTCTGAGTAGGCAAGCAAGGAGCCCCGACAGGTGCCAGGGTGCTGTGACACCTTCCTCGGTGGTTCAGACCCTTGTGTCCTCAGTCCTGCTCACTCTTGTAGATGGCCATTAGCATTTGTGGTTTCGACTCTTTGCAGGGACCCCTGAGATCTGTAGTATATAGTGATAGTGATTCTGCTGAGGCACACATCTGGATGAAAGTAGCGGGAAGTGAGCTGCTCAGCTGCTGAGGAAGCCACGTCCTGCCACACAGCCAGGGGAGGTGGTCATCCCCTGTTCTTTGTCCTGTGTACGTTCAGCGGAGAAAAGCACAGAGTGGTATGTTTGAATCTGGGGATGCGTGAAAATCTCAGTATGCTTCTTGGAAAAGGTTTGGGGATGCAAGCCCTTAGAATGCCCAGGGTCTAACATACTGCGTCCTCTATTCTAAAAGCCTCAATGTGCTTCCTCCTAGGCTTTTATTTTGTTCAGCTGGAGACAAAAAGTATGAGAAATTGAAAGTGAAGGTTTACATTGTTAACCTAAGAGTTCTGTCATATCGCCATCTCTTCATTGTGACCAAAGTTTTAAATTCTATATTTTTTTATTAATTTTGGTCCTTTTCTTAAAGATTTTACTTTCTGTTTGATTTCTGGGAGTTTTAATTTTGCTTTTCCTCAGAATGCTTTATGTCCAGTTGCCACATAGAGTTAAATATCTGCAGGTGAAAAAAAAAAAATACCATAGATGAGTGACAAAATTAAATCTGACAAATAAGCTATTGTCACAATTTCTTAAGCTCATGTTGTAGATGCATTGGAGTGGGAAGGTGAGAGTGTCATGTAGCAGGTTCTTCTGCAAGCTGAGAATGGACACATTTATGTCTGTGGGTCATTTCTAGTTTTCTTTCAGGGTGGAGCTAGGTAATGACCTCCCTCCCTCCGTCTCTGTCTCCCTCCCTCCCTCTGTCCCTCTCTGTCTCCCTCCCTCTCCCTCTCTCCCTCCCTTCCTTTCTCCCTTCTTCCCTTTTTTCTTCTTAGTTCCTTATCTTAAAGAAGTTCTCATCAATAATTAGATGAGGGGTTAGAGATATCTGTTTAAAGATGTTTACTGCAGCATCATTTGTAATAGGAAACAAAGGAGAAGGCAACCAACATGTACAACAGTAAATACCCCATTACCTCATGATCACTTAGACATGTCTCTATTGACTTGGAAGGTTGTGCATAATATATTAAATTTAAAAATGGTACCTTTATATGGGGGTGGGTGTGGGGGAGAGAGAGAGAGAGAGAGTGAGTGTATGTGTCTTGAGTCAGCAAGAACAAGTACTAGCTAGTTAGTAAAAATAGAAAGCATTAGTAGAAGTATTCAGTGAATTCAGGAGAGTGCCTGGAGATCTCCAGGATCCACTGAAGAGATGAACAGAATAGAAAGCCACAGGATTTATGTGGCTGTACCCACTGCAGGGAGAGTGTGAGCCCAGCTGGAGTCTGATAGCCAGAGTGTGCGCCCGCTGAGCCAAGCCACCCAGCGCAGACCCCACTCACTCCCTGTTGTCTTGGCAACAGGGCTTTGGCCCCATGCTGATGACATTAAAAGGAGGAAGCCGACCTTGAAATGAAGTGAGTGCTGATCAGAGGCAGAGCCCTGTCATGTACTAGCAGCCCCACCTCACAAGAGGGAAGGAAGAGGCTGATCTAAAAGAAGCTACAAGGGCAGAATCTGAATCCTGTACACAAGGGTGAAGTAGGGCGGGCACCTGGGAGGGAGCTCTGGGACTGCCTCACCATCGTGCCCTCACTGTCATCCTGCCCTCCTGCCAGTGTGGCTGTCATACACACGGCAGATGCACTCTGTGCCTCAGAGCCGTAGCTCAGGGGTGAGCTCAGCTGAGAGAGAATGGGGAGGTGGCTGGGATGCATGGCCCCTCTCTAGGATTTATCTGGCTGGAGCTTCAGCATCACATCTTGCCTCTCTGCCTTTCTCTTTTCCCTGTGTCATCCGAGGGGCTGGACTCCACTGGCCAGGGGTCTGTCCGTCCACACCAGCCCTAGGTATCTACCAGAGGATGGGGCAGCTCTTGTGGGATGTCCACATGCCTGAGAGTGCAGGCCCCACCCTGGGCCACATTCTTTCTTTCCTTGAGGTGGCCTCCCCAAAGCCCCTCGCCTGCCTGGCTATGTCTTTTGAGCCTGTACACAGAAGGCAGACCACCCACCCACCCTCAAGGACAGGTTGCTGGTTTGGTGGCCTCAGTGGGTTGCAGACCTTTGAGACACAGGAAACTTATTTGCTCCTCTTGGGGAGAGAGAACAATGTCCTTGGGCCTGAGTGACCATCCGTCATCATTCCCACCGGAGCAGGGACAGAAGCACATGTTTAGCCTCTGACAGGGCACATATATACTCAAATACTAAAATATTCCTTGTGGGGTTCTCTGGGTGGTAGGATTTATGGGTGATTTTCCTTTTCTTTTTATACTTTAGTGTTGAATGACTATTTTAGGATGAACTCATGTTTTTTAGGAAGCCTAAAGACCCCTTTTTATTTTGAAAAAAGAAAATATGTTCATCTCTTCTTGAGTGTTGAAACTGAAAACCTGTTTCCAGGTACATTGGGTTCTTAGCCTGAACCCGTGGACTTCTGCGTTGTCCCATGGGGTTTCAGGGGTCCTGTAAACCTCCAGAAGCCAAATTCACAAGACTGTGTTCACATCGTCTTTCAGAGATGAGGGTCAATCATTTTCATCAGATTCTCAAAGATGAGGGTCATAACCTTCATGACCCAAAAAGGTTAAGGAGACAGGTTCTTTTCATGGTTGTTTTTGGAGGCCTGTCCTGGAAATCTCTTATTTCCAGTTTCTGTCTTGAGTGTGTGGTGATTTGGAGTCTGGTGTTGGCATCATCTAATCCAATGGCCCTGTTAGGGTAAGGCCAGTTACCAGCAGCTCCCAGAAGAGTGTAGGGTTTCCCGACTCCTCTGAGAGGCTGCAACTGGGGCTCAAGCCCAGGCCACAGGGGGAGACCCCATGCCCAAGCAATGGGTGGACTTAGGTCCCAGAGGCAAATGTCAGAGGAAAGGGTCAGAGAGGGAGGAGATAGAGCTTGCAAATAGCCCAGGGAGGAGAGCTCCAGGCTGATAGGATGTGCCCAGCCCTGAACTCTGCTGGAGTTCTCCGGCTCCCTGAATGCTACCAGGCGTATCAGAAGCACTTAATAAATTCTTACCTAATGTGGTTCACCATGAGGCAACATTAAGAATGAGGAAAACAAGAAAGGTTGGTGTATTGCAACTCAAAGTGGATAGATCAAAATGGGAAAAGCAGATTCAACTGTTTGATCAATCTCATTTATGTAAAACCAAGTGTCTCAAAGTCTACAAATGTGGGCTTGACTTTTCCCATTTCACCTGTATAACATGATTCCCACTCCAGCCTTTAAAAGCAGATGATGAGAGGCAGATAACAAAGGTGGGCTCTTCGCTGGGGTTCTGGTTTTCATTTGACAGTTACAATACACTTTTAAAATTCAGTACAGGTTAGAGACAGGGTGGGCATTTAAGATAATTTAGTGGGTTGAGGAGCACTAAGGGAATTGTGGGAACTGACAGAGCATGTCATTATTCCTTGGCAGACCAGTGAAGGAGAGATAATTCAAGAGCCTTTTGGTTTATTTGGGGGAGGAAATTGGAGAAATTAGGTGGCAGGAGTGGGGGTGTTTTAGCTTATGAGGAAGCGCTATCTCAGATAAGCTGAATGTATTTAAGGGAGCCAGAAAGGCTGCTAAAATTGGAGTGGCCGAGAGGAGAAGGGAGATTGGCTGGTTGTGCTTTTGTGAAGGGATGGACGCAGGGGTTTGATATCCCTTCCAGATCCCAAGTTGAAGGGAGCACCGAGCCTGCAAGAAACAGGAATAATCATATCCAGGGGATGGATGTAGAAAATAGCATTCATTCATTCATTCATTTATAAGATGAGGTCTCACTCTGTCACCCAGGCTGGAATGCAGTAGTATGATCAGGGCTCACTGCAGCCCCGAACTCCTGAGCTCAAGCGATCCTCCTGCCTCAGTCCCCCGAGTAGCTGGAACTCTAGGCATGCACCACCACATCCCGCTCACTTTTTAAACATTGAAAATAGTATTTCTTGATTCCTTACCAGAATCCATTCACGGTGGTATCTCATCATCATCATTACCACCCTGATCTGTAGGTATCATCACCTTCATTTGACAGATGAAGGAAATGAGGCACAGAGAGGCAGGGATACTTGCCCCAGGTCACACAGCTAGGAGGTAACAGAGCCAGGACATGAACTCACATCTTTGTAATACTATAGCTCATTTGCAGCCCCCAGCCCCAGGCTACCTCCCTGCATTCAGAACCATGGTAGCAGGGGCAACTGAGGACAGATGTCAGTGGAGTTCCAAGGAAAAAGTGACTGTAGTCCCCTAAGGAAGTGACTAGCATATGCAGTCACATATGCAGGTAGATTTCTGTCCTTGGCCCTATCCCAGGGCCTTGGTATAGGGAGGTGACCTGGATATCAGGGAGGTTGGCTTGGCACCCTAGGGGAAAGAAACTGGTGTGTCCTTGTGCAAGTCAAAGTAACTCCCAGATAATGAGCTGGCAGCAGATGCTCGGGTATAACTTTATCTGCTGCCCCTATGGCTGTTGAGTTTCAGGGATAACTAAGGTTCCCTGAGGTTCAAAGACCAGACAGGGGTTTGTGGCCTAGCAGCCTGTGCTGTTATGATCTGACTCTGACCCTGGCCTTTTCCCTCCTTTTTTCTATTCCATGGGGACCATCAACGGAATAAACAAAAATCAAAATGAGCAAATCATCATTAGATGAAACATGTCTCTCTAGACAAGTTTCTAGTGTTCGCTACTAACCCAAGTCTAGTTGATTAGGTCGTGTTTTGCTTAAAGCTGTTATTGACCACTCCTGGGCTCTCTAGAGGGGCAGAACTAATGGAATATATATATATATTTTTTTTTATAAAGGGGAGTTTATTAAGTATTAACTCACATGATCACAAGGTCCCACAATAGGCCATCTGCAGGCTGAGGAGCAAGGAGAGCCAGTCTAAGTTCCAAAACTGAAGAACCTGGATCCGATGTTCAAGGGCAGGATGCATCCAGCATGGGAGGAAGATGTAGGTTGGGAGGCTAGGCCAGCCTCTCTATTCATATTTTTCTGCCTGCTTATATTCCAGCTGCATTGGCAGCTGGTCAGATTATGCCCACCCAGATGTAGGGTGGGTCTGCCTTTCCCAGCCCACTGACTCAAATGTTAATCTTCTTTGGCAACACACTCACAGACACACCAAGGAGCAATACTTTGTGTTCTTCAACCCAATCAAGTTGACACCCAGTATTAACCATCACATCTGGTAACTTCCCAATATTTCTTTTATATCCATATCTTCACTGCATCGTTTCCATACCTGCACCCCCAACCAGCAACCAGTGAGTGCAGGCGGCCCCGTGCCTGAGAAGGCTATTTTCTCCTTATGGTCCATGTGCTTTCTCCCCACCTTTTCTTATTTAATGTCTGACTGTCCCCCACAACTGGATTGTAAACCCGGTGAGGGCAGAGACCTTGTCCATTTTATTCTCTGAAGAATCCCCAGCATGTGCTCCATACATGTTGGATGGCCAGATGGACAAATGCATAAATACCAAGCTTAGTGGGTGAGCAGGCCCAGGCTTACAGGCTGCAGGACCTTAGGTAACTCCCTTGACCTGCCTCTGCCTGAGGTCTACTGTCTGGCTGATGGTTACTCTTCCTAGGTTGAGATCCAAAGCTGGGAAAAGCAGAGAGGATCAGTTTGGCTTGCATCCTAGCTATAGCTATGGGAATGTTTACTAGTAATACATACGGAGTCATCCACTGTGCATTTGGGAGATGGGGTGGGGAAGGGTGGTGGGGAGGGAGCCTGCATGGGATAGCATCTGGTTGTTTTACTCATGATTCTAAGAAATTTGTTGGTTGCTTTTGAGAGGGAGGGTCCCAAGGAGGTGCTTTAGAGGTCGTGTTCTCTGCCATTTCTTTGAAATTGAGACCTTGCCGGCATCGTTACACATGCAGGTTATAGATGTGTGGACAGGATGAAAGTGATCGTAGATGAGATGAGCAGAGAACGCCGCCATAAAAGAGAGGCTTATTTCCAAAGGTAGCTTATGGAAATTTGCCCTCCTACTTGGTAACCACACCGCAGAGAAATTGCATGCCCGTTGGTAAAGAGTTAATCATCAGTAAAAGATATCTCGTATCCTGTTATTCATGTTGGTCCTGGTGGCACAGTGGCCCCAGGGCACTCATTTAGATTCATGGGTTTTCCCACCTACATAATGAAACTCGTTATCCTTCCATCTATTTATCTGCCCACTATTCTTTCTGATGCCCCCACAACCTCTTTCTCTTGCCCTGTGACATCTGAGCTGCTGTCATCTGCCTGAGGTCAGCAGAGTTTCTAATTGTCCCACAGGACAGCTAGAGGCACGGGGGGGCCTGGGCAAAGCCTGCTGGGAGGAGTAGTGTCCTGGAGCAGTGTCTGCCCCCAGCCCCTGGGTCTGTCCCTCAGCTCCCTTTATCTAGACGATCAGGGCAAGCCTCAAGAGCTGATGTGGTGAGTAGCACAGCACCAGGGCAGAGGCAGCCTGCAGCCCAGGGTCTGCTCCTCCAGGCCCCTTCCCAGCCTTCCTCCTGGAGCTCGGCCTGCACATCGACCCAGGCCTTACGGGACCCAAGGCGTATCCTGAGCCAGCTTGCTCACCCTCATCTGCCATGTTTGGCTGTGTTTCACAGCCTCCTCTCTGCTCCTCTCCTCTTCCCCTCCACACAGCCAGCTTCATCAGCCTTTCAGGCCCAGCTAGGTTTCTCCTCTGGGAAGCCTGTTTGGATGCCCCTCACCCCACACTGGTTCGGCAACCCTCAGTGCTCCACATGAGGAGTCAATGAGATATTTCATCAAAAGCATGGAGCACGGCATCTGGCCCAGTTCAGCAGGTATTTTTGGAAAACCTATCCTCTGTCAGTCAGCGAGGGATATAAATGTGAAAGAGGCACACTCCCAGCCCTCTGGATGTTTGGGATGGCAGGGTGACAAACTGGGACACCCCTGCTTGCATATACTATGCTGTGAGCCATGACGGCAGCAGGAACTGGGTAGGCTCATAGAAGAGGATGTGGGAACTGGGGATTCAGGGTGGGCTTCCTGGAGGAGGTGACCCTAGGATCAGTTACAGTGTTGGCCAGATTTCGGGAGCAGAGGGTGAGAGTAGAGTTGCCAGCAAACAGTGGAGCATAGGTGAGAAACATCCTGTGGGGTGGGGCGGCTCAGAGCAGCTCAGAACAGTGAGAACCAAGTTGGGATTGGGGTCAAGATGGAGCTGGGGAGACTTCTCCTCACAGCTTCTTTGCGTCAGGACCTGTTTTGAATGCCTGGTATTGGGAAGGCCCCTTGTGAACTGATGCTATGTCCTGGTGACTCAGGGAGGCACAAATAGTACAGGATGATCTCACACTCTGAACTAGTAGACAAGGTTGACAGGCCCAGATACCAGAGGAAGCAGCAGATAAAATCTTTCTGGACAGAAGGTCTCATTCTGATCTTTATCTGTGGTTTTCAAACCACTGCTTCCTTGGGTCATGGGTGGGTCATTTGCACCCAACCGCCATGGTTCCCAAATGGCAGCCACAACAGGCCTCACCCTGGGTGCTTACAGATGAACTAGCAAACTGTGGGCACTCTAGGACACCCACTGTCCTCACCTGTGCCCCTCCATTTCTGTGTCACTCATATTATCCTGTCTTCTTAGCTGCTTCTCTCCCTGGCCCATACTCCAAGGGAGTGTGCCCACAGGCATGGCCAAGGGGCCAGGACTTGGTAGATTTCACAAAAGAGCAGAATCAAGGACTGAGCCAGCCAGAAGGGCCAGGTCACTAAGAGATTGCCTTAGCACTTTTCTATATTTCCATGCTCTTGTGCTAATCCCCCTGTAGTGAATTCCCTCTGAACACCTGGGCTGTGTTAGCCATCCTAGCACCTTCCAACTACTGGAAAGAAAGTGGCCCTAGGAACAACCAAAGGGCTAATGTTGGGTGGGTGAATCACCAGTTCTGTATCTCTGTGATTGTTGTTTTGGTAACACAAGTAATGAAGGGAAATATGTTCATTGTAAAAAAAAAAAATGCATACCTAGGCAGCATAGAAATACAGAAATATATATTTCTATACATATAGAATACATTAACATATGCTTACCATAAATATATATGCAGTCATGTACCACATAATGACTTCCATCAACAACAGAACACATATATGACAGTGGTGCCATATTATAATACCATATTTTTACTGTATTCTTTCTAAGTCGAGATATGTTTAGATACACAAATACTTCCCATTGTGTTACAACTGCTTACAACATTCAGTGCAGTAACGTGCAGTTCAGGTTTGTAGCTTAGGAGTGGCAGGCTGACCAAATAGCCTGGGTGTGTAGAAAGCTCTACCATCTAGGTTTGTGTAAGTGCACTCTATGATGTTTACACTATGACAAAATTGCCTAAGGGCCATTTTTCAGTGCATCCCCATTGTTACGCAACACATGACTGTACGTATATGTGTGTGCGAATATATGAAACAAGTAAAAATACTTTTTCACACCCCATTCCATCCTTTCCCAGAGGAAAACCACTGCTGTGTTATGATGGGTAACCTTCTAGACATTTTTTCTTTGCATTTACGTAATAAACAAATCCCTGTATATTTATGCATTTATGGTTTGTTTTTTTTTCTTTACACAAAGAGGATTATATCAGTATACAGTGACTTGGTGTATTCACTTCACTTAATTTATCTTTGATTCTTTTCCCTTCTTTTTAACTGGGATAGAACATTTCACAGTAGGGACATAACATTCTGTTCTGCTAGAGATGGATATTTAGGTTATTTCCCTTTTTTATTATTACAAACAGCACTGCAGGGAATCTCTTTGGCCATACATTTTTGTGCGTGGGCATCACTATCTTTATAGATACAGAATGGATTCCAAGGCGTAGAATAACGAGATCGGGGGTAGTGCACATATACCATTTTGATGGCTACTGCCAAACACTCCTGAAAGGTGCCAGTTTCCGCCCTCCCCTATGATGTTTGGAAGTGTCAAGTTCCTCACACCCTTCCCAATATTGAGTGTTATCATTAGAACATGATTTTCCAGTTTGATGAGGAAAAATTACTAATATAGTCCACTGTTTGATTTATTTTTCTTTAATTATGAATAAACTTAATTATGAAAAACAGTATCACATTGTTGTTTTATCTGTATCTAATTATGAATAAACTTAAGCATCTCTTCATGTGTTTATTGGCCATTGGTATTTATTTTTCTGCGATTAGCCTGTTCATATCCTTTAATGATTTTTCAGGTGTAGGGGCTCTTATAGACTTTGGATATTAATCATTTGTCTGTTAGGTTAGTTGCAAATATTTTTCTCTCAGTGTGTTGCCTTTTATCTTTGTTTAGGGCATCTGTTTGCCAAAGGGAAGTTTTAAATATTTACGTAGAAGAATTTGTAGAAGTAATTAGGGAATTTACATTGATTTAGGCTGGTGGTTAGTCCCTGTTTTAGCTATTGTTCATGTGCATGTGTAGATATTATGGTGATTAATAAATCTTTTAGAAGTTAAAAAGATCTATGAGCACACCTATTTTCTTGTGTTTCCCTCAAAGGGCGGATGCTGAAAGTATGACTATTACTGTCTTGGGAGTTCTAGAGGATCTGTGATGCTACAAAGACATTCCCTAGGCATGGAGAGATTAGGGACCACTGAGACAGAAGCTGTTCATGAGGGATAGATGGCTGGGCAGCCCCACATTTCCATTCTTACAGATTAGCATCCAAAAGAAAAAGAGCACCTCTTCTAGAGTCCATATATCACCCATCTTGAGGAAAGGGAGTCCAGTTGCCCCATTACTATCGTTATTGACTCTGGTCACATGTCCACCCCTGCCAGGGGGTGGGGACACTGTGATTGACAGTCCAGCCTGACCACACATGGTGGCGAAGGGTTAGCTCACTAATGGAATGAGGGTGGTAGATGGACAAGCACACAGATTGCAGGACCCACACATGCCACCCCGAAGACAGTGGCAGGGAAGCTGGCCTGAAGTCAAGGAGTAAGCGTGAGACAGGCTTTCACCTACCACACATGCCTTGGTCCTTGGCTTTCTTCTGTAAAGTGCTCTCATGGGTTAAATGAGCGACTCTGAAGGCCCACAAAGCATAAAGCAGATGATGATAAATGGGGTATGTCAGACACCCACATCTGGCACCTAGCAGGTCTTCAGTGAGGAATGATGGTTTTCCTCCTTCTTGTTGTTACTGGAATTAAAGGGCATTAGGAAGAGGTAATCAGGTCCTAAGAAGTTAGTGTGTGAGTTCTTCCTCCAACTGCCCTGAGTGAGGCCCCTTTGCTTGGGAGGCCCCCCTGGTGTTGAGTAGATGGTAAGGAGAGGGTAGCGGCAGTGAGGAAGGGGCAGGACACAGTGGGGCTCAGAAGCCCTTCTCAAATGGGAAGCTGACTTCTGCTCCACTGAAGTGCACCCTGATTCTCAGTGTAAGAATAGCTCCTCTAAGTGAAATCCAGCCCTGCGCTGGGCCATGCAGCTGGCCTGGCGCCCCAGGAACTGTGCATCACAACCTGCTTTGCTTCATTTCAGTCCACCTGATCCCGGTGTCGACAGCTAAGAATGGAGTGAGTAGCAAGAGTCGAAAGAGAATCATGCCTGACCCTGTGACGGAGCCCCCTGTGACAGACCCCGTTTATGAAGCTCTTTTGTACTGCAACATCCCCAGCGTGGCCGAGCGCAGCATGGAAGGTAGGCCTGACTGTGCCACCAGGACAGACACCCCTTTGGGGACTAGTTATTCCAGCAGCATTGCACAGCGGTAAGGAGCAAGATGGCCAGGACCCAAGTCCTGCAGTTGCCACCAGGCTGTGCCCTTGAATGAGTTCCTGGGTCCTTGCATTCTCCTCTATAAAACGGGAGTAACTCGCAGGACTTATGCCTGGGACTGGGGAGGTTTCAGTAACTGCTCTGAACATACCACGTGGCTCACGATCAACCCACCACAAATGTTTGCCATCATCATGATCTTTAGTGAGACAGCAGCAAGGTAGAAGGGTAGCCTTGGCAGGCACTAGTGCAGCACATTGAGACACTCTGCTTTTCAGGGTAGCTTCTTGGGACTTGGGATGTCCACAGGATGTCCTGCTGGCGTCTTGCCACAGAAGTGAGGCAATTTCTACAAGTTTTGCCTTTCTAAAAGTATATCAGAGCATAGTGTTGAATCCTTATTGATCTCTTTATGCCTTCTCTTGTCTCTTGAAAGATTTAAAGCAGAAATCTTGTTTCTAGTATTTCCATGGCTCTCTCCCTGGTCTGTGCATGTGAGTGAGGCCACATTAGTAGTCATGCCCGCATTTCACCGGCCTCCCGTTGTTTCCAGGAGGTCTGGGACATAATCAGCCTACTCACATTCCTCTGTCCCGCTTTGTAAGACTATTCAGTGCCCCCATCCAGAATGGCAGCCAGGGCCCCTTCACTGTGGCTCTGCAACCCCACGGTGGCCTCTGCTGCCTCCTGCTCAGATTCCCAGCACAAACGTGGCCAGGTCATCCCCTTGGCCCCCTTCTAAAAGGATTGACACCTACTGAGTGATAACCAGACAATGTGCTTCTCTCGCGCAGGTCATGCCCCGCATCATTTTAAGCTGGTCTCAGTGCATGTGTTCATTCGCCACGGAGACAGGTACCCACTGTATGTCATTCCCAAAACAAAGCGACCAGAAATTGACTGCACTCTGGTGGCTAACAGGTAAATTGCACTTTTTCTAAAAGTCATTTTCAAGTATCTGTTATATCCTGTAGGATAGAGAATGACAGGACCTACACTTGGTGAACCATACTGTTTGCAGGAGCCTGAGCTCAGAGCAGTCCTACATGTGAGTGCCATTATACAGTTGAAAAGACGGAGGCCCACAGAGGCGGGGACACCTGTTTGAAGCAACACAGCAGATATACTGAGCCCAGGCCGGTCTGAGGCTCACCCTCCCACCCTGATATTTTTCACTTTAATAAACAGTTGAGACACAGTACAGTGAGCACTGAGTTAAGAGTCCTCTGCCCCAGCTCACCTGCTCCATTCAGAGCAGTGGGCAAGCCCCTTAGTGCCCTCTGAGCCTCAGCCTCCTGCCTCTGAAACGGGGATCACGAGGCTCCCCATGCAAAGTTGCGTCAAGGAGTAAGTGAGATGACACAGACAAATGCACATTAGCAATTGCAGAGCCATATAAATGTAAGAATTATTTCACCCTTCTAATTTTTCACTGGAGTAGTGGCAGCCTGTTCTTGGTTGAAAGCCCTTAGGATGAAAAATAATTGAACAGAGAGTGGAAATTGTATGGAAACGGCATGGCCCTAAAATTAGAGGCATAGTTAGCAATAAAATATTGGGCTAGACCTCAGCAAATGTGTCTGGAGGCACATAACATTCTAGCAGAGTTTACTGAATGAGGTCAGGAGACGAAGGAAGTGCTCAGTGGGGAAGACGTTATTTTGATGGAATGCTTCTGGGGTGCCAGCCTGCGCCAGGAGGGGGAGCCTTGTGGTGCCATGGATTACCTCACTACAGCCAGGGCTGTTCTTTAAAAGTGACACTTTGCAGCTTGTCTTGCAGGGCGCCTGTCACAGTGATGCCCGGACCCTCTAATCGGGCCATTTTTGCTGCTCCCATTTGAGAGGTTCAGTTCCTAGGGACCAGTTGGCCTGGCTGCCTCTGCCCTCATTTTCCTTTGCCTAGTTTTATTTTATTGAACATTCTGTATTTTTAGAAGCCACTTTAAATCCTTTGTGTAAAGAAGGTGGAGTATGCATAGTTACTTAATATCATTTAATTAATTTAATCTTTAAAAACAGTAATAGTTGACTCAACATTATAAACAGGTACTTAAGAGTAAGAGTGAGCAGGAACCCCGGTGAAGGGGACCCTCTCTAGGCTGCTGACTCCCCTAGGACTGTGGGATCTGGGTCACCAGCAATACCTGCTGTCTTCCCAGGTGCTACTTCAGCTTTAAAAATTACCAATGCTGTGACCTCCTAAAAGGTGGTGTGCCCTGGAGCGTGCCCATTATTCTAGTCTAGTGAAACGGAATACTGGGGCCAGCAGGCAGGGTGCAGTGAGCTGAACCAAGAACTAGCTGGCGGTCCACAAGTTTGTTGCCCCAGGGTTTCCATCCACAATGACACACCCCGTGACTCTCAAAGCCTTTGTAGTAGAAGCTGCCTCTTGGTGAATGCCATGTACTTTATAAGGAAGGTGCTATTTTAACCCTCATAGTATTACGTTTAGCCAGCATTAAGGTTATTAGTTATTTATATGCCATATTTAGTAAATGCTTTTTTGCATTCATAAATATGAATTAAATATGCTTTTCTACATCCAAAGAAGAGAAAACATCCACTTTGATCAGCATTTATTGCACAAATTTTAGTTTTATGCTTCTATCATGTGCCAGGTACCAGAAGGTAGTACACGAGCCGGCACCTACATGAAGTGAAGGGGCCAGCCCTGTGATGGTCCAGGGACAGAGCGTTCCCGATGGAGTAAGCAGCAAGTGCAGGGGGCCCGAGGCTGAAAGAACTGGGCAGGTGTGAGCCACAATAAGACCAGGGTATGGCTGGGCTGGAGCAGTGACGGAGGGAGTGGGCTTCTGAGGAGTCGAAGAAGAAAGGCTGCTCCTTGGGGCTGCCCCTGCCCTCAGGGAGCTCAGCACCTTTACAGAGACAGGCCCGGTGCCCAGGACACAGCAGCCCTCAGTGAATAGTAGCTGGCACAGGTGGCAGCAGTGGTCGCAGCATTAGAGAAAGAATAGGAAGAAATGGAAGAAGAGCAAGAAGTAGAAATGGAAGTAGTTTGGGTGCCATATTTGGGGGCATGAGCCAGAAGACGGGCAGCCTGACCTAACCTGGGGCAGGGAGGGGACACGGGGTGGCAGATCAGGGAAGGCCACACAGAGAAAGGGACCAGAAAGGTGTGCAGGAGCAAGTCAGGCAGAAGCTGGTGCTGAATGGCCCCTTGGGCGGTGAGACCAACCCATGCAGTGTGAGGTGGTGGACAGCTTGGCACATTGGGGCCCTCAAAGTTAGTTTCACAGGCTTGAGCAGAAAGTTAATTTCACAGGCTTAAGCAGAAAGTTAGTTTCATAGGCTCGAGTGTGGAGTGGAAAACTGGGTGGGAACTAGGTTATCTGAGGCTTCGAATACCCAACAAGGGAGTGTGTGTCCAGGCATGAAGGCAGCGAGAGAGCCGGGCAGTGAAAGGGATGAAAAGATGAAGGTCTCTGACAGCCATAGTGTGGAAGATGGATTGGAAGCTGGTGGCAGCTAGTGGTGTTATTATTAGGGTAGTGATCCAGAGGAGAGACTTCACTCAGAATCAGAATCCACATCCTTAAAATGCCCCCACAAGGCCTGAGTGCCCTTCCTCCACCCCTTACCCACCTGAACTTGCCCTCCGCTCTCCTCGTGCTCGCTCACTGTGCTTCAGCCACAATGCTCCTAGCTCTTCCTTCCACACTTGGGCACTGTATGCTGCCTCAGGGCCTTTGCACAGACTGGTTTCTGTCTCTAGAAGGCTCATCCCACAGATAGCTTTATGGCCAGTCCTCTTACCTCCTTTAAGTCTTTGCTCAAATGTCACCTTCTCAATAAAATCTACTCAGAACACTCCAGTTAAAATGACAAGGTGCTCCTCCTTCCACCCTGGTCTCCCACAACCCCCTTAGCCTGCTCTTCTCTTTGCCACAGCATCTGTTACTTTCTAACCCAGACAAATACACACACACACACACACACACACACACACACACACAGTGTTCATTGTGTATTGTCTGCTTCCCCAGGCTAGAAAATAACCTCCCTGAGGGCAGAGATTTTTATTTGTTTTTGTTCACTGCTGCTGCATCCCAAGTACCTAGGACGGTGACTGACATATGAGTGGTGGGGTGTGATTAAATGTTTGTTGAATGAATAAATGATGGCAGCTGAAACTCAGAAAGTGGCAGCAGAAACTCAGAAAGTGGAGCAGAGTGGAGAGAGTGAATGAGTCTTAGAGAAGGTTACAAGGTGGGATCAATTGGACTTGGTGGCAGGTTAGACAGGGGTATGAAAGGCAGGCACGATGGGGCCCAGGTTTTTGACTGGGTGTCTGGCTGGTGGTGGTACCCCTCCCTGGAATTAGAGAACACAGAAGGGAGGTATGGGGGGAAGTTAGTACAGGCATTGGTGCTACATTTGAGCTGTCATGAAACATTCAAGAGACAGTTTCTAGTCAGTAATAGGCTGTATATTTTTTTTTTTTTGAGACAGAGTCTCACTCTGTCACTAGGCTAGAGTGCAATGGCGTGATCTCAGCTTGCTGCAACCTCTGCCTCCCAGGTTCAAGCGATTCTCCTGCCTCAGCCTCCTGAGTAGCTGGGACTACAGGCACGTGCCACCACGCCCAGCTAATTTTTGTATTTTTTTTTTATTTTTTAGTAGAGTCGGGGTTTTCACCATGTTGGCCAGGATGGTCTTGATCTCTTGACCTCATGATCAGCCCACTTCAGCCTCCCAAAGTGCTGGGATTACAGGTGTGAGCCACCCTGCCCGGCCTAGTCTGTATAATTTTGCAGCTCAGCGGCACTGGCTTGCTGGGAGAGAGAGGTTTAGTTGAGAATCTTCAGCATGTTGATGGCATTTGAAGCTGTGGGCTTGTATTACAGACAGAACCTGAGGAGTGAGGGATGGGTCAAAACCAGAGTCCTGGGAAACACCAGCCTGTGGTACTCAGAGAGAAAAAGGATTTCAAGAGGGGCCAGGGGTGTTGCAAATGGGGAAAAGTCAGGAGAGCAATGTTATGAGAGCTGAGGAAAGCAGGGCGATGCATCACATCAAGTAAGACCAACAGGTCCAGAAAGCTAAAAATGAAGAAAAGTACATTGGGCTTATCTTTTCATAATCTCATGTTATTAATATGTAAGATGATAAATTCTTTAATTGGCATGAATTTTAGAAATCTAGTGTGATTCCAGTTTCCAGCTATGTATGCTCTTTTGGATTGTGTCTTCTGGTACCAGTGTCACTGGTCATCGGCCTCCTCTGCTTGCCTTAACATTCTGTGCAGAACTCAGTCATTGCTGAGATTTTAAATAAACAATAAATGTTCTCATGGGTGTGTAGATTAGCCTTGGGTTTGGCCTCAAATTTTGTGGCATAAATAGATGTGAATAATTCATATAAAAGTGAAGATAAGGACTCCAAAGTGAACGACTTGAAGGCTTAAGATAGTAACACTTTTGATTATTTCAGTTTTCATTATGAAAGTAGATTTTCAATGATCCCACAATAATATGAGTTTTTCCTAAAGAAAAATTTATTTTCATGGATATAATTATGTCTGCATTAGTCAGGGTACACCTATTTTGTAAGTTTATTTTGTAGCACAGGGACTCATGAATGCATTACCTTAAATAACAAGGAAGTTTAGCTCTTCCTCATGTGAAGGTCTGAAATGTGTGTTCCAGATCGTGCTAGTCAGCTCCACCTGGTCATTCAGGGCCCCAGGTTTCTTCCAGGTTGTTGCTTCTACCATCCTCTGGGGATGGCTACATGGTTGAACCCTGGTTGCTGCCAGGCCTAAATAATGGCTGGAAGGAAGGAAGAGAATGTGAAGCGGGCATACACATGATCAGAAAGCCTAAACCCAGAAGTGGCATACATCTTTCCGTTCTATTGGCGAATGCGGCTTTACCTCATTTCAGGACCTCAGAAATAGGATCTAACCAAGTTCTTAAGAAGAGAATAGATTTTAGTGTACAACTAGTACACTACTCTCATCCACAGTAGCCTTTAGTTTTAATACAGTCATCCACAGAGAACTGGTTCCAAGACCCTCCTTGGATACCAGAATCTGAGATGCTCAAGTCCCTTATGTAAAATGGTGTTGTGTTTACATAGAACCTGTGCACATTCTCCCATGTACTTTACATCATCTCCAGATTATTTATAATGCCAAATACAATGTAAATGCTATGTAAATAGTTGTTATTTGTATTATTTTTATTGTTGTATTGTTATTTCTTAATGGGTTTTTTCCAAGTATTTTTGGATCCACGGTTGAATCTTCCAATGCAGAATCTGAAGAGATGGAGGGCCAACTATATTTTCATAAAAATCTGAATATTTTAACAAACCGTATGGGAACTTATCGTATACATTTCTACAGATTATGGAAGGCTTGCTATTTTCATGAAACATCCAAGGATGGGACACTTCACAGTTGAATTCACTCACATATATTTTTAGAACATCTGCTGTGTGCTAAGCACCCTCTGGTCTCCAGGAATGGAGCAGTGGACCAGGCAGACAGGGCCTGGGTAGTCAGATCCAGGTCCAGGACTCGAGTTACCTGGTCTGCTTTCCACTAAAAAGATACAGCCATTTGTTGTCAATTTTTTTTTTTCTTTTTCTCTTTTTTTTTTTTTTTGAGTCAGAGTCTCTCTTTGTCACCTAGGCTGGAGTACAGTGGTACAATCACAGCTCACTGCAGCCTCGACCTCCTGGACTCATGTGATCCTCCTGCTTTAGCCTCCTGAGTGGCTGAGACTATAGGCCTGCACCACCATGCCTGGCTAGTTTTTGTATTTTTTATAGAGACACGGTCTCACTATGTTGGCCAGTCTCAACTCCTGGCCCCAAGCAATCCTCCCACCTCGGCCTCCCAAAATGCTAGGTTTACAGGCATGAGCCACCATGCCCGGCCTGTTAGCTATTCTTTAAATGAAGTTTTTCTTCCACAAATCTTCATCTTTGCATGCCAAAAACAAACAACACAACAAGAACAAAAAAAAAACAAAAATAAAAAACATTGGAATGAATGCAGTTAGATATCATTAAGCAGTTAGATGCCCTGAAAACCTGGGTCACCTCAGCAAACACTTCCAGTCGTGAAATTCCATTTCTAAAATTGGCAGCAAAGCTTTCTCAGATCCTCAAAGAAACCTCCAACCTGAAATAATGGCCTGGTGCAGAACATTTGACTCCTGTTGATGGATAGCCTTTGTTTATGTGGATTACTCTTGGCAGCCAAATTGTCAGTCTGGACATTCTATTTCCCAGTTTGCAAACATTTATGTGCTTTAGCCTCAGGCAAAATAACGTACCCTGTTTTTGTGGAAAGGCATAACTCCCTTTAGCCATCCAGGGTGATTTATTAGACTATACTGCATGTCTGGATTAGTATTCTCTAATTTAAAAACATATTTTTAACAGATGGATTTTTTTTTTAGCTTTATGTTGTTGATAGATAATAAACCCATTTTGGCAGCCATTTTTAAAGCACTTTCAAAGTTAATTGGGCCCTCAGACAGCAGGGGTTTGCCATTAGAACAGTTTATCTTTGCTTCTTTTCATGCTGATTCTCACAGAGTTTAGTCATGAACTACTCTATCCGTCCACTTCTCTTCAGCTGGAAAATGTATATACATTCATAGGCTACTTCATTATTCAAAGAAAAGATGTTTATATTCATAGGTCATTTCATTATTCAGGGTAATTGTGTATTAGTGACTAGAAAGATTTACTACATATACTTTGTGGCAGAAATATAGATACTCTCAGATCTCATATATAAACTTTTTTTGACATTTATTATTACCCTATATTAAATGAGAGGTTGTATGTCCAAAACGTGGAGTGGATTGTAAAGAGGTATAGAGATCCTGGTTATCTTATTCAGTTAACAATTTTCCTAAAGGGAGATTTTTCAGAGGTCAGAAAAACTAAGGATTATGGGTGACCTTGGTAAAGGATAGGGTAGATTTTCTAGGAGGAAGGGATAGCTTGGGGAAAGTAGGGGAAGTGTTGAAGAATGAGGTGCGTTGTGCTTTGGAGGAAAGAAGGCCTTTGGCTTGGTGTGGCCAGGGCACAGTTTTAGGGTAGAGAGTGCCAGTGAGTACCAGGGCGAGGCCAGAATAGAGTGACAGGCTGTGTGTGGCCCCTTCCAGAAGGTGGTGATAGGGAAGGGCAGTGACTGGTCAGAGTTACCTTTTAAATCAATCCTTCTGGCGGTGGAGAAGGCAAGATTATTAGAGGGGCATGCTTAATCAGCAAGAAGACCAATAAAGAGCCCATTGCCAGCCAGACAAAAGCTGCCTGAGGCCAGAATCTAGGTAGTAGCTGTGAGGATGAAGGAGAAGGGGATGGAGAAGCACCAGGAGAAAGAATCTGCAAGACATGGGGAGCAGACAGCACGTGCAGGGGCAGGGAATGGAGAGAGTGGGACGACGCCCAGCCTAGGCATGACTGCTGGGTGGGTGTTGGCGGTCTCCCGGAGAGCGAGCCTGGAAGGCGGTGCAGGTTGGGGAGCCGGAAGATAGACGGCGAAGCTGAATCCCACAGTACTGAGTTCCGCAGAGGTTAGGAACTCCGGCCGACCTCACAGAGGGGATTTCGTGTGTCAGTGTCAGTGGTCGAGAAATAATGAAATTGGAATTGAAAAGTGATTGAGCCGGTATCTGTTACTGTGGGTGCAAAAGGCTGCGACACACGTGGGATTTGGCTTGCTGAAGCTGGAAACTGTTTGGACTCTTCTGGAGCACTCGGACCTCTAACTCTCTCTATCATCTTTCTAGGAAACCATATCACCCAAAACTGGAAGCTTTCGTTAGTCACATGTCAAAAGGATCCGGAGCCTCTTTCGAAAGCCCCTTGAACTCCTTGCCTCTTTACCCAAATCACCCACTGTGTGAGATGGGAGAGCTCACACAGACAGGTATGTGTGACCCCCATGCGCTCAGGGGTTCCCCGACCCGCTCTTCTGCTTGCATACCTTCCAAGCAGTTCTCCTGGGCGGAGTGCTGTGCAGCTCAGAGGGGGTAAGCAAAGACTGGCTCTGCAAGGAGCTCGGTCACCAGGGCCTCTAAATAAACATCAGAGTTCTCAAAACCAAATAGAACCTTTCTCCTTCTTACAAAAACAATACGTGTTCATGAAGATAAATTAGGAAAGACAAGTAAAAAGGAGAAAAAGTTTAAGCAACCATAATTCCACCACAGAAATAGACCCTTAAGGGTAACTCTTCTTCCTGTGCTTATGCACACACACACATCTTACTAAACACACTATTTCATAACCCACTTTTCCACTCGACAACACATTTTGGTAATATTTCCCTATGAATAACTGTTTATCCACAACATCATTTGTGATGGCTCCATATTCTTTCACTCTGGATGGGCAGTTGATCATTTATTTAACTAATCTCATGTTCTCAGATATTTCTAACAAAACTTCTGATAGGTTTTCATGTACAAGATCTCAGGGAGGAAAATGCATGGCACATTTCTACTGCATGTGGAGTCTGGCTGAGCTGAATCCTCACAGAAGCACAGCTTTCCCTCCGCAGCCCTAGTCAGGCCATGTGCAGTCAGTTCACCGTCAGGGTAGGTTGGTGAGTTAACTGTGGAGTCACCTTTGCTGAGAATAGAGCAACAGGTGGTCCTTCAAGAGGTTTCAGTTTTCTGATTCTTCAGTCTGGAACCTCAGAGGACCTTTGCTTGGTCACCAGCCTTTATGGGTGAATTGGGAAGACTCATTGGCCATGTTCTGTTTTCATCTTGCATCAGCATCTTAGGACCTCAGCAGGGATGGAGGGAAGGTCTCTGTCCTATAGTTGGTCCTCTTAGGTTTTGCTATTATTACTGGGGGAATGATATTGGGTGACAGAGTGGAGCAAGCTGAAGCCTCTGGAGGACTAGCCATGTATAAGGAGTTGTGTCAAAAGCCTTTGGCAATTAGTTCCACATGCATTACTTTAGAACAAGGGTTTTCATCCTAGCAGATCCAACACCCCCTTTGATTACACAATTAACTATTTTGCAATCTCCCTCAACTATCACGAAGTGAAATTTAAATATAATATAACCAGCCAGGCATGGTGCCTCACGCCTGTAATCCCAGCACTTTGGGAGGCTGAGGCAGGATAATCGTTTGAGCCTGAGGGTTCAAGAGCAGTCTGAGCAACATAGTGGAACCCCATCCCCACAAACAATTTTTTAAAATTAGCCAAGTGTGGTGGCATGTGCCTGTAGTCCCAGCTACTCAGGTGGCTGAGGCGGGAGGACCACTTGAGCCCAGGAGGTCAAGGCTGCAGTGAACCATGATCATGCCACTGCACTCCAGCCTGAGTGACAGACTGAGGCCCTGTCTCAATGAATGAATGAATGAATGAATGAATGAATGTAATCTTTCTATGCAGTTAATTATTTAAAAGTTATACCAGGGTCCCCAGCTATAACAAAAAGAAACCAATTTATTACCTAATTATATGTGTCTCTGTATAAATGCTTAAGAATAGCTACACTAGAAAATAGAATGAAATCTTCAAATGCTTGTACCTAAATGTGACTCTGACAACTCACAAATGCAGATGATTGATGGATGCTGTATTGGTGACTCTAATACCACATGTCAGGACATGGTTTTTCTGGAATTCTGATTAAAACAAAGTATAGATGTTCCTTAGTTTATATTGTATTTCTGGAAAATTCAGTGAATATTAATATTATACAAAAATGGTTTTGTGTTCTAGACACAAAAAAACAGAATTAGATTCTACAGGCTAAAGTATTCAAATACGTTTTGCGCATGATGGAATGTCTCGTGCTGCATTCAAAAGTAGTGTGGGACAGAGACACGTGTCCCTTCTGGAGACTATCTAGCCCTCCAGCCCCTACCCACTAGGTGCCAGGAATGCCTTTCCCCATATTATTGTAATAACTCCACCCCCAAGCCCTCTCTGAAGGCAGTAGCACTCTTGCTGAGAACTGCTGGTTAGATTCTGTGGTTAAAAATAACAGAAAACACCTCAAGCGAAAAAGGGAAATTTATTATAAGGATTCAGGAATGACTCACAGACTCCGAGATCAAGAGTGTAACCAGGCCTCTAGAGACTGGAACCAGGAATAAAAAAGCTGTCTTGTCCCTGCCTCTCTCTGTAATCTTTTGCTGTGTCTATCAACAAAATTACAGTCCCAGCCACACACACAGATGAACTTGCAAATCCAAATTCTTGAGAGAGGGAGAATCCTTGAGGTCCTAGGGGTTAGCATCCATCAGCCCTGGCTAACAGGTCAGGGTGACTGTGCAGAGAACAGGAGGTGAGGGCACCAGTCTCTGGATCCAGGAGCTGCTACCTGAGAAGAGGCTGGGGGGTTGGCCCTCAGACACCTAATCATTCATTGAGATCTTTCTTCTCAACTCATCTATCATCGTCATCGTTTCTAAATTAGTGTTACTCTAGAAATCATTTTTGTAATACTATCTGCTCCTGTTTCCTCATTCTCTTTTAATGGTCACTTTTATTTCTATTTTAAATATCATGAAAAATGCATGGCTGTTAATAATCATCTTTTGTCCCTGGTGCACTTACGGCACCCTACAGTAACTATGTAAGGTAAGATTGCTCATGAGTGCCTACCCTGTTGAAGATACTTTGGCAGCTGCTGAGTGTGAGAGGGTAGCAGGGTGAATAGGACCCTCCTGCCTGTCCTAAAGAAGCCTCCAGCTGCAGCACACAATGCACGTGGAGACAACTGCCTGTAATGCCAGGTACTGCAGGGCCTTAGAGAGTAAACACAGGCCTTGGAGTCAGACAGAGCTGTAGCATGGGGAGGAGCCTGTCTTCCCGGTGGCTGGTGGTGAATTCGATGAGGTAGCATGTGCAGAGTGCCTAGTGCAGTGCTGGCATATGAGAGGCTGCCAATAAATGCAGCTGATGTTGTCATGGTCCAGCAGCATATGGGAAGAGAAAGGAATTATTAACTTGACTAGGAAGAAGAAGAAGGAAAGCACTACAAAGAAGATAGTGTTGGAGCCAGGCCCTGGGAGGATTTCTCTAGGGAGAGAAAGGGGAACGGTATGAACAAAGCCATGAAGATGCAGGCTATGTTTGGCAAGTATAAGAAGCCCTAAATAGCTAGAACTTAGCATTTTGGCATGAAAATGTCAGGGACTAAGAGCATAAAATTAGGACCAGATGGGGCCTTGGGTTTTAGCTCTGCCACTTTTTAACTGTGAATGGTTCAAGGCCTTCGTTTCTTCATCTATAAAATAAGGAAAATGGGGGTAATATAATAATATACCTTCTTCATTGGGTTTTTGTGAGGATTAAATGAGAAAGACCTGGCACACAGTAAGCACTCTAACTTTATGTGGCCTAACCAAATAAAATAGGCCCAGCAATGAACTAGGGCAAGACACAGAATCTAATGTTTGTCTCTCACGGTTTGCATGTTTTTTTGCAAAGCGTCTTGGAAATGCTAAAGTCTGTTCCAGCCTTTAGTTCCTGGGTTCCTGGGGGAGTTCTGTTCTCAGCACTCTTCATTCACAGTAGGACCCACACATCCTTTGTGGGTTTTGCTGAGCTGTTCCCTTTCCCAGGGGAACATATTTCCCTCTGTCTCACAATTTTCAGCTGAAGTTGTCTCATGTTTGCAGTGGGACTTTTCATACTGTTTGGACATCTGAATAAATAATGTCACTGGTCACAGGGCCTGTGTGTAGAACTCATCCCCATGACAGATTGTGTCCCGTTACCTCCTACTACAGGATAAGAGTGAGCTTGTTTTTGTCTTGGGTTGCCTTCTCCTGCTTAAAGATAAGGCTTTTTCCAATGTTAAAAGTTAATTTATTATCATACTGTGATAGTTCAAAACTAAAACAGTACTAGGAGGTAAACTTTAAATTCTTGCTTCTACCCATGTTCCATCCACCTCATTTTTGTACCTCCGTCACCCCCAGAGAACCATTGAGATTAGTTTCTTATACAACGTTCCAAAGTTTCTCTATGCAAAACTCAGGCTGCAAATACACATTCTTATTTTTCCCTCTTTTTCTTTTTAAAGGAGCATAATCAACATGCTGTTCTACACTTGGCTTTTTTCAAGTATTCTATCTGGGTATCGGGAGATTGTTCCATATCATACAGAGGATGCATGTGTGTTGATGAGTCTGTAAAGCCCCCAGGATCAGGCAGAACGTACCCAGCAGGTTATCAGAGAACATTCGGTTGGCAGGCTGGGGAGGATGGGGTCAAAGAGGGGACTCTCCAGCAGTGAGGAGACAACAACAAGCAGGGAATCTGCAGTCAGCCTTCGCCTGAGTGGTTTCACTGAGCACTTGCTGCACACCGAGGAATGCTGGACAGGAGGGAAAAACCTCTTCTTAGGCCCATGCAATTATAGATATCCCCTGGCTGGGTGACTTTGAACCCTGAGACCCACCAGTCACAACACTTTCCCCAGGGAAGAGGCCGGTCTGGAGGACAAGTGCAAGGCAGATGGTCCAAAGGCCGTGGTTCTCAAGGCCAGGGCCCCGCTCTGCTCATCCTTCATGGATACCCCCAAGAGGCTCTCTTCACAAGCTGTTGTGAACTCGAGCTTGTAACTTCCACACCATGGGGAAACAGGCTGGATGCCATTCTCTTGCCCTAAAACACTCCAGAGCCAGACACTGACTCCACCTCCCTTTGCTGTTTATTTTGCTCAGCTGGAAGTAAGGAAAGCTTTGTGTGCTTGTGTTTCAGGAGTCGTGCAGCATTTGCAGAATGGCCAGCTGCTGAGGGACATCTATCTAAAGAAACACAAACTACTGCCCAATGATTGGTCTGCAGACCAGATCTATCTAGAGACCACTGGGAAAAGCCGGACCCTACAAAGTGGGCTGGCCTTGCTTTATGGCTTTCTCCCAGATTTTGACTGGAAGAAGATTTATTTCAGGCACCAGCCAAGTGCGCTGTTTTGCTCTGGAAGCTGCTATTGCCCAGTAAGAAACCAGTATCTGGAAAAGGAGCAGCGTCGTCAGTACCTCCTACGTTTGAAAAACAGCCAGCTGGAGAAGACCTATGGGGAGATGGCCAAGATCGTGGACGTCCCCACCAAGCAGCTTCGAGCTGCCAACCCCATAGACTCCATGCTCTGCCACTTCTGCCACAATGTCAGCTTTCCCTGTACCAGAAATGGCTGTGTTGACATGGAACACTTCAAGGTAATTAAGACCCATCAGATCGAGGATGAAAGGGAAAGACGGGAGAAGAAATTGTACCTCGGGTATTCTCTCCTGGGTGCCCACCCCATCCTGAACCAAACCATCGGCCGGATGCAGCGTGCCACCGAGGGCAGGAAAGAAGAGCTCTTTGCCCTCTACTCTGCTCATGATGTCACTCTGTCACCAGTTCTCAGTGCCTTGGGCCTTTCAGAAGCCAGATTCCCAAGGTTTGCAGCCAGGTTGATCTTTGAGCTTTGGCAAGACAGAGAAAAGCCCAGTGAACATTCTGTCCGGATTCTTTACAATGGCGTCGATGTCACATTCCACACCTCTTTCTGCCAAGACCACCACAAGCATTCTCCCAAGCCCATGTGCCCACTTGAAAACTTGGTCCGCTTTGTCAAAAGGGACATGTTTGTAGCCCTGGGTGGCAGTAGTACAAATTATTATGATGCATGTCACAGGGAAGGATTCTAAAAAGTATGCAGTATAGCAGTGTAGAATCGATGCCAATACAGAGCACAGGGAAAGGTCCACTTCTAGTTTTGTTTGTTGCTAAGGGTAGAAGATAATTGCTTTTTAAAGGCTAAATATTGTTTGTGGGAACCACAGATGGTTGGGGTTGAACAGTAAGCACGTTGCTGTAATGTGGTACCTGAATTGCTTGGTACAAAATGGCCAGTTCACACAGGAATAGAAGGTACTTTATCATAGCCAGACTTCGCTTAGAATGCCAGAATAATATAGTTCAAGACCTGAAGTCTCCAATCCAAGTTTGCACTCTTCTGGCCTGCCCCATGGTACTATGTGATAGAACCAGCACACCTCAACCAAAATTTTTTTAATCTTAGATATTTTTACCTTGTCCTTGTTAAGAATTTCTTGAAGTGATTTATCTAAAATAAAAGTTGGCAAACTTTTTCTGTAAAGGGCCAGATTGTAAATATTTCAGACTGTGTGGACCAAAAGGCCACATACAGTCTCTGTCCTAACTACTCAACTCTATTTCTGAAGCAGGAAAGCAACCACAGACAGTACGTAAAGGAATATGTGTAGCTGGGTTCCCAGGCCGGACAAAACAGATGGTGGCCAGATTTGGCCCCTGGGCTGTAGTTTGCTGACCCCGATCTAAAAAATAGGCTGTACGACAATTGCACTTCCAGCACTTTGAGAACGAGTTGAATACCAAGAATTATTCAATAGTTCCTCCAGTAACTTCTGCTAGAAACACAGAATTTGGTCTGTATCTGACACTAGAACAAAACTTGAGGGTAAATAAACATTGAATTAGAATGAATCATAGAAAACTGATTAGAAGAATACTTGATGTTTATGATGATTGTGGTACAAGATAGTTTTAAGTATGTTCTAAATATTTGTCTGCTGTAGTCTATTTGCTGTATATGCTGAAATTTTTGTATGCCATTTAGTATTTTTATAGTTTAGGAAAATATTTTCTAAGACCAGTTTTAGATGACTCTTATTCCTGTAGTAATATTCAATTTACTGTACCTGCTTGGTGGTTAGAAGGAGGCTAGAAGATGAATTCAGGCACTTTCTTCCAATAAAACTAATTATGGCTCATTCCCTTTGACAAGCCGTAGAACTGGATTCATTTTTAAACCATTTTCATCAGTTTCAAATGGTAAATTCTGATTGATTTTTAAATGTGTTTTTGGAAGAACTTTGCTATTAGATAGTTTACAGATCTTTATAAGGTGTTTTATATATTAGAAACAATTATAATTACATCTGTGATTTCTGAACTAATGGTGCTAATTCAGAGAAATGGAAAGTGCAAGTGAGATTCTCTGTTGTCATCGGCATTCCAACTTTTTCTCTTTGTTTTTGTCCAGTGTTGTATTTGAATATGTCTGTTTCTATAAATAAATTTTTGAAGAATACCTATACTATACAACTAATGGTTTGTACCTATAAGTCACTAGAGTTATTTTCAAGTAAGAGCCAGTATTTTATTTTTGCCCCTTCATTCAAATGTCATGCAGAGAACCAGTATTTTAAAATTTTATTTTAACTGCTTTACTTATTGCTGAAAGTTGTGTTATCTCTCAAGTATTCAAAGACTAAATGTGTTTTCTTTCCTTCCCACTCACAATATATCTGAATTAGAACTGCTAAACACAGCTTGAAGATTTAAAAATAAAAGTGACTCGGAAGATTTTTTAAAAGATCAATTGATAGTATCTGTTGGTAAAAGTAAATATCGTGGCTAAGAGTCAACACCAAAAGTGTAGATAACAGTTTTGTCTTCTAAGACGCTGGTATGCACAGCATCAAAATATCTTCCTCACTATCAAGTTCCGAGACACTTCATTCCATAACAAACACTAAGCACGGAGGTAAGATCAGAGGACATAGTCATATCCTTGGTTTCTGGGCAGTGGTCTAATGACTTAACTCATGACAGGCCTGGGTGTATACATGCATAATTTAGCTTCCTTGTTTTTATGATTAATACATGCCCACTAGAAAATAACCAATACTGAAAAACAACTTCAGAAGTGATGTTCTCATCTCATCCCACCTCCAGAGGTAACGTTGTGAGCTGTCTGACAGATATTCTTCTGGAAAAGTTCCATGCAGATTCAGAAATATATGTAGTTTTTAATAGGAACTAGATCATTTTATATATATGTAAATATATATAATATATGTGTGTGTATGTATATATAGTTCTGTGACTGGCTTCCCTTAAAAATATTTTTCCTTTAAAAATATTTTTTAATAACTTGTATCTTTTAATAGTATGTCTTAGAAGTATTTCTCTTTTTTTTTAACAATGCAATTATTTATTTTTCTTTTTTATTATATTTTAAGTTCTAGGGTACATGTTCACAACGTGCAGGTTTGTTACATATGTATATATGTGCCATGTTGGTGTGCTGCACCCATTAACTTGTCATTTACATTAGGTATATCTCCTAATGCTATCCCTCCCCCTCCCCCCACCCCACAACAGGCCTCAGTGTCTGATGTTCCCCTTCCTGTGTCCAAGTGTTCTCATTGTTTAATTCCCACCTATGAGTGAGAACATGCGGTATTTGGTTTTTTGTCCTTGCAATAGTTTGCTGAGAATGATGGTTTCCAGCTTCATCCATGTCCCTACAAAGGACATGAACTCATCGTTTTTTATGGCTGCATAGTATTCCATGGTGTATATGTGCCACATTTTATTAATCCAGTCTATCATTGATGGACATTTGGGTTGGTTCCAAGTCTTTGCTATTGTGAATAGTTCCGCAATAAACATAGGTGTGCATGTGTCTTTATAGCAGCATGATTTATAATCTTTTGGGTATATACCCAGTAATGGGATGGCTGGGTCAAATGGTATTTCTAGTTCTAGATCCTTGAGGAATCGCCACAATGTCTTCCACAATAGTTGAACTAGTTTACAGTCCCACCAACTGTGTAAAAGTGTTCCTATTTCTCCACATCCTCTCCAGCACCTGTTTCCTGACTTTTTAATGATGGCCATTCTAACTGATGTAAGATGGTATCTCATTGTGGTTTTGATTTGCATTTCTCTGATGGCCAGTGATAATGAGCATTTTTTCATGTGTCTGTTGGCTGCATAAATGTCTTCTTTTGAGAAGTGTCTGTTCATATCCTTTGCCCACTTGTTGATGGGGTTGGTTGTTTCTTGTAAATTTGTTTGAGTTCTTTGTAGATTCTGGATATTAGCCCTTTGTGAGATGAATAGATTGCAAAAATTTTTTCCCATTCTGTAGGTTGCCTGTTCACTCTGATGGTAGTTTCTTTTGCTGTACAGAAGCTCTTTAGTTTAATTAGATCCCCTTTTTCAATTTTGGCTTTTGTTGCCATTGCTTTTGGTGTTTTAGAGATGAAGTCCTTGCCCATGCCTATGTCCTGAATGGTATTGCCTAGGTTTTTTTCTAGGTTTTTTATGGTTTTAGGTCTTACATTTAGGTCTTTAATCCATCTTGAATTAATTTTTGTATAAGGTGTAAGGAAGGGATCCAGTTTCAGCTTTCTACATATGGCTAGCCAGTTTTCCCAGCACCATTTATTAAATAGGGAATCCTTTCCCTAGTTCTTGTTTTTGTCAGGTTTGTCAAAGATCAGATGGTTGTAGATGTGTGGTATTATTTCTGAGGGCTCTGTTCTGTTCCATTGGTCTATATCTCTGTTTTGGTACCAGTACGGTGCTGTTTTGGTTACTGTAGCCTTGTAGTATAGTTTGAAGTGAGGTAGCGTGATGCCTCCAGCTTTGTTCTTTTGGCTTAGGATTGACTTGGCAATGCGGGCTCTTTTTTGGTTTCATATGAACTTTAAAGTAGTTTTTTTCCAATTCTGTGAAGAAAATCATTGGTAGCTTGATGGGGATGACATTGAATCTATAAATTACCTTGGGCAGTATGGCCATTTTCACGATATTGATTCTTCCTATCCATGAGCATGGAATGTTCTTCCATTTGTTTGTGTCCTCTTTTATTTCATTGAGCAGTGGTTTATAGTTCTCCTTGAAGAGGTCCTTCACATCCCTTGTAAGTTGGATTCCTAGGTATTTTATTCTCTTTGAAGCAATTGTGAATGGGAGTTCACTCATGATTTGGCTGTTTGTCTGTTATTGGTGTATAAGAATGCTTGTGATTTTTGCACATTGATTTTGTATCCTGAGACTTTGCTGAAGTTTTTTATCAGCTTAAAGGAGATAAGGGGGGTTTTTTAGATATACAATCATGTCATCTGCAAACAGGGACAATTTGACTTCCTCTTTTCCTAATTGAATACCCTTTGTTTCTTTCTCCTGCCTGATTGCCTTGGCCAGAACTTCCAACACTATGTTGAATAGGAGTGGTGAGAGGGCATCCCTGTCTTGTGCCAGTTTTCAAAGGGAATGCTTCCAGTTTTTGCCCATTCAGTATGATATTGGCTGTGGGTTTGTCATAAATAGCTCTTATTATTTTGAGATATGTCCCATCAATACCTAATTTATTGAGAGTTTTTAGCATGAAGGGCTGTTGAATTTTGTCAAAGGCCTTTTCTGCATCTATTGAGATAATCGTGTGGTTTTTGTCTTTGGTTCGGTTTATATGCTGGATTACGTTTATTGATTTGCGTATGTTGAACCAACCTTGCATCCCAGGGATGAAGTCCACTTGATCATAGTGGATAAGCTTTTTGATGTGCTGCTGGATTCGGTTTGCCAGTATTTTATTGAGGATTTTTGCATCAGTGTTCATCAGGGATATTGGTCTAAAATTCTCTTTTTTTGTTGTGTCTCTGCCAGGCTTTCGTATCAGGATGATGCTGGCCTCATAAAATGAGTTAGAGAGGATTCCCTCTTTTTCTTTTGATTGGAATAGTTTCAGAAGGAATTGTACCAGTTCCTCCTTGTACCTCTGGTAGAATTGAGCTGTGAATCCATCTGGTCCTGGACTCTTTTTGGTTGGTAGGCTCTTAATTATTGCCTCAATTTCAGAGCCTGTTATTGGTCTATTCAGAGATTCCGCTTTTTCCTGGTTTAGTCTTGGGAGGGTGTATGTGTCCAAGAATTTGTCCATTTCTTCTAGATTTTCTAGTTTATTTGCATAGAGGTGTTTATAGTATTCTCTGGTGGTAATTTGTATTTCTGTGGGATTGGTGGTGATATCCCCTTTATCATTTTTCATTGCATCTATTTGATTCTTCTCTCTTTTCTTATTAGTCTTGCTAGCGGTCTATCAATTTTGTTGATCTTTTCAAAAAAACCAGCTCCTGGATTCACTGATTTTTTGAAGGGTTTTTTGTGTGTCTATCTCCTTCAGTTCTGCTCTGATCTTAGTTATTTCTTGCCTTCTGCTAGCTTTTGAATGTGTTTGCTCCTGCTTCTCTAGTTCTTTTAATTGTGATGTTAGGGTATCAATTTTAGATCCCTCCTGCTTTCTCTTGTGGGCATTTAGTGCTATAAATTTGCCTCTACACACTGCTTTAAATGTGTCCCAGAGATTCTGGTATGTTATGTCTTTGTTCTCACTGGTTTCAAAGAACATCTTTATTTCTGCCTTCACTTTGTTAGTCAGTAGTCATTCAGGAGCAGGTTGTTCGGTTTCCATGTAGTTGAGCAGTTTTGAGTGAGTTTCTTAATCCTGAGTTCTAGTTTGATTGCACTGTGGTCTGAGAGGCAGTTTGTTATAATTTCTGTTGTTTTACATTTGCTGAGGAGTGCTTTACTTCCAACTATGTGGTCAATTTTGGAATAAGTGTGATGTGGTGCTGAGAAGAATGTATATTCTGTTGATTTGGGGTGGAGAGTTCTGTAGATGTCTATTAGGTCCGCTTGTCCAGAGCTGAGTTCAATTCCTGGATATCCTTGTTAACTTTCTGTCTCGTTGATCTGTCTAATGTTGACAGTGGGGTGTTAAAATCTCCCATTATTATTGTGTGGGAGACTAAGTCTCTTTGTAGGTCTCTAAGGACTTGCTTTATGAATCTGGGCGCTCCTGTATTGGGTGCGTATATATTTAGGATAGTTAGCTCTTGTTGAATTGATCCCTTTACCATTATGTAATAGCCTTCTTTGTCTCTTTTGATGTTTGTTAGTTTAAAGTCTGTTTTATCAGAGACTGGGATTGCAACTCCTGCCTTTTTTTGTTTTCCATTTACTTGGTAGATCTTCCTCCATCCCTTTATTTTGAGTCTATGTGTGTCTCTGCATGTGAGATGGGTTTCCTGAATACAGCACACTGATGGGTCTTGACTCTTTATCCAATTTGCCAGTCTGTGTCTTTTAATTGGAGCATTTAACCCATTTACATTTAAGGTTAATATTGTTATGTGTGAATCTGATCCTGTCATTATGATGTTAGCTGGTTATTTTGCTCATTAGTTGATGCAGTTTCTTCCTAGCATCGATGGTCTTTACAATTTGGCATGTTTTTGCAGTGGCTGGTACCAGTTGTTCCTTTCCATGTTTAGTGCTTCCTTCAGGAGCTCTTGTAGGGCAGGCCTGGTGGTGACACAATCTCTCAGCATTTGCCTGTCTGTAAAGGATTTTATTTCTTCTTCACTTATGAAGCTTAGTTTGGCTGGATATGAAATTCTGGGTTGAAAATTCTTTTCTTTAAGAATGTTGAATATTGGCCCCCACTCTCTTCTGGCTTGTAGAGTTTCTGCTGAGAGATCCGCTGTTAGTCTAATGGGCTTCCCTTTGTGGGTAACCCGACCTTTCTCTCTGGCTGCCCTTAACATTTTTTCCTTCATTTCAACTTTGGTCAATCTGACAATTATGTGTCTTGGAGTTGTTCTTCTCGAGGAGTATCTTTGTGGCATTCTCCATATTTCCTGAATTTGAATGTTGGCCTGCCTTGCTAGGTTGGGGAAGTTCTCCTGGATAATATCCTGCAGAGTGTTTTCCAACTTGGTTCCATTCTCCCCATCACTTTCAGGTACACCAATCAGACGTAGATTTGGTCTTTTCACATAGTCCCATATTTCTTGGAGGCTTTGTTCATTTCTTTTTGCTCTTTTTTCTCTAAACTTCCCTTCTCACTTCATTTCATTCATTTGATCTTCAATCACTGATACCCTTTCTTCCAGTTGATCGAATCGGCTACTGAAGCTTGTGCATTCGTCACGTAGTTCTCGTGCCATAGTTTTCAGCACCATCAGGTCATTTAAGGACTTCTCTACACTGGTTATTCTAGTTAGCCATTCGTCTAATCTTTTTTCAAGGTTTTTAGCTTCTTTGCAATGGGTTCGAACTTCCTCCTTTAGCTTGGAGAAGTTTGATCGTCTGAAGCCTTCTTCTCTGAACTCGTCAAAGTCATTTTCCATCCAGCTTTGTTCTGTTGCTGGCGAGGAGCTGCATTCCTTTGGAGGGGAAGAGGTGCTCTGATTTTTAGAATTTTCAGTTTTTCTGCTCTGCTTTTTCCCCATCTTTGTGGTTTTATCTACCTTTAATCTTTGATGATGGTGATGTACCGATGGGTTTTTGGTGTGGATGTCCTTTCTCTCTGTTAGTTTTCCTTCCAACAGTCGGGACCCTCAGCTGCAGGTCTGTTGGAGTTTGCTGGAGGTCCACTCCAGACTCTATTTGCCTGGGTATCAGCAGCGGAGGCTGCAGAACAGCGAATATTGCTGAACAGCAAATGTTGCTGCCTGATTGTTCCTTTGGAATTTTCGTCTCAGAGGGGTACCCAGCCGTGTGAAATGTCAGTCTGCCCCTACTGGGGGGTGCCTCCCAGTTAAGCTACTCAGGGGTCAGGGACCCGCTTGAGGAGGCAGTCTGTCCGTTCTCAGATCTCAAACTCCGTGCCGGGAGAACCACTACTCTCTTCAAAGCTGTCAGGCAGGGACATTTAAGTCTGCAGAGGTTTCTGCTGCCTTTTGTTCGGCTATGCCCTGCCCCTAGAGGTGGAGTCTACAGAGGCAAGCAGGCCTCCTTGAGCTGCGGTGGGCTCCACCCAGTTTAAGTTTCCAGCCACTTTGTTTACTTACTCAAGCCTCAGCAATGGCGGGCGCCCCACCCCCAGCCTTGCTGCTGCCTTGCAGTTTGATCTCAGACTGCTGTGCCAGCAATGAGTGAGGCTCTGTGGACATGGGACCCTCCGAGCCAGGTGCAGGATATAATCTCCTGGTGTGCCGTTTGCTAAGACCATTGGAAAAGTACAGTATTAGGGTGGGAGTGACCCAATTTTCCAGGTGCCATCTGTCAAAGCTTCGCTTGGCTAGGAAAGGGAATTCCCTGACCCCTTGCACTTCCCGAGTGAGGTGATGCCTCGCCCTGCTTCGGCTCACGCTCGGTGCGCTGCACCCACTCACTGTCCCGCACCCACTGTCCGACAAGCCCCAGTGAGCTGAACCCGGTACCTCAGTTGGAAATGCAGAAATCACCCGTCTTCTGCGTGCTCATGCTGGGAGCTATAGACTGGAGCTGTTGCTATTCGGCCATCTTGAGAAGTATTTCTCATTAACTTGCCTACCTTAACAGTATGTCGTAAAGATATTTCCACGTTAAGATGATAGGTGATTGATTGACTGATTGAGATGTGTATAAATGTAGATGGCTCTTTATAGCCATTGAGTAATATTTCATGGTATAGATTAGACATATTATTTAAATCTCATTAAAAATCCATGAAATGGAAACTTAAGCCAAGGTACTAAAACAGGACTACAAGGCTTTACAGAACAAAGCGGAGGCTTCTTCATTGTGGCTGCAGGTATTTATTGATGTGAGGTTTTTTTTTCTTTTTTGAGATGGAATTTCACTCTTGTTGCCGAGACTGGAGTACAATGGCACGATCTCAGCTCTCTGCAACCTCTGCCTCCCAGGTTCAAGTGATTCTCCTGCCTCAGCCTCCTGAGTAGCTGGGATTACAGGCATATGCCACCACCATGTCCGGCTAATTTTGTATTTTTAGTAGAGACAGGGTTTATCCATGTTGGTCAGCCTGGTCTCGAACTCCCAACCTCAGGTGATTCACCCGCCTTCAGCCTTCCATAGTGCTGGGATTACAGGCGTGAGCCACCATGCCCAGCCTGATGTGAGTATTCTTTCTCTAATTTCACTTTAAATGAAATTGAGGAACTTAATCTAATATTGCTGTTAAGCCTATTTGAGGGTTTTCATAGCCATAGCAGAATTAGACTTTCTGGAAGATTTAGGTGATTCCTTTTTGCAGAAGTCTTAAAGACTGACTAGAGAGAGGCAGAGATACATGCTTCTGTTTCTCTGAATCTCTGGGAAGCCTTCTAAACAGATTTAGCAGCCCAGACAAGGGTGGGTGTGCCCCCGTGTGTTTAAACACAGCCACAAGTAGCAGAAAATAGCTGGGGTTTATGTTGCAGTTGTGGCGTTACGAGCAGCCAGCACAGAGTTCTGGCCTAAACAGCAGTTAACTCCCATTGCCCAAGGCCACTGAACTGAATGTTTGGATTGTCCCCCTATATTTGTGCCTGCCCAGGAGCCAGCTCAGATGAGTAACAGCTTCTGCTAAGGAGGAAGCACTGAACACATCAGAGCGGCTGGGCAGGACTTCTTGAAGCCCGACTGCCAGCGGAGAGTGGCCTTGATGAGGAGAAGGCATCCCTGAGGGCCAGCTCAGCTCCTGAGAGCTACAGAGCCGCTCAGCAGAAGGATGGCCTGAGGCCTGCCTTCCAGACAAGTTTGTCAGCAGTAAATTTGGCCATGTAGTGCCAACTACATGGTTTCCACAAGTGTTTCTTCATGAATCTTCACAACATTCTGAGGAAAGTCCTAGTTCCCTAATGTGAACGAGGAAAACAGGCGGGGGGAGCCCAGCAGGGGTTGAAGTCACTTTTTCAAAGGAAGAGTCAGAGCTGAGTCAAACTCAAGTTCACATGATACCAGTGAACTGAAGAGCACTTACAGCCAGGCATGGTGGCTCATGCCTGTCATCCCAGCACATTGAGCCCAGGAATTTGAGATGAGCCTGGGCAACATAGGGAGACCCTATCTCTACAAAAAATTAAAAATAAAAAAATTAGCTGGGAGTGGTGGCGCATGCCTGTGGTCCCAGCTCCTTGGGAGCCTGAGGTGGGAGGATTGCTTAAGCCCACGGGGGTTGAGGCTGCATTGAGCCATGATTGTGCCACTGCACTCCACCTGGATGACAGAGTAAGACCCTGTCTCAAAAAAGAAAAAAAAAAAAAAAAAACCACTATATGAGATACCATGGGAAAATTTACACCATTTCATTAATCTTCACAATAGTCCTACCAGATAGTATATTTGCTGGCAAATATCTATTAATAATATAATGGGGTTAAAGCAGTTCTACATTTAAATCTAAACGGTTAGGGGAATATTCCAACTCTACCTCTAACCATCTGTGGCTTGCTATTCTTAAGAAAACTTAGAACGTAAAATGTATCTTTGCAGCAGTTACATCACATTCAACCACTAGAGGGCAGCATCAACACAATTTTTCCAGTCTTCCATCTGTAAAGGAAGCAGGGTAGTTTGAGGGTGTTTTAATAGGTTGAGCAGCTGTGCAGGTTTGCCTGGCACTGAGTAGTTTCCCAGGATGTGGGGCTTTCAGTGCTTAAAAAACAGGAAAGTCCCAGGCAAACTGGAACAAGTTGGTTACCCTGGTGTTATATGTTGAAATGGTAGTGAGAATACTACTGTCATTCCCACTTTTACAGAAAAGGGAACCACGAGGAGTAGTTCGTCTAAGGCTCCACATGGCTGCTAGTGTGCAACAGAGCTGGGATTCCCGCTGTGCCCATGTCACACGCAGGACCATGCTCTTAAGCAGGGTATGTGATAATGCCTCTTGAACCATTTAGGACTGCCTTTGGTTCCATGCTACCAAAACCTGATGACAGTGGCCTAAGCAATAAAGCCTTTCACTTTCACCAGTGGCGCCATTATGTCATCAGGAACCCAGACTCCTGTTCGCCTCTCACTGGCCAGAGTGGGGCCCCTTGGCTACCTCCGCTGTAAAGGAGTTGAGGGAAGTGAGGATCTTTATTGGGCACACTGCTGTCCCAAACAAGCTCAGCCTCCTTTTACTCGAGAAAAAAGGGAAAGTGGGTATTGGGTAGAGAACTAGCAGTGACTACCACACTCTCCAAAGCCACCATTACACTGAAGGTGTGGATACGGCGCCACCCAGATGCCCCACTTCAGGACTTCTTCCCCCAGTTGCTGGTGGTGCTTGGCTGTCAGTGCTTTTAGGGCACTGCTCTGGAGCAGGGAGCCATCTGCTGAAGGACATGCTCCTTGCCAGGGCAGCCACATCCAATGATTGGTCAGAATAGGGATTGGAAGGCCCAGGGACAACCCTGAGGGGCCGTCCCAGCTTCAGAGCTCCTTTGGGGTCAGCCAAGGCCTTGTGACTGCAACACAGCCCAACTTCTGCCTCATCCAGCATCCTTCACAGTGTTGAGGGCACTCCCCAGCAACCCCCTGCACACACGTCTGTCTCAGAATCTGCCTCCTGGGAACAGACCTGAATGGAAGGCAAGCAAATCCTAGAGGCTAAGGTCTCTGCTAGCATGGGCAGGAAAGCTGGACTCATTTCTAGAAAAGGGATAAGTATCTATTGATGACCAATAGATCTTCTATCACTGCCTTTGAGAGGCTTACCATTTTATTGCAGAAGCTAAGTATGCACATAGGAAGCAGTAGGAAAAATTTGATTTCAGACAACCCAAAGCTAATTACAGAGGGCTGTGACTTACCATTTGTTGAACAGATACCATGGGCTGGATACTAGGCTGAACATTCAACTAATGTAGTCTGTGTATCTCACAGTATGAGTGAGCACTTGAAGTAGGCATTTATTATCCCCATTTCACACGTAAGGAAAGGCTCTGAGCTCTGAGGCTCAGAGGTAGACATGTACATAAGATCACACAGTCAATATAAGTGGCCAACTCAGGACTGGAATGTGAATTATGATAGACTATAAAGCTCTTCCAGGTCCCTCTAGCTTGGCACCTCTCCCTGCACCCCCTACTCTGTTACGTCCACACAGGTGAATAAGTAAACTTGACACTTGGGCTACAGTCAAGAGTCTACTCTGCTCAAGGGGATGATCCCCTTCTTGCATCTCTGTTATGGATATTTATATTTCTAGCTCCTTTTGTTTCTTTTCCCATTTTTTCCTAATGTAGCTTTTCCAAGAAAATAGAATCTTCTTATAATAGATTGTCTTAGCCTGGTCTCCCTTGAAGCAGAGTCTGAGAAAAAAAAAAAAAAAAAAAGCTTAAATGTAGTAGTTTGTTAAGTTTGTTAGGGGATGTGGTACCAAAGGAGCAGGAGTGAAAGAGGGGACAGAAGGGGAAGGTGGGAAAGCTAGTGTAAGGATGCATGCGGCAACTGGGTGATCTATCCCACGGGACCTCCTAAGAAGGCTTGGGAAATACATCTCAGAACTGTTCACTTGTGAGAAACATTTATCCATTGGCTCCCATCCACAGCTGCCTTCCCTGCTCTGCTGACTTGCATGTGCATGACTGCCCAGCAGGAGGGTGCCCTGTACACCATGGCATCAGAGAAACACTAGGGCAGGAAGCAAGAGAATCAATCTCTCTCTCTCTTTCTCTCTCTCTCTCTCCCTCCCTCCCTCCCCACCCCCATGTGTGGACACAGTAAGAAGGTGGCTATCTGCAAGCCAGGAAGGGAGCCCTCACCAGCAATCAAAAGTGCTGTCTCCCTGACCTTGGGCTTCTCAGCCTCCCGACCTGTGAGAAATAAATGTCTGTTATTTAAGGCAAAAAAGAGAGAAATCAGTAACTGGAAAAAGACCAAGAGGGTTGGAAATGGAGCACAAGATGCGTTTTATGTGCAGGATGGGCCAGCGCTTGTTGAGCATTTCAACGCCCAAGACGTGCAGTGTGCTTTTTACGCAGAACCTTGTTTCATCTCACAGTAACCTGTGACTTAGAGATTATCATCCCCCCCTTTTTTTTTTTTTTGGAGACAAGCTCTCACCCTTGTCATCCAGGCAGGAGTACAGTGGCAGTAATAGCTCCCTGCAGCCTCAAGCTCCTGGGCTCAAGCAATCCTCCCACCTCAGCCTCCCGAGTAGCTGGGATTGCAGGCACGAGCCATCACACTCAGCTAATTTTCATATATTTTTTTTTTGGAGATGGGGTCTTGCTGTGTTGCTCAGGCTGGTCTCAAACTCCTGGGCTCAAGCAATCTGCCTACCTCGGCCTCCCATAGTGCTGGAATTATAGACATGAGCCACCCCGCCCAGCCTATCATCCCCATTTTTAAGACAGGGAAAGAAACTGAGAGGAGAGGTCACTTGCCAAGGTCTCTCAGCCAGGAAGTGGCAGAACTGGGAGGCAAACCAGTCTGACTCAAGCCCTTACTCATAGTCATTATATCATTATATTAAACATTCCTCACAGGGGTCTACAGAAAGCATGTGTGATGGCTTACCAATACATACTAAATATTTCTCTCTGGCATGTATAGATTGTACATTTATGACAGTGTAAATCAATTAAAAACCCTTCCTTGGCCCTCCACAGCCTTCCAGATAAAATTCAGACTCCCTAAGGGCCTCCCTGAGTACATGGACTGCAGTTGTTGATGGGTTTTCTGCATGTCTGGAAGACCGAAAAAGAGTCTTGGCATCATGGTGTGGGGTGTGAGATTGACAGGATCTCCGAGAGGACTGTCGCTTCCAGAGCACTTCAGAAGCCAGTGCTTTCTCAGTCCTCTGCTCTCCTCCCCTTCCCTATCTGGTCTCGAGTGTGATCACCTAGAAAAAGAGCTTTGGAACCATATAGACCGAGCTCAAATCAGTTCTCTACCACTTCGCAGGTGTGGAGCCTCAGGCGCGGTACCTAGGCTCCTACAATCCCTAAACCAGGGATGATGACTCCCGCGGAGTGTATGTGAAGCTCCAGACACATGGACCATCTCCACCTGGCAGGAGTCATTATTTCTCACAAATGACTCTCTCCATTGCTGTGAGACACCAAAACCAGTTGAAACCAGAATGACAGCCCTGCCCACATTTTTTTTTAATGTGAAAGATGAAAGGCCCTCATTTCTTGTTCTGATAGCTTCCTGCCACACACCGAAGTCTCCTCAAGGACACGTCTTTCACTGCGTGCAGCTTCACAGTCAGCTCCTCAAGCAGAAGACTGAACCATGACTCCTTTTTAGAAGCTCTCCGGGTAGGGAGGACATACCCATATGCAGACAGAACCTTGCTTTTCAAATTCAAGAAAAAACAGTAACCAATCTATCAATTCTTCTGTGATTCAGTCTGACAGGGTGTTCTGTAAAGAATCCTTTTCCATTCCTATCACACGTTTGTACGAAAGGGGAGGGAGAGGTGGCAGGGTGCCAGTACACCAGCAGGCACTTCCGGCGATGCCCGGGGCTCCACTCCCTTTCTGTTGATAGTAGTAGGCATCATTTCTGGCAGCTGCTGCAGCTTGATGCAGGGAAGGAAGGGGCCACCCACCAATCACCTCTTCCTGATGCCATATTTTTGACGTTCATGGAAGAGGCCTGTCTCAGAGCTCCCTAAGCTGACAATCTGTGGGCAGCCATCTCTATTCTTCTCCTGGCTGGTGCACTCCTTACAATAATAGGCATCAGAGACTCCCACGGCCTCCATAGATCTCACAGTGCCCCCGGTAAAAGCCACAGTTACACTCATCATATAAGCATACCAGGGTGAAGGGACAGACACAGCGGTCACAAATTACGCACTTGCTGTCAGTTTTCACACAATCTTCCAATGGCAACACCAGCCTGCTTGCAGCAAAAGATCAAATCCAGATAACGTTCAGCCGTAGCTCCCGCCCACGCTGCACTGCCCTCTTTTTAAAGCCAAGAAGCCCGCCTGGAGGCATCAAATCATGCTTTATGCATAAGTAGGAGCTACAACGCCTTGGCCACATGCACCTCCCTTAGGGGGACTCAAATTTACTGAATCCTGCCTTTGTGCCCGACACTGTATTTGGAACCTTATATAAACATCTCCACTATTCCCCAAGAGGGTTCATCCTTTCCCCTTGTTTCTTCATTACCTATGTCTAACTTCCATCCTTCCTGCTTTAGTTGGACTTACTGTTCGAGAGGAGGCTGCTGACCACAGTTCAGCAAAAGAATGGGAGTGTGGAGGCTCAAAATGTGGCCCCTGGAGAAGCTGAATGAGAAGTAGCCCTGGATATGGTGTAGACTCCCACAAACCAGAGATCCTGCCCTCAGTGCCTCAGCTTTAGGAAGCTGCCTTGCTCCTGGGCAGACAGATATGGTATTGATTTCCCCATACCCCAGCATCCCCACCCCAGTTTCCCTCTCTTCCCCCATTGCCCGGTGCTTTGGCTGGCATGCCCCTGACAACCAGGGAGGGCAAGTCCTTCTCCTAGTGGGTAGCCGGCTGGCTTCCTCCCAGCTCAGAGCCAAGCATGCCTCAGTTAAGTACTCCCTAAGATGGGAAGTCCTTCCAGGGGCCTTTCCTCAAAAGCCAGCCAGAAACGGGCTCCTTCATGCCTAAAGCTGAGCTGATGGAGTGTGCAGGGTGGAGACGTGAAGGAATGCCACACCACCTTCTGGTGGCAACTCCGCCTGGCCCATGTTTTGCCGCTTTTCCTCTATCCCTGTCAACCACACCAGGTGAGGCCTCTTTCCCAGCAAACCAAAGCTCCCTCTGGCGGCCCAGGAGGAGTCAAATCTTCTCCCCACCTGTGTACATTATTTTCCAGCTGTAGCAAGTAGAGACACGCTCTGTGTCCAGATGGCCTCACCCTTTTGTTCCACTGATGAGCCAGGTGTTTAGCATTTTAAACAACTAGCACCCTGATTGACAGACTGACCATTAAATTGACTTTCTGACTGATGGATCCTGATGGGCCACTGTCTATCTGAAAAGTTAATCCTGAGTAATTGACTGGCTGGTTGGCTGATTAAATATCTAAACATACACATCACTTGATTGACCTAATGGATTTTTTTTGTTTTTTGTTTTTTTGTTTGTTTTTGAGGCAGAGTCTCGCACTGTCGCCCAGGCTGGAGTGCAGTGGCGGGATCTCCGCTCACTGCAAGCTCTGCCTCCCGGGTTCACGCCATTCTTCTGCCTCAGCCTCCCAAGTAGCTGGGACCACAGGCGCCTGCCACCATGCCCGGCCAATTTTTTTTTTTTTTTTATTTTTAGTAGAGACAGGGTTTCACCATGCTAGCCAGGATGGTCTCGATCTCCTGACCTCGTGATCCACCCACCTTAGCCTCCCAAAGTGCTGGGATTACAGGCTTGAGCCACCGCGCCCGGCCCCAAGGCACCATCTTTGAAGCAGAGAGTAAGCCTTCACCAGTCCAGTCCTCGATCTTGGACTTCCTAGCCTCCAAAACGATAAACAATATATTTCTGTTACTTATAAATTACCTAGTCTAAGGTATTTTGTTAGAGCAGCCTGAATGAGCTAAGACAGAGGGCAATCAGGAAACTGATGTTCTGATCTCCTTCTGGTGAGGTTCTTAACCAGGGCTCCACATATGGTTTCAATTTTGCTTTCAAAACAGCATGGATGTAAAGATGTGTGTTTATCCAGGAAGAGGGTTCACAACTTTCATTGGATTCTCAACAGAATTCAGCACACACGAAATATTAATATGTTCAGAGCTACTGCTCTGGGAATAAGATCCTCAGCAAACACATTTCAGATAAGCAAAGCCCTTGTCTGAATTCAAGCCCGTTTCTATCTCCCTCTCATCAAGCCAGAGTGGCAGAAGATGACTAGGAAGAATCAGAGGGCCTTAGAGGAGGTGGATGTAGCTGAGAGAAAGGATAAAGGCTGAGCTGTTTGAAGTTTCCAGAGAGGACTGAGGAAGTCAACCTGGGTCCTTCTTGTGTGGAGGTCACACTTGGCCCAAGATAGCAGAGGCCGTTTAAGTTGAGATGGATACATTTACCCTTTGTTTGATGCCAGGAGTATGTGATCATGAATTGTTACGTGGCTGTGTGTACTACATACCGGTGTGTTCACAAGGTAGGTGTAACTGAGCTGTGTGCGTAAGTGAACGAGTGGCCTTTGGGTTTAGTGTGAGCATCTGAATGGTTTGGTGAATGGATGTGCACGTGCATCCTTAACCAGTTACCCTTCAAGCCTCTCATAAAGTTAAGACAGGTTACGGAAAAGAATTCCACTAGGTGAGAGTATCTGCAGACAGGCCTACAGCCCACACCAGAAAACTGGGAATCCTCAATTCGCCCCGCTCCTTGATCCCTCATCATCCACTGAATCCATGCTGCCACTCCCACCATCAGCCCCCGTCACCTCTCCCTGGGCCACTGCTCAGCCTTCAGTGGCCTCCCCCAAAACCCTTCTGAATGAACTGCAGCAACAGTGACTATGGTAAAATGCTTTTGGGTCACAGCGCGTCGCCCCTGACGCGGACCAACGGCTTTACATTGTCGGAGGATACTGCCCATCTCCTCAGTCTGATTCGAGGGCTCTTTCAAGGTCGACTCTGGGGTAGTGAGGTCCCCGGCTTTGGGCGCGTCTCCCTTCAGTCGGCTTGTATCCCACACCCCTTCCCCCTTGGATGCCTCGTTCTCTGGGGCCCTTTGGCGCTGCCCCTGCGTCCCCATCACGGAAACTACCACCTGCTACCTAACTGCCAGACGCAAAAGTGCCCGAGCCTGTCTGTCACGTTCCACCCCATAAACCTTCCCCACCCGACCAGAAGCCATGGAGGCCACAGGTCGAAGCAGGACCACGTAAGGGCGCGCACGCCTCTTTCCCACGCCGCAGAGCCATAGAACCCGCAAAAGGAAAACGGAAAGGCAGTGCGCCGGGAGAACAGGTAGGGACTACGACTCCCAAAAGCCTCTTGACAAGGACTACATTTCCCAGAAAGCTCCGCGCGGGTTCCCACCCCGGAACTGCCTCTGCTTTCGAAAGCGGAAGGCGGGCCAACCGGGCAGGACACAGTGTTTCTGAAGGGATAGACCGGTGGGCGGTTTCGCCGGGCGTCTACCTCCAGGGGTCGTTCGTGAGCCAGAGAAACCCGGACTTAGGAAGGGAGGGGCCTGGCCACAGCCCTTCCGCTGTTGGCTGTGGATTGCCCTGGTTCCCAGCGCATTCTCTGTCGTGAGCCGAGCAAGGAAGGTCAGACAGAACCTGGTCCACCACGTTTGTGTCTTTCCGCAAGGTCAGACTTTTACTGATGCTATTCCAGTCATAAAAGCCAGGAGCTACATGGAGTTCCCAAGGAGGCAATTCCCCTAACACTACCCGCCTACTCGGTAGTCAGAGCCATAGGCACACAGGCTTCAGCCACTACACAAGTCAGTATTGCAAAGCATACAAAACAGTATACTTAGTCAACATGTTAAATGTTGTAGATTAAATATTCCACATCAAGCAGGGTAACATTTAACATCAAGAGCAAAGGAGATAGATAGGAAAAGGGGTTAACAAACTAGTCCCAGGAAAGACAAGGTGTCCTGGCCTCAGTGTCTTGCAAGGAAGAGTCTTTGATGTGGGCAAAGCCTTAGGCAGCAGATGCCGGGTGTTTATCATGGGCGACAGCAAGATAGGGTCTGTTAAGACGGCCATTTAGAGCTAGAGAAGTCCTGCTCTTTTTATGGCCACGGGGGTCTTCTGGTGACGACTGATAGTGAAAGAGTGTGCCTGTTTATGCCCGTATTTGGTTGGGTACACTCTTTTTTGGTTAGGCGAACATCGGGACTCTGTGGGCATGATGCCTTTTGAAACGTAAAGTGGAGTCTTTTGCTAAAATGGAGTTACTTATGTCAAGGGTGTTCTATACTCTCCCTCTGCCTGCTCTGGCTTTGCCTTTGGCTAGTACTTGCTCTCTGCCCACCTCTTGGTGGCTCTGGGGGTAGAGGCTGGTGGCTAGATGGTCTGTCCCTCGCCCTTATCTCCAATCCTGCATTGCTTATCTGCCACTTGGAGGCAGTGACCATCTTGACTCTAAGAGCCAAACCCACAGAGCCCCACATGTGAGTTCCACAGCTCTTCTTCTAGCTGTGGCTGTCGGAGGAGGGGCTACAGGCGGTGGAGACAGGTGTGGACAGTAGCTGGGGGGTGGCGGGGAGATCTGTGGCTCCTGATCTGCCACCTCTGTTCTCAAGAAGATAATTTTCCTGTGGCCTGGGCTCATCCAGCTTATATTCTCAAATGCCTGAGTTCTGTTGGTGGCTGGCCTTCTTCCTCACTTCCTCCACTCCCAGCCTCATCCCTCAGACCCCAGCAATGGGCCCCATGGCATATTTTCACCTTTCTCCTTTAGAGCCACTTAGAGGACCTGTCGAGAAATGGGTGTAACTGGATGGGCTAAAACAAGGATGAGGCAGAAGCAACTTTCCGTAAGACATGCCCACCAGTGTGCCATGTCAGTTTACCATAACCATGGCAACACCCAGGAGTTCCCGCCTCTTTCCATGGCAATGACCCAATGACCCAGAAGTTACTCCCCTTTTCCTAGAAAATTCTGCATAAACCAACCCTTAATCTGCATGCAATTAAAAATAGGTATAAATATGACCATAGAACTGCCCTGAGCAGTTACTCTCTGCCTATGGGTTAGTCCTGCTCTGCAGGATCAGTCATGGAGCTGTAACACTGCCACTTCAATCAAGCTGTTTTCGGCTACCGTGCCACCAGCTAGCCCGTGAATTCTTTCCTGGGCAAAGCCAAGGAAAAAGCCACATTTTGTGGCTCTCCTGTCCTGCATCACAACCGCTCCTAGGGTGCTACAACCACTGGTAACTCAGTGTCTTCTAACAGTTTCATGAAGTACAGGCTTCCCAGAGGTGCCTGTCCCTTCTCCCATGTTGCTTCATGTTACCACATTTCCTACCTGGGTAGACCTGTGGAGGTCCCTGAGATCCTTTTAGGGAATCTGCAAGGTCAAAACTGTTTTCACAGTAATACTAAGTTTTATTTGCATTTTTCACTGTAGTGACATTTACGTTTAAAATTGTAGGTAAAACTGCTGGAACCTTGGTGTGATTCAAGGCAGTGGCACCAAACTATATTGGCAGTTACTGTATTTTTCACCAGTATACCTGTAGGGGAAGGGGATGGGAAAGCCAGTTCCACTTAATGTCCTTAATGAAGCTGTAAAGAGTATTCATTTTACTCCATTTTGAGCCTTGATTACATGGCATTTAAATATTTTGTGTGACAAATGGGAAGTGTGCATAAAGCAAGTCTGCTGCACACCAACGTATTATGTCCTGAGGAAAAGCAGTTCTGTGCTTGAGTTCATAGCTGAACTAGACCTTTTTTTCTGGAAAACACCTCTTTTTTTTTCATTGTATCTTTGCAAACTTTTATTTATTTATTTTACTTTAAGTTCCAGGATACATGTACAGAATGTGCAGGTTTGTTACATAGGTATACACATGCCATGGTGGTTTGCTGCACCTATCAACCCATTATCTAGGTTTTAAGCCCCGCATACATTAGGTATTTGTCCTAATGCTCTCCCTCCCCTTGTCCCCACCGCCGACAGGCTCCAGCGTGTATCGTTCCCTTCCTTGTGTCCATGTGTTTTCATCGTTCAACTCCCACTTATGAATGAGAACACTCAGTGTTTGGTTTTCTGTTCCTGTGTTAGTTTGCTGAGAATGATGGCTTCCAGCTTCATCCATGTCCCTGCAAAGGACATGAGCTCATTCTTTTTGATGGCTGCATAGTATTCCATGGTGTATATGTGCCACATTTTCTTTATCCAGTCTATCATTGATGGCCATTTGGGTTGGTTCCAAGTATTTGCTATTGTGAATAGTGCTGCAATAAACATACGTGGAAAACACCTCTTTTACTTGATCAACTGATAGTATGATTACTTGGACCTGGGTATTTAATAGGCATTTTCTAAAAAATAAAATAAGCTAATCACTTCAAAGGAAACAACTGACATTATTTGATGCCAATGAGAAAATTTGAGTTTTCAAGAAACAGGTTAGAATTTTGAGAAACGTATCCAGGCTGGGCACGGTGGCTCATGCCTGTAATCCCAGCACTTTTGGAGCCAAGGAGGACAGATCGCTTGAGGCCAGGAGTTCAAGACCAGCCTGGGCAACATGGCAAAACCCCGTTAGCTGAGCGCGGTGGTGTGTGCCTATGGTCACAGCTGAGGCTGAGGCAGAAGGATCACTTGAGCCTGGCGGGTCAAGGCTGCAGTGAGCCATGTTTATGCCACTGAACTCCAGCCTGGGTGACAGAGTGAGACCCTATCTCAAAAAAGAAAGAAAAAGAAAACATATCTGCCACCACGAGCTTAACAACATCCCAATACTTAAAAAGTTTTTCTGATGAGCTTGGTGATGGTATCAACAAATGTGATTTTAAAAAATATTGAATAATGAAATGTGCCAACATTTAGAAGATCTGCATAACTCCATGTATTAGGTATATATTGTTACATAACAAATTATCCCAAAACATAGTGACTTAAAAGAACAAACATCTATTATCATACAGTTTCTGTGGGTCAAGAATTTGACCAGGTGGTTCTGACTTCAGGTTTCTCCTGAAGTTGCAGTCAAGGTATCTGCTGGCTGTTGTCATCTAAAGGATTAATTGGAGATGGAGGATCTGCTTTCAAGATGCCTTACATACATGGCTCTCAGCAGGAGGCCTCGTTTCCTTGTTGATTGTTTGCAGGAGGCCTCAGTTCCTCACCACATGGACCTCTCCACAGGGCTTTCAGTGTCTTCATAACATGACAGCTAGCTTCCCCCAGAGCAAGTGATCCGAGAGAGAGAGAGAGAGAGAGAGAGAGAGAGAGCGAGCAAAATAGAACACTCCGTGTCTTTTATAAGCTACCCTTAGAAGTCATGCTTTGTCACATTCTATTTATTAGAAGTGTCACCAGAAAGGAGTTCCCATCCAGACCTCAAGAGAGGGTTCTTGGATCTCATGCAAGGAAGAATTTGGGGCGAGTCTACAAAGTGAAAGGAAGTTTATTAAGAAAGTGAAGGAATAGGCCAGGTGCAGTGGCTCATGCCTGTAAACCCAGCACTTACGGAGGCAGTCGGGTGGATCACTTGAGGTCAGGAGTTCGAGACCAGCCCGGCCAACATGGTGAAACCTCGTCTCTATTAAATATACAAAACTTAGCTGGGCATTGTGGCACACATCTACAATCCCAGCTACTTGGGAGGCTGAAGGATGAGAATTGCGTGAACCCAGGAGGCAGAGGTTGCAGTGAGCCAAGATGGCACCACTGCACTCCAGCCTGGGCAACAGAGGGAGACTCTGTCTCAAAAACAAGAAAAAGAAAAAAGTGAAGGAATAATGTCTTCTCCATAGGCAGTATTAAGTAAAGGAATAAAAGAATGGCTACTCCCTTGGGGTTGCTCATTTTCATAATTATTTCCTGATTATATGCTAAACAAGAGGTGAATTATTCTTGCCTCCCCATTTTAGACCATATAGGGCAACTTCCTGACGTTGCCATGGCAAAACTGTCACAGCACTGGTGGGAGCGTAGCAGAGAGGATGACCAGAGGTCACTCTCATTGCCATTTTTGTTTTGGTGGGTTGTAGCCAGCTTCTTTACTGCAACCTGTTTTATCAGCAAGGTCTTTACTACCTGTATCTTGTGCTGACCTCCTGTCTCATCCCATGATTTAGAATGCCTAACTTCCTGGGAATGCAGCCAGCAGATCTCAAACCTTATTTTACCCGGCCCCTATTTAAAATGGAGTCTCTGGTTCAAATGCCTCTCGATGGAAGCAAGCCACTATGCACAGCCAACAATCAAAGACAGGAGAATTAATCTCTACCTCTTTTTTTTTTTTTTTTTTTTGAGATGGAGTCTTGCTCTGTCACCCAGGCTGGAGTGCAGTTGCATGATCTCAGCTCACTGCAACCTCTGCCTCCCGGGTTCAAGGAATTCCCAGGCCTCACCCTCCTGAGTAGCTGGGATTACAGGCACCCACCACCACACCTGGCTAATTTTTTGTGTTATTAGTAGAGACAGGGTTTCACCATATTGGCCAGGCTGGTCTCGAACTCCTGACCTCGTGATCCACCCACCTCAGCCTCCCAAAGTGCTGGGATTACAGGCATGAGCCACTGCGCCCAGCCTAAGCTCCACCTCTTAAAGTGAGGAGTATCAAAGAATATGTGGACATATTTTAATAACACTGCACTTAATGAACCAGTATTTTATTCATGATGGTACAAAACCATGATAGATGGGTAAGAAAAAAATCTATTCCAATTGCAAGACAGTCCAATAGATTTTTAATGTAATAATAACTCAAGAAGTTCATGGATGTAGTTCTAGATTCCACTTTGCTTCTAAACATTAACAAGCTATGTATTTGTTGAGTTTTGGTATAGTATCCAAGAATAATATTCACAATTGCCTGAAAAGCTGTTAAAATAATCTCCCCATTTCCAACTACCTATCTCTGGTAGGCCAGATTTTCTGCATATACTTTAACTAAAGCATCAGAAAAGACAGGAATGTGGAAGCTGAGATCCCAGCTGTCATTTATTAAGCCAGACAATTAAAGAGATTTGCCAAAGAAAAATTTGATATATTGGGCCTGAATGTGCATTGTTTGGCTCTAAAAAATTTTATGCACATTTCACAACTTCCTGAGTCTGTCTCTGCAACATATTTGTGACTTTTTCTTTTTCAACAGATGGGGTCTTGCTCTGTCACCCAGGCAGTGGGGCAGTGGCACAATCATAGCTCACTACAGCCTTGAACTCCTGGGCTCAAGCAATCCTCTTGCCCCAGCCTACTGAGTAGCTAGTATTACAGGTGCATGCCACCACGCCTGGCTAATTCTTTCTATTTTTGAGAGATGAGATCTCACTATGTTGCCCACATTGGTCTCAAACTCTGGTCCCAAGTTGCTGGAATTACAGGCTTAAACCACCACATCTGTTTTGTAACCCGAGAGCCTCCGGACCTCTAGCCACATACTCGATCTCAATGGATTCTGGCATAGTCTGTCTCTCCCCTAGGGTCAGGCAAGATATCATCATTTGTCATACATACATATACAGCGTCTACCAGATTCTCTCACAAAAAGCCCTCATGAATAGATATATACTGGGGTGGCTGCCATACCCTGAATCCACTTTAGACCACTTTAGGAATTCATCTGAGCACCTTCTAAATGGAAGTCCACAAGAGGCATAAAGGTGGCCTCACTACACCATGGTTGAGTGAGTGGACCTGCTCCCAGTGTGATCACCGTATGTGGTTCCAGGGTCCCTCCCTCTCACCAAAGGGCCTTTGGGCTAGGAAAGCAAATTTCTCTTAATATAACTCTTAGAAATTCATAAATCAAAGACAAGTTTCCTTCTCTTAATGTAACTCTTAGAAATCCATAAACCTGTTACCAGTTGAACATCCTAATCCCAAAATCTGAAACCCAAAATGCTCCAAAATTTGAAACTTTTTGAGTGCCCATATGATGCTCAAAGAAAATGCTCACTGGACATTTTGGATTTTGAATTTTCAGATTAAGGATGCTGAACTGGTAAGTATAATGCAAGTATTCAGAAACCTGAAAAAGTCCAAAATACTCCTGGTCCCAAGCATTTTGGATAAGTGATACACAAGCTATAATAAAATTATTTTTATTTTTATTTTTTTATAAACAGGGTCTCACTCTGTCACCTAGGCTGGAATGCAGTGGTGTAATCAGAGCTCACTGTAGCCTCAACCTTCTAGGCTCAAGTGATCCTCCCGCCTCAGCCTTCTGAGTGTCTGGGCATACAGGAGAGTGCCACCACACTCAGCTCCTGTGATAATATTAGAGAATTAAATAATTCAATTAACAAGATTAGTAGATACTTGAACAAAATTTGGGCTTTGCCAACATGGAAGACAGGGCATGACTATTAGGTAGGCACAAAAAAATGCCTGCTACAATTCCCTGTATATATTTAAATTATTTCCATAATAAAATATATTGCCTACGTGATTAAAGAAGGAAAGAAATAAAGGTAATGAATATGAGGGGAAAATGGAAATATAAAACTAAGAAGTGATATCATATTTTGAGGTATTTAAGAAGACAGGAAGACATGCTGGTAAAATAAACAGACTAATTTGCTAAAAGCCAATTCAATGATTGACCAATTCACCACATTTACTTGCTCCTTTTACTTATTTACAAGGTTTTTGGCAATTCATACTGGATGGTATTCTTTTAACAGTTTTTGAACATTTCTGCAAAATATTTGTTGGCCAGTATTCCTTTATATCTGTATAACAGCATTTTAAGGAATATTCAATCTGTCTCAGCCCAATTAGTTAGAAGACAAGGTATATGTAGGAGAAAAATAGTCACAAGATAAATAAAAAATAAATCAGTAAGAAAAAGGCAACCCAACTGAAAAATGGAAAAAGAATATTAACAGGCTGTATTAGTCTATTTTCACACTGCTGATAAAGACATACCCAAGACCAGACAATTTACAAAAGAAAGAGGCTTAATGGACTCATAGTTCCACGTGGCTGGGGAGGCCTCACAATCATGGCTGAAGACAAGGAGGAGCAAGTCACGTCTTTCATGGATGGCAGCAGGCAAAGAGAGCTTGTGCAGGGAAACTCCCCTTATAATACCATCGGATCTCATGAGACGTATTCACTATCACAAGAACAGCACGAGAAAGACCTGCCCCCATGATTCTGTTACCTCCCACCAGGTCCCTCGCACAACACATGGGAATTCAAGATGAGATTTGGGTGGGGACACAGAGCCAAACCATATCATTCCACCCCTGGCTCCTCCCAAATCTCATGTCTTTATATTTCAAAACCAATCATCACTTCCAAACAGTCCCCCAAAGTCTTAACCCATTTCAGCATTAACTCAACAGTCCACAGTCCAAAATCTCATCTGAGACAAGGCAAGTCCCTTCTACCTATGAGCCTGTAAAATCAAAAGCAAGTTAGTTACTTCCTAGATACAGTGGGAGTATAGGCATTGGGTAAATACAGCTGTTCCAAATGGGAGAAATTGGCCAAAACAAAGGGGCTACAGGCCCCATGCAAGTCCAAAATCTAGCAGAGTGGTAAAACTTTAAAGCTCTAAAATGATCTCCTTTGACTCCGTGTCTCACATCTGGGTCATGCTGATGCAAGAGGTGGGATCCCATGGTCTTGGACAGCTCCGCCCCTGTGGCTTTGCAGGGTATAGCCTCCTTCCTGTGTGCTTTCACAGGCTGGCATTGAGTATCTGCAGCCTTTCCAGGTGCACAGTGCAAGCTGTTGGTAGATCCACTGTTCTGGAGTTTGGAAGATGGTGGTCCTCTTCTTACAGCTCCACTAGGCAGTGCTGCATTAGGGACTCTGTGTGGGGGCTCCTACCCCACATTTCCATTCTGCACTGCCCTAGCACAGGTACTCCATGAGGGCCCTGCCCCCACAGCAAACTTCTTCCTTGACATCTAGGTGTTTCCATACATCCTCTGAAATCTAGGCAGAGGTTCCCAAACCTCAATTCTTTTTTTTTTTTTTTTTTTGAGACGGAGTCTCGCTCTGTCGCCCAGGCTGGAGTGCAGTGGCGCAATCTTGGCTCACTGCAAGCTCCGCCTCCCGGGTTCACGCCATTCTCTTGCCTCAGCCTCTCCGAGTAGCTGGGACTACAGGTGCCTGCCACCACGCCCAGCTAATATTTTTGTATTTTTAGTAGAGACAGGGTTTCACCGTGGTCTCGATCTCCTGACCTCGTGATCCGCCCGCCTCAGCCTCCCAAAGTGCTGGGATTATAAGCGTGAGCCACTGCGCCCGGCCCCAAACCTCAATTCTTGACTTCTGTGCACTCACAGGCTCAACACCATATGGAAACTGCCAAGGCTTGGGGCTTGCACCCTCTGAAGCCACAGCCCAAGCTCTACATTGGCCCCTTTCAGCCACAGCTGGAGTGGATGGGATATGGGGCGCCAAGTCCCTAGGCTGCGCACAGCACAGGGAACTTGGGCTCAGCCCAAGAAACCGCTTTTTCCTCCTAGGCCTCCAGACCTGTGATGGGAGGGGCTGCCATGAAGACCTCTGACATGCCCTGGAGACATTTTCCCCATTGTCTTGTGGATTAACATTCGGCTCCTCATTATGTAAATTTCTGAAGCCAGCTTCAATTTCTCCTCAGAAAATGGGATTTTCTTTTCTAACGCATTGTCAGGCTGCAAATTTTCCAAACTTGTGTGCACTGCTTCCCTTATAAAATTGAATGTCTTTAACAATGCCCAAGTCACCTCTTGAATGCTTTGCTGCTTAGAAATTTCTCCCACCAGACACTCTGAATCATCTCTCTCCATTTCAAAGTTCCACAAATCTCTAGGACAGGGGCAAAATGCTGCCAGTCTCTTTGCTAAAACATAAGAGTCACCTTTGCTCCAGTTCCCAGCAAGTTCCTCATCTTCATCTGAGACCACCTCAGCCTGGATTTCATTGTCCATATCGTTATCAGCATTTGGTCAAATCCATTCAACAAGTCTCTAGGAGGTTCCAAACTTTCCCACATTTTCCTATTTTCTTCCAAACCCTCCAAACTGTTCCAATCTCTGTATGTTACCCAGTTCCAAAGTCACTTCCACAATTTCAGGTATCTTTTCAGCAATGCCCCCACTCTACTAGTACCAATGTACTGTATTAGTTTGTTTTCACACTGCTGATAAAGACCTGAGACTGGGCAATTTACAAAAGAAAGAGGTTTAGTGGACTTACAGTCCCACATGGCTGGGGAGGCCTCACAATCATGGCTAAAGGCAAGGAGGAGCAAGTCACATCTTACATGAATGACAGCAGGCAAAGAGAGAGCTTGTACAGTGAAACTCTCCTTATAATATCATCAGATCTCATGAGACTTTTTTCACTATCATGAGAACAACATGGAAAGACCTGCCCCCATAATTCTATTACCTCCTACCAGGTCTTTTCCACAGCACATGGGAATTCAAGATGAGATTTGGGTAGGGACACAGCCAAACCATATCACAGGTAATTACAGAGTCAGAAACACAATTGGACAACCAACATATGACAGCATTTTCAACATTACTAGTATTCAAAAAAAAATAAAGTAGCAGTGCAGTAAGATGTTTATTTTCACAAAGCATATTATCAGATAGCTAAAGAAGGTATTTCTGAGATCAAGTCTTTTCATTGAGTTTAACATTGATGTGCATGTAAATTGGTACAGCATTTGTGGTAGGCAATTTGGCCCCCTTATCAACATTAAAATGCATGTGTACACTTTGAGGTAGTGGGGAGCTGGGGAAGAGTGGGAGGGGCTAGAGGAATGGGCACAATGGGAGGTACTAAAGGACTGGAATGTAAAGAGGGGGATGTGTGGGGCCAGGAGGGATTTGGAAGAACTAGGATTGATTGGAGGAGGGGGAGAGGAGATAAAAGGCACTTAGAGGGACTGGTGGAAAAAAAAAAAACAAATGAGAGGGATTGGAAACAACTGGAGAAATTTAGAGGGACAGGAAAAGAAGGGGTGGGACTGGCAGGGACTACACATGTAAAATGGAAACAACTGGCGTTCAGCAAATTGACCTACAGCCACTGGCAAATGGGACCTGTTCACATTGACCAGAGTCCCTCAGGAGAATGAGGTTTGTTAGCAAACAGGAAACATTGATTTTCAGAGTGGTACTAACTGTGCTTTGCAGAGTTCTTTTACTTCCTGTCATCTTGACTCTATCATTACATTGTATTTTGCTTCTACAAAGCAGCCTGAGCTCTTTGAAGACTCCTTAGTCTGAAGCCTCTGATGGCCAATGGTCTGCATCTTTCCCATGTGCTCCTGAGGTACAAAATGGACATTTCAGCTGCTTTTAATAGAAACTCACTATGTCACTTATAAAACTCAGGAAGCTGTCCCAAATCCTGGGAAGACATGAAAAGAGGCTCACTCTGCAGTCAAGTGCAGGTATGCCTAAGGTGTGCAGGTCCCAAGACTCTTCCACTTCTCTCTTTGTTTGGAGTGGGCATTCTTTTAAGAAGTGGAGGACCATGTGGTCACTGGCTTCCTTAGTGGTGAATCATAGGGCAATCAGCAGGAATCTGCAAAGGGGCACTGTCATGTGCTGAACTGTATCTCCTCAACATTTATAGATTGAAGCCCTAGCCTCCAGTATCCGGGATGTGACAGTATTTGGAGGTGGGGCTTTTAAAGAGGTGGTTAAGTTAAAATGAAGCCATTAGAGTGGTCCTTAATCCAATATGTCTGGTCTCCTTATAAGAAGAAACTTTTACACAGAAGAGATACACTAGGGACGTGGAGGCACAGAGAAAAGCCCATGTGAAGAGGCAGCAAAAGAGTGGCCATGTGCAAACCAAGAAGAGAGGCCTCAGAGGAAGCCAGCCCTGCCAACACTTTGATCTTGAACTTTCGGCTTCCAGACTGTGAGAAAATAAATTTTTATTGTTTAAGCCACCCAGTCTATGGTGTTTTGTTATGACAGCCCTACCAGAGGCTTGAAAGCCTAAAGGCTTAGGGTCCTGGGAAAATAAAAGTTAATTCGAGTCCTCCAGTTAAATGTTATTAGGAACTATTTGCAAATACCTTCTTTAAGTATAGAAGAAGCCCCTGCTACCCTCCCATACCATTTTTACTGTTTGTTTAGGAAGTGTGGAGCTTGCTGTTACACTGCCCTAAAAGTTCCTGGGTTGAGCTGGTTGCCAATAGTAAGTTGGTAAAGAAAAATAGGGATGTCTGGCCAATTAGGCTGGGTCTTTCAGTTATCATATCTTCTACCCCTGCTAAAGGATTAGTCTTGGGCTTTGTAGATTCAAAAAAAATTTCAGTTCAGGCCTAAGTAAGTAATTTACACACTAGTTCTAAGTAATTAATTGGAATTCACTGATTAACAATGAGAACCATATTTTTCAAAAATACTGAACTATTCATGGTAGACTAGTCCCAAAAAATCTTTTCCCATTAGGAAGAGCTAAGTGAAGACAAAAAAAATTTACCTTGGAAGGATCCTTGTGACCCTTGTCCAACTGAAAGATCACTTCCTCAGGAATGCTTTCTCTCAGCTTCCTGGGGAGCATTAGATTGCCTCTGCTCTGAGATCCCAAGGAACCTTCTGTCAGAAACCTCAACCCACAGTTTTTTAATTAGTTGAGTATAAACCTGCATTTCCCATTAGACTGTGAGCTCCAAGAGGAAAGGGATTGTGTCTTACCTATCAAGTTATATTAATAGTATCTAGATTTAAAAAGGAGGCTGAGAATGGTGGCCCACGCCTGTAATCCCAGCACTTTGGGAGGCCAAGATGGGCAGATCACTTGAGGTCAGGGGTTCAAGACCAGCCTGGCCAACATGGTAAAACCCCATCACTGCTAAAATATAAAAATTAGCTAGGCATGGTGGTGTGTGCCTGTAGTCCCAGCTACTCGAGAGGCTGAGGCAGGAGAATCACTTAAACCTGGGAGGCGAAGTTACAGTGAGCCAACATGGCACCACTGCACTCCAGCCTGGGCAACAGAGTGAGACTCCATCTCAAAAAAATAAATAAAATAAATAAACAGGAGAATGAATGAATGAATGAAATTATGATAGTCCATGCCTATAGGACATGGCTTCCAAATGGACAAGAAGATCAGTCAATCATCCATCCATCCATCCCATCAGTGCTGATGACACGGTGATAAGTCCTTATTCCCTAGCTTTTCCAGACTCTTCAAGGACAATCACTCTTCTACAGGTACTTATTTGTCCTGTACCCTTCTGTTTTGTCTGAATTAACAAATAGTCTTTTCCCTGATTTTATTCACAAAGAGGCCCCTTACTCTCACCACAAAACTATCTTCAAATCACAATACAGCATGAAAAATTTCTGGGAGAGTCTTCTAGAAGAAACGTGTTCTCCATAAACTATGATGCCTGTGAGCTATACTCCCTGATCTGGCCTCCAGGTGTTTAACCCATCTCAGTTTTGGGTTTGCTCACCTCTGTCCACTGACTGCACTTCCTACACATTCTGAATGGGCTGTTACACCCCCAACTCTAATTCTTCAGGTTAGAGATTTGAGTGGGGTCATGAAGATTGATGGATATCAGTTAAGCAAAGGACATTGGGTAAATATTGAGCCTGGGAAAGCCAGGAACTTGAGTTCAATTTTTAGAGGTCAAAAATCATAAAGAAATCCGAAATTCAAGAAGCTGATTCCTAGGCAAGTGCAGACATCCAAGGGTTTCATGTTTCCTGTTAGGGCAGGTCTGGAGGCCTCAGTGTAGATGAGCCTGAGCCTAAAGATGTGGATGCTTATATGGTCTTGCTGAGCTGAGAGAAAGATAAAAAAGGGACACAACCTCAGACTAGTTAAAAGTTGAAGGGGTAGGTTCTTTGGGCTCTGATATTCCACAGAAACTAGCCAAACTTGGCAGATTCAAGTTTCAACATTGTCTTTTTCTTTGTATAATCCCTATCTACGTTCCAGTTGATTTTTCAACATGCCCCCTCCATGTTGCTGAATTTTAAGCTTCATGAGGGCATGTTCACTGCTGCATCCCCAGCACCATCACCTAGAACAGTGGTAATCAACAAGCATTTGCTGAATCAATCATCAACAGATGTATATATGGGTAGATGGATGTATGAACAAATCTGTTTCCTTCCATTGTGCAGTACATACTCCTGGTCCCCATGATGATTTGTGATTCTCTCTGTGATAGGTCCCTTTGTCTAGCCACCTGCCTCTTGGTAGCTCTGAAGGCCCTTAGTCATTTGGCTCAAAAGCCCTAGCTTTGGAGACTAGCTTCTTATTAACTAAGCCATTGCACCACTTGTTCTTGCAGCCTTAAATTAATTTGAGTTAATTCTTAACTGTTTCCCTTCTGTACATGTGTCATTTAATGGTTTGCCTTTATCTGATTTTCCCCAATTTTTCCTTTGCATTTGTGGTTGTCTACAGAAGCCCTCTAGCCAAGGCCTCGGGCAGCCCTACCAAATGAATATGGGCACTTGAGTTTTCTAGGAGGCCTCTCCTGCTGCCCTGGGTCTCATCCAACTGATATCCATCTAAACATTCCCACCCAGGGTTATTTATGCTAGAGGAAGAAGAATGCCCTTTCCAGAGCCAGTTCTTGGGGAAAAGAGGAACTGTTGATATAGCCAGAGCCCGAAAAGAAGATTACTCTGCAACAGCTAAAGGTTGGTGACGTACTTTTTCTCCAACTTAGTGAAAGCTCTCTATGTTTGCTTTCCTTCTCATGAATTCCATTAGTGTATTTTCTCTAAATGACCCTTGGAACAAACAGATAGGAAAGATTTTAAATCAATAGAATAAGCTTCATGGAGACCAAGAGTTTATCTGTTACTGATTCCCCAGCATCTAGTGTAGTGCCTAACATGTTGATGCTCAATAAATCATTGATGAAGAAAGAAAAGAAAGACAGGTGGAAAGAAGGGCAGAAGAGAAAGAAAAAGGGATTGGAGAATTGGTATGAATGTAAAAAGTGTTAATGTATTATTCAGAAATCATGTGATGATAACAGTCTTGCTTTCAAAGTAATTGGGTATATTATCCCTGCTATCTGAAGTCAATAAAGCAATTAAAGTTACTTTGTAAAATGAAGAGTGTATTTATAAAGATAAAATAATAGCAGACCAGCAGAATAACAACAAAAAAGGTATTCTTTGAAACTTAGGTGTAAACAGCAGTGATCATATGTTAAGATAAATTCAAAACTCTGTAACATTAACAGCCATTTGTTCTGTCTATGTCAGTTCTCAAAAGCAAACTAAAACAGTGAAGAACTTTATTTTGGTGTACAAACAGATGTCTTATGGATAAATGCAAGCTGATCATGGTGGTGATAGATTTGACTGCAACTGGTCCATTTGGTATTTAGAAAAGGTCAACTAATCAGGAATGATGCACTGAGTAAATTTACAAATATCTAACCTTCCTACCATTGAGCAAAATTAACCACACAGTAATTTAGCAAAGGCTCAAAAATGTTTAATTGTGTGTCAAGGAAAAACATTTCAGTGCAGGGGGAGAATATTAAGAAAATTAGCATTTTTTTAGTATCAGTCTTTCATTTATTTGAGATCATACATTGACACACTTCAGGTCCAGCAAGCCAACTTTAAATGACATACACTGTTCATTGCAAAAGAACCCACCTACAGTGGAGATAGAAGGGGAGTAATTAAATATAGTTTGTACAGAGTCAGGCTGTTAAGACTAAGGGATTCTTTCTTCAGCAACCCGAGTAGCAACATATATTGAAGTTCTCAAGTTTAGGAAAAGTCACTATATTTGTATACTTCCTTAATTTGGGGAAAATAAAATGTAACCTAGGAGAAAGTATAAAAACATCGCCAAGGCAAATTCAGAAAAATCTTCCTTTTAACACCAGCTTTGCAAATATTGCATTAGTGAAGCATAGAGTCTGGTGAGTTGAAGTGTTTGCTAGACGAATTGAGACTACCATGATTAACACAACTGTAAAAAAGACAAACCAACAAACAAACACATTTGATAATTTAAGCAGACGATGGCTGGTGACTAGCAAAAAAAAAATAAATGTACATCTTAGCTGCTGTGGGTTGTTCCTAAAGTTATAATAAGATGATTAAGGTTTTACCTGTGCAATCAATTTTACTTGTGAAACTGACTAATGAAAGTGTTCAGAGAGTCCCAAACTTCAGCCAGTATAATTTTTGCCCCATCTTTTAACCACCTGTGCTGCCATATAACATGTTTTTTCTTTAAGTAAAAAAAATGTAACTTAACATTTTTTAAACTTAGTGGATATTGCTATCTAAAATCATCTCGAAGAGGCATTCTTTGGAAAACATGTCAATACCAAAGTAATAACAATAATAATGATAAGTTAAGACTATTTCAAAGTAATTCTATGAGATAGAGACATACTGATAGAGAAGAAATCAGAATCCTTGGAGCTCATGGGAAAATGTTGAGGTAAATCATATGCTCAGATTACAGTTTGCTCTTTGCAGCTTTATTTAAGAAGCAAGTTAATGTTTACGTGACATTGAACTTCAAAGTCCAGGCAATAAGGAGGAAGAGAGAATGAGAGAAAAACAGTTAATGTGCTTTGCCTCCTTGCTCCCCCCAACCGATGGAGAGGCAGGGGGGTTGCAGGGGAGCAGGGTGGGGGACAGGAAACAGCCACTGGAGGGAACCAAAGCAGGGGGGTTAAAGTTTTATCTTATCAGAGTGCAATAATGTTTTATTAAATTGTAAAAATTTATTGTGCTAAGATACAAGTACTATGTTTCCTAACTCACATGACAATTATTCTTGTTAGAGTTTCAGTGTCTTTAAATAATAATCCTCTTTTCTACAGTCTTGGTGTGAAACTCTGTGCCTTAATTCTCTTTGAAGTGATCCAATCTCTGATCATGTTGTGTTTTTTACAATGACACTCTTGGTTTACAGGAACAAAGTGTTGTTTTTGGAACAAAGTAGGACTTTATTTATCTATAATACAATGAAAAGATCCTCTGCATCATTATTCTTTTCAAGTACTTCCTTTCCAATTCCTCCCTCTTGAGGGGGGTGGTGTCATTATTCCTGACTTTGCAGTTAGGCAGGCTCATTTGTGGCACCAATAGAGCAGACAAAGGGTGAGGCTTTGCCAGATGGACCCCTGGACAAGGAGGCATCCTTCTAGGCCTGCTTCGAAGGGGACCTCCATGCCCGAAGGGAAGTCATTTTACCTGCATTTTAAAATCTCGTGATGTAGTTTTTTTGAGGTGTTTATATTTAGATACATTTAGAAATATTAAGTCCCATAAAAGGTCCCTATAAAGTCAGGCTCTATAGTTGACAGGCCTGTGTGTTCTTAAAAGGGTGTCTGAAAGAAAGGAAAAGAAGCTGAAGAGATGTTCTCTTCAAATGAAAAGGCAGGGTGAGACTTAAAAAGCTGACTGCCTCTTTCCTCAAGAAGGCGGGGCATAACTCCATACTCCTTAAGTGTGGGCCACACATAGACTTCCTTCCAAAGAGCACAGCATGGAAAGGGGGAAAAAGAGAAATCTGACAAACACTATCTTAGCCAGGCGATCAAGGTCAACATCAACAGTGATGATGTTGATGGTCTGTACCTTGATATGATGTGACAGGAACGGCACCTTACCTCTGTGGTCTTCCTCCCCCAAACCCATGACCCCAGTCCAACCATGAGAAAAATGTCAAACTAAAATTGAAGAAAATTCTATAAATACTTGACTAGCACTTCTCGAAACTGTCTGGGTCATCAAGAAAACAAGGAAAGTGTGAGAAACTGTCAAAGCCCAGAGGAGCCTAAGGAGACATGACAACCAGATGGAATGTGGTCACCTGGATGCTTCCTTAGAACAGAAAAAGGACACTAGTTAAAAACTAAGGAAACTGAATAAAGCTTGGACTTTAGTTAATGATACTATATCTGTATTGGCCTGTTAGTTATAAGAAATGCACCATGCTAATGTAATACATGAATAATGGAGGAAAGTGGGTATTGGGTATATGGGAATTCTTTGTACTATCTTGTCAACTTTTCCCAAAATCTAAAAGCTACTGTAAAATAGAAAGTTTATTTTAAAAATATCTAAAGCTAATTGCCAGGGAAACTACTGGTTGGAAAACTATTGAGACTCTGTGTCTTCCGATCTTTCCTGAAAACCCTTGAGAAACTTTATAACCACATGCAGAACTCGGTCGTGTCTCTGGTGGCTGCTGCACCAAGATTAATGGGGAAAGATTCTAGTTGTATAGTCTAATGCTTGAAGTTCAAGATGGGAAAGCCAGGAGAGAAGGTAAGGTAATTCATCATTTCACATAATATATTCATCATTCATTTGTTCGCACACCGCTGCACAGAAACAGTGACACCCTCTCTTCCAGTTCACCTTCTCCCAGTCTCCTTCATGGACTTCTCTGTCTATCCATGCTTAAAGGTGGTGTTTCTCATACAATTTCCTGTGCATAATACATTTTTCTGTCCTCAGCCTCATCTACCACTTACTTGCCAATGACTCTCAGATCTAGAGATAGATCCGCTTGTCTACAGCCATCCCCATTTGAATATCCCACATGCACAGCACATCTGCAATGGCACTTAGCACCTCCTCAAAACTTGTTGAAGCCACTGCTCTTTTCTTAATCTCTCTTTCTGTGAATGATGTCACCACCCCCTCATTTAGTCAAATCAGAAACTCAACCTGAACTTCTTGTCCATCTCAGAAAGCCCCTCAGCTACCAAACTGTGCACACTCTACCTCCTAAATGTTCCCTGGGTCTAGGCCCTTCCCTCCAACCTCAGCACCTTAGCCAGCTTCTTATCATGTCTCATTACAGCCCCTACCTGGGCTCCTCCAGCCCCCGGGTAACCCTCGCACTACCCACACAGAGCGTCTCTAAAACACAGCCCAACCACACTAGACTCCTGTGCTGACAACCCTCCAAGGCGCTCTGTCACCCCTGGAATGCAGCCAGGCTTCTCTGCCTGGCACACAAGCCCCTTCTTTCCCCTCTGGTCATTCCCTCCTCATCTCCTTTCATGTTCCCAAATGCACCTTCTGCTTCCACCAAACTACTGGGGATTCCCTTTCCCAATTTTTCCCATGTCCTACTCCTACTTGGTCTTCAAAATTCAACCCAAGCTCTCTTCGGGAGCATTCTCTGAGCCCTCCAGGCCTCCTCCTGAGTGCTCCCATAGGTGCTCCTCCCCTACCTGTCCCCCAGTGATGCATAGCTCTGCCATTGCTCTCATTCTTTCATCCAATAATTGGCCAGTCTGAATACTACAAATACAACAGCGAACAAGCCACAAAAGAAAAAAACCCCGCCTCCTTGGAGCTTTTACTCTCTGCACACTGGTTTTCCTGTCTTTTCCCCTTGAAGGTGAGAACCATTCTTTATATGCTTCTTAAGCACTTAGCATAGTGCCCAGCACATCGCCAGTGCTCAAAAATACAGATGAGTATGTGAAGGAAGGTCCCTGACTGTGTTCCTCCCATCTTTCATGCCATTCAATGAAAGGAATTAGAGAAATGCCTTCAACATGCCCAGGAAAAATAACTTCAATACATCACTCCATCCCTTCCCACGTCCTTCTCCCAACTTAATTTTATTTCCCTTGGAGCAGCACACGTTTAATGACTCGTGACTGTACATCCTTCTTTGAGGGTCTCCACTTGCCTCTGGAAAGAATAATACTGCCACAAGCAGAGTATTATACATGCTACTTGTTTGTTTTTAATTTTAACAATCAAGGTATATAAGCACAAAGAATTATATTTCTAGGGCAAGACATACAAGTTATAAAACGTGGTGCCATATAGCAGTGATATTAAGGGACCCAGAGGTTAGGGACAGGGGAGGAGAGCAGAAATGGAAGGTTAATTTTCTCATCTTGTAAAAATGGAAGTTTCCAGATACTGCATTACATTTATGTGTCAATAACTAGAATCCTATATTTCAACCTCTATTGCTTTTCATTGTACAGCCTTTGGTACTGTTTGGATTTTTTTTTAATTAGAAAATTTTAGAAAACTATTTGGAATAGAAAAATAATGAAGGGTGTCCAGGCACGGTGGCTCACGCCTGTAATCCCAACACTTTGGGAGGCCAAAGTGGGTGGATTGCTTGAGCCCAAGAGTTCAAGACTAGCCTGGGCAACATAGTGAGACCTTGCCTCTATAAAAAAATTTATATATCTATATATATTATATATATATTCACATATAATTTATATATCTATATATATTATATGTATCACATATAATATATATATTATATATCACATATAATTTATATATATTTATGTATGCATGTATTTTATATATATAAAATAATGAAGGAGAGATGACATATTTATTGTGGAAGAAAGGCGGCACAGTCACCAGAAGGTTCTTTGAAGAGTTCCTTCCTCTGGAGTCATGATGGGCACTGGGAGGTGTATGTGTCCAGTGTTGACTATAGCCAGTGGCCTCAGGGAGTGTGTCTGGTCCAGCTTCCAGCTGACAGCTTTCCCATCCGTGCTGAGTCACTGGCTGCAGCTGCAACTGATGCACTCTCCTGACTAAGGGTACCATGGAACGTCCTTTGCCTTTGCCCCCCAGAGCCTTGGGAGCAGACTCCTGGAAATTCTGAGCAAGGTGCTAGGAAGTCCATTGCAACCCACTCGCCAGAAAGCTTTCCTCCACTGATAGGGGATGTACGGTGGCTGTCCTTGTCCCTCCGTGTCCCTTTTCTAATGATGTATTCTCATCCACCCTGTGGAGTTGTTGGAAAGAACACAGCCTCTGAAACCAGAGGACCAGGATGAGAGGGTGTTCAGGCCCTCCTTTGTTCAAGGACCTTGTGTCAGACACTCAGACTCTTTATGCTTCTGTTCTTGCCACCCTGCCAAATGCACTGCTGTGGTTTGAATGCTCCCCTCAAAATTCACGTGGAAACTTAATCCCCAATGGGGCAGTATTGAGAGGTGAGGCCTTTAAGAGGTGATTGAATCATGAGGGCTCTGCCCTCATAAGTGGATTAATCCATTCATGGATTAATGGTTAATGGGTTATCACAGGAGGGGAACTGGTGGCTTTACAAGAAGAGGAAGAGAACCTCACCATGCGATGCCTTGTGCTACCCCAGGACTCTGCAGAGAGTCCCCACCAGCAAGAAGGCTCTCACCAGATGTGACCCCTCAACCTGGAACTTCCTGGCCTCCATAACTATAAGAAATACATTTCTTTCCTTATAAAATACCCAGTTTTAAGTATTCTGTTATAAGCAACAGAAAACAGATACATACTTTTCCCATGTCTCCAGATCCTTATAAGGATCAAAGAGAAGATATATGTAGAGTTCCTCTGTCAGCTCAAAAATTATTACTAGCAGCATCTCTTTGAACTTTTGCTTATAAGATCTTCAATTCCAACTCCATCTCATGAGTCATGACATCAACTCTAAATATCTCATTTACTCTTCTGTTGAAGCATGCACCATGCAATGTGTGACACAGGTGAACATGTGCCTTATGGAATAACATGCCTAAGAGCTCTAGGGTGATTGGGCAAAGTCCTTGGTTATGTTCCTACCTGGAGAATCTATTTCACTCTAGGCAACTACTGGACAAATGCAGGCTACTGATTGTGTAGGAGAGAGAGACAGAGATAGAGCTGTCTAGCCCAAATGTGTCACCATCAAATTGTGTCCAATGAGGGAATGTCTTACACTGTCGTCCCCATGGAAGTTTGTAGCCTGAGTACCGCTTTCACCCGTACAGCACTGATGCTCATGCCTGCTTCAAGAATGACTGTGTTTGGGTTGTTGTTTTTTGTTTGTTTGTTTGTTTTTTAATTATTGCTCACACACAAATGAGAAGGAATTACTGTATTTTTGTGTAGGTGTTTGTGTTCACTTTGCTGGTTTTAGGAGAGGCTTCAACATGGGGCCATTCTTCTCTGGATTCCTTAGGCTGCAAGTGTGTCAGAGTAAGCTGAGGCTGAGCCTGAGGCTGGGAGTTTAGGTGTTTCCCGTTCGTGGGTTTGAGCAGAAGAGGAAAGATCTGAGAAGCGCTGACCTAGCCAGGAGGCTGCTTTCACCAGCCGATGAACAAGTGTCTGGTGATCACGCATCTGTGCTTGGACAGGATTCTTCTGGGAAGGCCTGTGAGTCAGGGCCCCTGGGAGTCCTCGGCTGGGGACTTCAAATGAGTCACTGTGCTTTCTGATGCCTGACAAATAAGTGGAAGATAATGCGCTTGCCTTCCGTCTGGAAGACGTGTGACCCTTTGGGGAAGAAGGTTAGCAGTGGGGAATTGTGTCATCAACGTTTCCTTTTCTGACCCTTGGCCTTTCCTGCAGATCCAAGTCAAACACCACAACTGAGCAGCTTGATGTCTCATTTTTGCACTTATCTTGTTTTTCTTTTTCTTCCTAATACTTTTTTTCTTAAGTTGAATCATTCGGGGCTCTTGATGGCCTCTGAAATGAGTTGAATTTTCCTAGCCTGTCATTCAAATTCTGGCCCCTTCTTATTTTCCCATTGAGAATGCCCTGCTACTCCAACCAAATTCATCAGCTGGTCATTCCCTGAGTGCACCCAGACAGTTCCACCCTTGCTCACATTTCTCCTCTTGTCTGTGTCTTGTCTGTACACACCTCTTCTCTTTTTATGTAAACCTATTGAAATTCTGCTCCAGTCCCACATACCGGGTGGCCCCTTCCCCAACTACTCTAGCCCCTGGCAACTCCTCTCAGCTCTGAGCCCTGCAGCCCTAGCCGCACCTCCAAACTTGGCACAGGCTCTTGCCCAGCCACCTCTCCTTTATGTTGGGGATGTGTCTTGTACTTTGCTGTATTTCCAGAGCTTGGCAGGGGCTATAATATGTAATGGGTGCTCCATGATATTTGCTCTAGATAAGGATGAAATGATCTGCCGCCCTGAGCAATGCCCTGAATGCTTGTTCCTGGCACCCTTGGCTTCTAGAAGAGCCTGCAGATGGAGTGGCGGAGGGATGCCGAAAGAAGAAACCCAGAGGGCAGCTCTGCTTATATATCTTCTGTACTGAGGTTTCAAGTAACATTAGCTTAAGAGAAAAGATTCTGTGCTGAAAATTTGAAAACTACTGGAAACTACGGTTATTGTTTCTACACCTAATTGACAAACTAGGGGAATTCATACCCGATATTCAGTGGCACAGAGAACTCATCAGAAAAGGAAGGATACAGAACAAGTGTGGGCATTTTACATGGCACCAGGAAAAAAATACCTGTCCTGTAGAAAGGGGTTTCTTAAACAACAAACTTGCCAAGACCATCTAAATTCTAGAAGTTTGCATTTTGGGTCTCAAGAGGTCACAAGTGATTGAAGCTCCACAGTGAGTTCTACAAGGGGTTGGAGATCTGGCTCCTTTGTAAAATCCTTAGCAGGCCTTTGAGGGCCCCAGGGGACAGTGTAAAGCCCAGACTCATTGTTTGCTCCAGTAAAGCCTCGTTCAGATGCAGGAGACAGAAGCCAATGCCAACTGGCTCAATTAATAGGGGACTGGGGTTGGTGTGAGGTTATAGGTAAAGAAGACCTAGGACAGCAAGTCAGGCTCAGCCAGGCTCAGGAAACCAGTGCAAGAGAGTCGCTCACATGGTTGGTTGCTCACTCCAGGCCCACTTCCCTGCTTCTGTCTGCCTGTCTCTGCTTGGCATCTACCAGCCCAGAGTCCACAGGACCTCATGGCTCCAAAGCCTGCTGCTATCTGGATGGCCGGCCACAGATGGTCTGCCACTCAGATCACATTTGTGAGAGGGAGGCTCAGATTGACCAGGCACAGCCCCTGCTGGGTCTACTCCATGCCTAATCAGTGAGAGGAAGGGGTCACCACAGGATCAAGAAGCACCAACAGGGCTGGCTGCAGAGGATGGACAAGTACAGCCCAGGCTGCCAAGACAAGGGCCGTGTGGGTGGGGAGAGTGCCCAGCCTTGCACTGACCCCTTGCCTAACACCGTCATGGACCCAGAGACATCTGGCCCTGCAATTTGTAGGGTTTTGCAGCACACACTCACTGTGTAAGTACAGTAATATTGCAGTGGATATTTTCACAGCCAGCTTCCACCAATGATTGTAAGTTCTTGCTTCCTCCTAGGGCTGCAGTCTAGTTTCTCCCTCACAGTGTGGATCTTACGGCTTAGGGTAGAATCTGGTTGGCCAATTTTTCAGCTTTGACAACATGGAAAGTCAGAAAATAGGCTTTCATAAACAGTGTGGTTGCCTCTTACATAAAAGGTAGTGTCTAAAGTCAGCACACACAGGGAAATACATGGAATCAAAATGTCTCCTGAGAATCCTTTGAATGACCCATAAAGAATAGGACGCATACATCTCTCGGGAAGCCTAATATAGCCATTTTCTTCTAGCACTAGACAGACCATGTGTTTTTGGCTGACAACCAAGCAATGTGGTTGGTTTGCATTCAGGATCATGTTTAATGAAAAATCTTTAGATCCCTTCTCAGGTATTAAAAAAAAAAAAGTTATGTGCCAAAGAGGCCCATGGTAACCTAGAACCTCAGGGAAATGCAGGTTCTCTCTGAGGCATCTTCTCATGGGAATGTGAGGGGGGATGCTTTCAACATTAAATCACCTCCCTGCCTTCCTTCCTTCCTCCTTCCCTCCCTTTTCCTTCCTTCCTTCCTTCCTCCCTTCCTTCTTTCCTTCCTTCCTTCCTTCCTTCCTTCCTTCCTTCCTTCCTTCCTTCCTTCCTCCTTTCCTTCCTTCCTTTCCTTCCTTCTCTTCTTCCTTCCTTTCTCTCTGGCAAGGATATATTGTTAAATTGCCTTAGGTTAGCTGTACATGGGATGTCACCGTAAAAGGACAGTGCCCCTGTCTGTCCCTCTCCCCTTCTTGCACATGGGGATGAGGTACTCTCTCAGGCAGGGACACTGTCCTGTGGTCTGCGGTGCCTCTCCCTGTACCTTCCCCAGCCCCCGGCACCACATATCCCAGCCCCCTGCATGCACTACATCCTGCTGTAATGACCCCTGATTAACGAGTTGATTCTAACCCTGCTGTGCCCAGTTCCTCTACCTGAGAAGTGAGCTTTAACAAAGGAGACAGGCTGCATAAAATTAAAACACCTGATTTTGAACAATTAGCTAGAATATGGAAGGCTAATCTTTCAGATCATCTTTCTAAAAATGAAAAAATGGACTAGATCTCTGGTCCTTAAACTTGGCCATCCATCAGAATCACCTGCAGAGCACAGATTCTGGTTCAGTAGCTCTGGGGCAGGTCAAGAATCTGCATGTCTGACACTACCACTTGGCCACTGATGGCACAATTATCATTCCCCACAACAGGGCCCAGCTAGCCTCAGATCACCGCCCAGAGGCGTCTCTGCTCTGATATGTTGGTCCCACTAGTTTCTATCAATCACATCCGCATGCTGTTTCATCACAATAGTAACCACTGTTTTAAATGACCTGATTTATGTGTATCTGTTTATTTATTATGCCTTCTCCACTAGAATACAAGCATTTATGTCTCGTTCTCTACTACACCCCAGCATGTAGCACAATGCTAACACATAGTAGAATACTCAGTAAATCTGTGTTGAATGTATGAACCACAATAGTGTCAAAGGGTATGAAACTGAAGGGGAAAATATCATATATTCTTTCTGTTTTACCTATCATCACCTTTCTCTCTCTTACTACTGTGAGTTGAAAGCTGCTTTCTAAGAGCTAGTAGTCTGAAGCAGACTACTAGCAGACTGTCTGAAAGCAGACAGTCCTGTGCTGGAACTGCTAACCATGGGAGAAGGGACCCTCCCAACTTTCCTTGGAAGGCTCTCAGTCTTGCCTGACTGCTGGCCGATGGGACGTTTGTCTTAAAGTATCAGCAAAGTACGAAGGCACTGGCTGGTGCCTGGATGAGCTTTATTCTCAGAAATATTCACATACTCTAAATGGGAGATGTCAAACCCATGCCAATAGCTCCATTAAAACCCAGGCTTCCCACCAAGAGCAACTGGCATGGTTTTCTATTTGCTTCTCTTGACTATCAGTGATAAAATTTACTATTTTATATAGAGAGACAGAACATGTGTTGGGCATCTCAGTAGTTCAAACCAAAGACAGAAAAACACCTCTTAATTGTATGTAATAGATTTTTTTAATATACAGTTTTCCTTTTTTTAATTAATTCATTTATTTATTATAGAGATGGGGTCTCACTGTGTTGGCCAGGGTGGTCTTGAACTCCTGGCCTCAAGCAATCCTTCCACCTCAGCCTCCCAAAGTGCTGGGATTATAGGTGTGAGCTACCACACCTGGCAGTAATAGATGAATTTACTCATACAACAAACACAAATTTTTGTGTTGTGCAGTTTCTCACTAGGGCCACTGTTGGCCTCTGGGCAGAGATACTACTATGTGGTGTGGGATTTCCCCACATGATAGGACATTTCGCATCCCCCGTCCCTGGGGAACTAAATGCCAGTAGCCCCCAGGAGAATTTGTGACATCCAGAAAATGCCCCCAGACATTTCCAAACACCTTCTGTTGGGTGAGACTGCCCATTTGAGAACCACTAGGTAGGGAAAAGTAAATTCCTTCATTTTACTTCAAATGGGGTGTGTTAGCATCATCTTGCTTGAGCAGCTTTAAAAAATTAGTTTCTAATTACATATATAACACATTCTCTTTGCAAACAAATCCTATAGATAAAGCTAAAGTCTCCTTTGACGCCCATTGCAGTTCTAGTCACTCCCCGCTTCTCTGAGGAAGTGAGTAATTGACATGGTTTCTACCTTCAAGACCCTTTGCTTTATGTTTATATATAGATGTAGGAACCTGCATAGTATAACGGAGTGTTGTTTGTGTGTGTTTGTGCTGTGTATTTCATCTGCAACTTGAATTTTTTACTCCACAATACCTGTTGAAGATCTTTCCATGTCCAAACACGTAGAAATGCCTCATCCTACAGCCGAGTAACACGTAATGGCTGCACAGCATTTTATCATGTTGATGGGCCTCTTAGCAGAGAGCTGCAAAGGAAATCAGTTCCCTGGATGAGGCATTGCCTGTGGTCTGGTCACAGGACCAAATTAGACAAAAGCTGAGGTCATTTTGAATCATCCCCTCCAACCCTGCCGCAGTCCACAGAACAAAGCGGTGGCCTGACTTGAATTTGAACATAGTATCTCTAAGCCTGGGTATTCTGGCATTGTGTAAACACAGCTCTCTCAGCCTACTGCACTGAAATGGATTCATTTCCTTTTTTAGCTTCTGGCATGGCATTTTTAGTTGATAAATTGTGGTTCTAAGGAAGCAGGTTTGATGATCCCCTTTGTCCTTCAACCAAGTGTGTAAAGGAGGATGTTTACTTATATGGGTAATTACAGGTCTATGAATTGAGCACTTAATATGAGGCACGTTCATCCGTTATCTCCAGTCCTCACAACAGTCCTTTGCAGGAGGTATTAGTAGCTCATTTTTGCAGGGAAGAAAACTGAGACTTGCGGAGATTACATAATTTGTCTAAGGCAAATCAGTTAGTAAGTGACACAAACCCGGGGCTTACTCTCAGATAATAATTATCATTAATTTATTTATTTATTCAACGATATTCATTGAATGTCTATCATGTGCTAGAAATGGTACCCAGCACTAAGAATACATCAGTAAACAAGGCAGTAAACCAAGCCAACAAGCATATGAAAAAATGTTCAACATCACCAATCATTAGATAAATGCAAATAACCACAGTGAGATATCACCTTGCACCATCAGACTGGCTATTATTAAAAAGTCAAAAAATAACAGATGCTGGTGAGGTTGCAGAGAAAAGGGAACACTTACACTCTGCTGGTGGGAGTGTAAACTAGTTCATCTGCTGTGGAAAGCAGTCTGGTTATTTCCCAGAGAACTTAAAATAGAACTGCCACTCCACCCAGCAATCCTATTAGTACACTGAAAAAAAATACCCAAAGGAATATAAATTGTTCTACTGTAAAGACACATGGATGCATGTTTATCGCAGCCCCATTCACAATAGCAAAGACATGAATCAACCTAAATGCCCACCAATGGTGGACCAGATAAAGAAAATGTGGTACATAGACACCATGGAATACTATGCAGCCATGAAAAGAATGATATCATGCCCTCTGCAGTAACATGGATGGAGCTGGAGGCTATTCTCCTAAGTGAATTCATGCAGGAACAGAAAAACAAATGCTGCATTTTTTCACTTAGAAGTGGGAGCTAAACATTGAGTACACATGGATACAAAGAGGGGAACAATAGACACCAGGGCCTATTTGACAGTGGAGGGTAGGAGAAGGGTGAGGGTCAAAAAACTTCCTATCAGGTACTATGCTTGTTACTTGGGTGATGAAATAATCTACACACCAAACCCCTGTGACATGCAATTTGCCTGTGTAAAAAATCTGCACATTGTACCCCCTGAACCGAAAAAGAAAGTTGGAAAGTTGGAAGAAAAAGAAAATAAAACAAAGATGAGATATTTGCCCTTCTAGATTCTAGAGCTGACATTCTAGTGGGGGACAGAAGAGGTAAACAAACAAACACACTATCTTTTAGGGAATATTAAGTACTATGAATGAACATAAAGCATAATAAAGGCACAATGAGTTGCAGAAGGGCTTTTTTAGAAAGGGTGTTGAATAAGACCTCCCCGGAGTTGTGACATTCAAGCAGAGACCTGAATGAAGCAAGAGAGTGGGCCATGCCAAATCTCAAGTGAACCAGTGTTGCAGGCAGAGATCAGTAGGTGCAAAGGCTCTAAGGTAGGATATTCTGGGTATGTTCAAGAAACATAAAAAGGCTGACAAGGTCATATTGGAGTCACCAAGGGAGAGAGAGATATAGGAGGTAAGATCAGGGAGGAAGCCAGACCCAGTTCACTTGAACTGTTCTAGGCCTAACATGCCACTCCACCAGCAACTCCATGGGTTGATTCTGAATGTGATAGGAAGCCTTTGGAGCATTTTGAACAGAAGAGTAGTATGATCTTGTTTAAGTTTTTAGAGAATCATCCTGGCTCCTATGTGGAGAAATGTTTGCAGGTGGGGAAGAGTAGATTTAAGGATACAAAGTAGGAGACTACTATAAAAATCCAGGGAAGAGAAGGTCATAGATTGGCCCAGAGCAATAAGCTGTGGAGAAGGTAAGATGGTAAGAAGTGGTTGAATTTGTGTGTGTTTCGAAGGTAGAGCTGATAAAGCTTTTTGATGAATTGAATAACTTTTAAAGAAGAAGAGCAGTTAAGGATAATTCCAACCTTTTTACCTGGGCATCTCACTGGAGGTGGTGCCATTTACTGAATTAGAAAACCTGGTGTGGAGTGGCGAGTGGGGACCAAGTTCGAGGAGGAGTGGGGAATCAAGAATTCTATTTTTGACATGTTACAATTGTGAGGCCTGTTAGACCTGCAGATAGAAGTGTTGAATCAGCAAATGAATTCATCAGGAAAAGAGTCCAGGCTAGAGATACTGATTTGGGAGTCATTGACGTCTTGATGATTTTTACAGGTGTGGGATTTAATGAGCTTAATGGGAATTAAGTAAAACTATTTTGTTTATTACTTACTATGGGTAGGTCACAGCACTTTGTGCTTGGAGTATACCAGCAAGCAAGGCAGACACAGTGATTATTCTAAGTGGTTTGCTCCGAGCCCTGCATGCCACCAGGAATTGTCTTGACTTTTGTTATTGTTAAACTTATTAAATGTTGGAGTGGAAGCAAACTTAGAGATGACCAAGCACAAATTCCAAAACCTCTCTCAAATTTACAACTGAGGAAACTGAGGCATGGAGAAGTTAAGTAATTTGTTAAAACCTAGTGTTTAAAAACCATGTATACTTTAGAGCTTTCAATAATGTTCAGTCCAAAGCGTTCATATTCTTCCTTTTTATTTGTATTTTTCTTATAGTCTAAGAAAGGAAGTTGAAGTTGAGTGGATAGTAAAAAAGATAATTAGAGACTTTGCCTAAAAGACTTATGAGAGATTCAATTGAATTCAATAAATAATTATTGAATGCCTATTGTGCTAGAAACTAGGGGTATAAAGATGACTAAGAAGACAATTCCTACAAGGGGAGAAAATATTTGCAAATCACATTTCTGAAAAGAGACTTGTATTTAGGATATATAAAAACTCTTCAACTCAATAATAAAAAAGACAGATAACTCAAGTGAAAAATTGGCAAGAGATCTAAATAGACATTTCTCCAAAGAAAATATACAAGTGGTTGGCCGGGCGTGGTGGCTCACGTCTGTAATCCTGGCACTTTGGGAGGCCGAGGCGGGTGGATCACGAGGTCAGGAGATCAAGACCATCCTGCTGACACGGTGAAACCCCGTCTCTACTAAAAATACAAAAAATTAGCCGGGCATGGTGGTGGGCACCTGTGGTCCCAGCTACTTGGGAGGCCGAGGCAGGAGAATGGCATGAACCCGGGAGGTGGAGGTTGCAGTGAGCCGAGATCGCACAACTGCACTCCAGCCTGGGCGACAGAGCAAGACTCTGTCTGAAAGAAAGAAAGAAAAGAAAGAAAGAAAGAAAGAAAGAAAGAAAGAAAGAAAGAAAGAAAGAAAGAAAAGAGAGAGAAAGAAAGAAAGAGAGAGAGAGAGAAAGGAAAGAAGGAAGGAAGGAAGGAAAGAAGGAAGGAAGGAGAGAGAGAAAGAAAGAAAGAGAAAGAGAGAAAGAAAGAAAGAAAGACAGACAAGTGGTTAATAAGCACATGAAAAGATGTTCAAATAATTAACCATCAGGGAAATACAAATTAAAACCACAATAAGATACCACTTCACATCCTCTATGATGGCTATAATAAAAAAAGACAGACAGTAGCAAGTGCTGGTGAAGATGTGGAGAAATCAGAGCCCTTCTACATTGCTGGTGGGACTGTAAAACAGTACAGCTGCTTGGGAAACAGTATGGCAGTTTCCTAGAATGTTAAACATAAAGTTATCATATGACTCAGCAATTCCACTCATAGGTATATACCCAAGAGAAATTAAAACATATGTCTACACAAAAACTTGTATACAATACACATGACTGTTACAAATGCTGTTCATACCAGCATTATTCATAATAGCCAAAAAAGTAGAAACAACCCGAACATCCATCAGCTGATAAATGGGTAAACAAAATGTGGTGTAGCCACACCATAGATGGTATCCATATATACAATGGAATATTATTCAGGAGAATTGCCTGGGAAGCAAGTTCAAGGTGAGAATGGAGAGCCAAGGACAGAATCCTGTGAAGCACCAATACTGAAAAGACAAGTAGCAAAGGAAGGTCTATGAAGAAAACAGATGGTCAGGAGTAGAAGATTAAGAGAAAGAAGAGTTAATATTATAGAAACCAAGGGAAAGTCTTTCAAGAAGGAACTGCGTAGCAGAGGCAAATGCTAGAGTGAGGTCATCAGTGAAAACCAAGACACAACCACCAAACACAGTGGACATCCATGACTGCAATCGGAACACACCAGCTGTGAAGACATTGGCAGAATAATTGAGGAAATAGGAATGTGGAATGTGTGTATAAGATGATATTACAGATTTGTTGTTAATTTTCTTGGTTTGATATGATACTGTGGGTGTGTAGGAAGATGTTCTTTTTTTTATAAAAGCATACTGAATTATTTCAGGGTGAAACGTTAGAATGTCTGTAATGAACAATAATTTAGCAGATAAAATGGATGAAACAAGGCAAAATAGTAACAATGGGGCCAGGTACGGTGGCTCACGCCCGTAATCCCAACACTTTGAGAGGCTGAGGCAGGTGGATCACGAGTTCAGGAGATCGAGACTATCCTGGCCAACATGGTGAAACCCTGTGTCTACTAAAAATACAAAAATTGGCCAGGCATGGTGGCGCGTGCCTATAGTCCCAGCTACTCAGGAGGCTGAGGCAGGAGAATCGCTTGAACCCAGGAGGTGGAGGTTGCAGTGAGCCAAGATCACGCCACTGCACTCCAGCCTGGCAAGACAGAAGATACCAGGCAAGCTGGGACCAACACAGAAAATGGATCAATATCTTGAACAATCTCAACAGAGCCAGTGAGACTCTGTCTCAAAAAAAAATAAAACAGTAACAATGGTTAAATCTAAGTAACAAGTATATACGTTTATTAATTATACTATTCTCTCTAGTTTTTTGTCCATTTGAAAACTTTGGAAAATCTAAAGCAATCAACCACACAAACAAAACCTGTAAAGAAGCCACTGGATTAGGCAGTTAGGAGAACCCTGGTGACACTTGCGAACATAGCCGCGGTTGAGAAGCGGGTGCCACACCCAGATTGTAGGGGATTTGAGGTGAGGCTGGAGAGTGGGCACAAACCCTCATGCAAGAAGTTTAGCCCAAAATAAAAAAACTAGAGAGGGCAATAAGGTCCCATGAACTTTTTTTTTTTTTTTTTTTAATGCACAGATCTGGGTTTGTGTACAGGCAGTGGGAAGAAGCCACTAAGAAGCTAAAGATGGAAGGTGTTGCTGAGAGAAATAATGATTCAGGGAGGGAGAGAAGAAAAATCATGAACAAGAGCTGAGGAAGGGGAGAGGACAGGTCTTTTAAGCTAGGGGTGGAAGGGAATTATTTGATGTGAAGAAAATTGAATGAGCATGAACAAACCTGCAATGTCAATACATGGAGCTGTGTTCCATCTCCATTGAGATCAAATGTCTGCAAGTCTATATGTTTATGACACTGAATATGTCATCAAAAACAAAGCTGCAAAGTATTTCCCATCAGTTTCGTACATTTTGGGCATTGCATACTGTATTGTCAGGATTGATCTAAGAGAACAGCAGCCATGTGGCTTGATGGATCGGAGTAAGTTTAGGGCAAGGAAGTGAATGAATGGCAACAGGAAAGTCATCTGGGGTAAAAGTGGTAATCCTTCCCCGCTCAGGGAAAAGATGGGTGATCCACAGCAACCAAGACTGCAGGAGTATTGGTTAAACCAACACTCCAGTTTACTCTTATGAACCACCTCAGAATCCCTTGGGGTTTCCATTCAAGGGAGCAGGACAGTAGTATCATTTGGGGACTTCCAAGCACGGTGTTAGGTCATGAGAGCCAGGGAGGTGGGGATTGTCAACAAGCAGATACAAGGACCCTTGGAGGTTGGGGGAGGAGAAGGACTCTGAGCAAATGGGATCAAACAGGTGGAATGTTTCTCTCACAGATTCTCGAAGAGGGTGACTAAGGCTATCACAGCATACATAGTCTTCCCATCCACACAGGAGCTTTATTTCCTGATCTATACTAGCAGAGGTACAGATCAATCCAGGATAATTATCCTCAGCCCCTGTTGGTTGAAGATGCCAGGCAAGCTGGGAACGACACAGAAAATGGACCAATATCTTGAGCAATCTCAACAGAGCCAGGACCAGGCATGGATCAAAGTACGACTCTCCTGGATAAAGCAATATCCAGAAAAATCTGCTTCGAACATTATATCATCTTGAGACAGTTCCATGGCTCAGATTCGTGTTGTTGTCTCCTTTGTCTTTGTGCCCCAGAGACGTGTTCCATTGTGTAAATGACACGAATGAGGACATCATTCTCTTGTCAGTGATTCTCAAACTTTTTCACCCAAGGGCCTCTAACAGTGGAAGAGAGAAAACGTTGATGCTGGGAACTTTGAGGGACTTGAATCTAATCAATATGTCCAAAGCACAAAATCGATTCCATGTCTCCCAGTTACCTTAGGAACCCAGGTGTACTTTGTATTCTAGTAATAGCAGGACAGGAGACCTCCAACTGTGGTCCACTTTAGCTATGTTTTAGTTGGCTGCTGTTTTCTGTTGCTGCTGTAGTAAGTCACCGAAAACTTGGTGGCTTAACACACACAGTTATCTTACAGTTCCATATGTCAGAAGTCCATCATGGGTCCCACTGGGCTAAAATCAAGGTGTCTACAGGTCTGTGTTTCCTTCTGGAGGCTTAGGGGGGAATCCCTTTCCCTACCCTTCCCAGCTTCTAGAGACTGTCCCGATTCCTTGGCTCATGGCTTCCTTCCTCCATCTTCTTCTTCTATTTATTTATTTATTTATTTATTTATTTATTTATTTATTTTGAGACATGGTCTTGCTCTGTCACCCAGATTGGAGTGCAGTGGAACAATCACAACTCACTACAGTCTCAACCTCCAAGGCTCAAGTGATCCTCTTGCCTCAGCCTCTTGAATAACTGGGACCACAGGCACATGCCACCACACCTGGCTAATTTTTTGTTTTTATTTTTTGTAGAGGTGGGGTCTCACTGTGTTTCCCAGGCTTATCTCAAACTCTTGGGCTCAAGTGATCCTCCTGCCTTGGCCTCCAAAAGTGCTGAGATTACAGGCTTGAGCCACTGCACCCAGCTCTTCCATCTTCAAAGCCAGCATTGTGCATTTCTCTGACCTTTCTTCATAGTCATGTCTCTCTCTCACTAACTACAATTGGGAAAGGTCCTCTGCTTTTAAGGACTCAAGATTATATTGTGCTTATTCAGATCATGCAGGATAATTTCCCCATCTCAAGGTCCATAATCTTAATCACATCTGCAAAGCCTCTCTTGCCACGTAAGGTAACATATTCACATCATCTTGGAATTAGGACCTGGACATCTTTGGGGGCCCATTATTCTGTCTATCACAGCTGCTATTGCAAGAAGCCCTGCTGTTAATCCTAGGGAAGAAATTAAGGAAATTCTTATCTTCCTGAGAGGGGAGGCAGGCCTATGGTATTTCCAGACACTTCTTGTCATCTAGAGATCTAAGCTTAACTGTATGTTGCTAAGAGTCATCAACCTCTCTCACATGAGCTACCAAGAACTTTTGCAAAAGAAGCTGGAGAAGACTTTGTGTTGGGGTAAGTTGGAAAAATGAGGCACCCACTCTGGATAGACGTATGGCTTAGGAAGAAGCTCTAGTGGTTTCTGTGGGAAAGGGATGCACAGTGTTCCTGGATGGCAGAACTCTTTTTTTTTTTAACGTCTTTGGGAGGGTTGGTAAAGGTCAGTCCTGTGACACAGATATGGAGGAGCAACCACAGGGCTACCCTTGGCTATGGCTGCAAGGGCCTAGACAGCTGATGTTGGACTACGTGCTGGGAACAGGTGAGCTCTGGCCCATGGTGGTGTATGCATGGGGGCATGAAGAAATGAGGGCTTCTGCTCGGCCTGCAGCTCATTCTCTCCTAGACTTTTCTTTTCTCAACCCATCTGTTTGTATGTAAGATTCATGGTGCTTCTGCTAATTCAACTTTGACCCTATTTTATGTAAACTAATTATCCTGGCCTTACTATGCAAGGAGAATATTCTCCCATCTCTTTCCTGGGTTCCATCTCTTAACTTCCCTGTGTTGGCACATTACTTCTCCCCGAGCTCAGAAAGGCTGCCTATGGTTGCGGTGCATGGGTGTGTGTGGGTGTGTCTTGGGGTGGGAGGTGGGAGGCTGGCAGTGCTTAACCTACGATAGGTTCCAATGCTAGTTTCCTTCCCATCCCTCCCTTGCCCATTCTAACAGCTTGGTTTTCCCCCAGGCCCTCACCCACCAAATCATTGTGACAACTGAAAACACCCCCATGGATTTCCCAAAGACCTCCCCGGGGACAAGGCCACCCCCACTGGGAACGTCTGCTCAGAGGGGTGTGAGTGGAAGGCAATGTCTGTTCCCGGCAGGGCTTTGGGGGCAGTTTCTGGCTTACAGAAGCTGAAGAAATTTCCTGGAATAATACCTACTGGGCTCCACTGCTCTAAATAGTGGCTGTGATTTTTTACCAGTTAAAGCAATCACCTCTCTCTGAAGCTCCTGTTGTTCAACCTTTGGCCATGATATACCCAAGGTGGGGCTCACCTCAGGGAGTCTCCACCCTGGCTGCACGTTGAAATCACAGGGTATCTTTAAAAAATACTGATACCCAGGTGTCACCCCAGAGAGTCTGATTAAACAGGCCCGGTCCTCTAGCTATTTTAACACTCCCGGTGATTAGCCAGAGCTGATAACCTGTTATTAGGGGATTTTCTCTGTGAATAACCTTGACGCTGGATTGAGGAAGGGCTTAGCAGCGTTGAAATAAACGCTTCCCATTGGCTGGAGAAATTTCCTCATGAGCCACTCCCCCTTTAATTTATCCCACTCTTTCTCCTTTCCTCCCTTCTACGCATTTTTGTTATAATTATTTAGAATTAATCATACAGTTCCCTTTCGTTCATCCAAGCTATTACTCTGTTGCAACAAAGGTCAGGATGAAAAGGGCAGCACAGTTGGCAGCTCCATATTTTTACTTCCTTTTGGTGTAAAGTTTTAGTGAATAAAGGGAGTGCTACAGTGAGACGCTCAGATGAGGGGTAAATAGGAAATGAGCCAATGCCCAGCTGGGCTCAGCCTGGTCCACCCCACGTTGCCAGTCATCAGACTTTCTAGAAAACACAGGCTGAAGGCACCCCTGCTGCCTCTCAGACTCTCCGAGGTTTTTTGTTTTTGTTTTTTTTGTGTGTAGTGCGATGCTCACACCTGAAGAAGGCCAAACCTCAAGCTTTCTTCACGTACCTGTACATTTCGGTCTCTGAAAGAAAGCAGTGTCTACTATGAATGTTTTATTCTGCCATCTGCCTGGTGGAAATTAGTGAGGGAAACAGCTGGTTCAGCACTTCCACCACTAGCTTTTATAAAGGAAGAACCAAAAAACTGTTCCTCATTAGTTGTGAAGCCTAGGTTTCAGAATGTACTGCTTTTATATTCTCATGAAAATTACCAAAGAATATTCCAGTTAGTTGTCACTGTTTCAAAAGCCACACAGTTGATGAGTTACATATGGGTGGGCTGCATGGCATTTCTGCAGTCATGGGAATTGTAGTTGTGCATCTTAGACTCTATGCGCCTAGTGTTAGGATTAGAGACAAAATGTGAGGAGAGAAATCATTTCTACTTTCAAAGGTGGTGGGGTGATGTGCTTCTTGGTTTAAAAAATTAAAAGTATCATTTAATTTGTAGCTAAAGGAGCAATAGTTTATGGCTCGTTTGAACCTGATCTGAATTCATTAAGACAGTCTTGACTTGACTGGACAAGACATAATTTGATCTGAGTATACATAGAGCTATAGAGGCATGTACACATATATTTCTATAATATATGTCTCTTAGCATATGTTTAACCTAAGGAATGACCACGCTGTGTAAAATGCATTATACACAGGCCTGTTTGCTTTCAGACTTCTTCCTCACCCTTCACCTACTCTGCTCTTTGTCTTACCAGTGCCCACTTTTGCAAACAGATTTTCTCTGGCTGCCAGGTCATCTAGGCTCCAGCCCGGCTTAGCCAATGAGAAACACTGGAAGGCAGGAGGAAGGAAAAGCCCAGGGTTTCTCTCCCTAAGCCTCTCAGATGTGGATGGTGCCTCTGACAGTAGCAGAGGCCTGGCTCCAGTTCCTGCCAGAAAGGCTGCCATGGTTGTGGCTGTGCTCAGTGACCCTAGTCCCTGGACGTTGGTAACATCATCTCCTCCAATGGTTCCTTCAGTCCAGGATTGGGAGTGACTTCCTGCCGTCACTATTCTAAGCTTCTCAGATTCTCTGTCACCTGTGTAACCAAGTCTCTATATTAAATTCCCTCTGTTATAAATACATGTAACGGTTTTTGTTCTGATTAGACCCTGACTGATACATATGTCATGGTTAGAACACATTTTCCTTTAACATAGATTAGCCATTAGTAGATTCTTTAATTACAGTTGTGGTTGCCAATCTATTATTATCTGTAATTATTTGTTTGAAGGGTAGTTCTTAACCTATTGAAGTTATTTGTATTTGCCCAAAACATTTTAAAATGCTTAAACATCATAAATGCTTGTGAATTCCACCATCTTGAGCTTCAAAGGAGTGGCCTAATTTTACTATATATGTTCATATGGTAAATGTAATGGAAATAGTAAATCATAAGCCAGTGAATAATTGTTATTCATAATGGAACTACTACTGTATTTTGTAGAAATAGCCCACATCTATTCTTGAGCTAATATACATGCTGACTTCCAACAATAGTGCCATGGAGGAATTATCCAATAGTAGTTACAGTAAAAGAAATGCTCATAATAGCTTTGGAACTTGGAAGTAATTATATCTTCCTCTTTAAGTGACTTATTTTTATCATTACTTGCAGTGTCTTTCCTCAACCTTAGCCTAAAATCCTCTCTCCTGCTGACGGCAAATTTAGATCCTTCCAGGAGGGGAATGCATTAGTAGAATATCGTCAAAGGTCCCTCAACTAAAGCAAGTCAATGTGGCTACCATTTCCTTTCTTACCTCCTTTTCTCATCTTACTCAAGCTTAAAAGACCCTACAAGTGTAAGTAAAGCACATAAAGGAGCTAGGATTTCAAACGTGGAACCTGGCACTGTATCTGTCGAGCGCCAATGAGTATCTGACTAAAGATGGCAGATAAGCACACTTGATTTATCCTCACCAAGACCCCACTAAAATGATAGTAATGGCATTTAAAAAGTGATAATCACCATAGTGATGGTAAAGAGACTCTCAGCAGATAAGCAGTTTTACAGAATTTCTGGAGGCTAAACAGTGGATAGAGAAGTGGAGGTAGAAGAAAGATAAAGGAAGCCAAACCTATATTACAAGAGTAAGGGTGGGGGAGGCTAGAACTGAGGAGGAAATCTTTGCAACACAAAATCTAGGAGACTAGGCAACCCATAAACATCAGCCGAGAGAGTGACGGGGCTGAAATCACCATGATTCATGAAATACACCAAAGGAGCAGTTAGCCTCTCACTCCACTTGGCAGCCAGACAGGCCCTCCTCTACCTTTTCTCCCTCACTCCACTAAAAATCTGACAGCCTTGTTCTTCTCTCTACAAAATGAGGTGGCCCCAAAAATGAAACTCCTGATATCCTGACATTTAGGAATTCCCTAGCTAAATAGCTGAGTCCCTACCACGTAATTATAATGCAAGCAATAGAAGCAGCAAATAGTTAAAGAACACTGCAATTAGTACATTATATATTAATTCATTTAATATTCACAACTCTAGGAAGAAACTAAAGCACAGAGTGCTGTTTGAGATCATGCAGCAGTTAACCGCTAAATCACCACAAGGTTAAATCACCACTAGTAAGCTCATTCCAGGTGCAAAAAACAAGCAAACAAACAAACAAAAAACCCCAAAGCCAATTAGCATCTTATTTTCTCATTCTGAATTAAAGACAACCGAGGATGATCAGATATTTGAAGAAAGAATACAACACGATACAAAAATTAGCTGGGCGTGGTGGTGCATATCTGTAATCCCAGCAACTTGAGAGGCTGAGGCACAAGAATCACTTGAACCTGGGAGGCGGAGGTTGAAGTGAGCTGAGATCATGCTGCTGCACTCCAGCCTGGGCAACAGTGAGACTCTGTCTCAAAAAAATAAATAAAAATACATCATGAAATACAGATAAAAATAAAAACAAGAATGGCCCAAGGAAAGAGTAAAGATGAGAAACAGAAGGGAAGAAAGAAACCCCCAGTTGGCACCCCTGAGAAATTTGATGAGACATTACATCATAAAAGAACAGGAGGCAATGAAAAAAGAAAAATCAGAGCATTGTTAGGAGCCCTTGGATATTAAAAACATTCACAAAAAATATCTCTATATTTTTAAACAAAAGCATTAGAATATAAATTCAAAGAAATCTCCCAAAGAGGACAAAAGGATGGAAATCATAAAACAAAAGAAAAGCATCTTAGAGGGCTAATCCAGGATGTTCCACAGCTGACTAATAGTAGTGACAGTAAGAGAAAATGGATATTGAGAAATAGAAGACATTTCCTAGAGCTGAAGGACATGAGTCCATTAGACATAGAATCATTACGTTTACACATAGGGGATAAGAAAAGATCCTCTATGACATTTGTAATCTGTGTTGTGACTAAAACGAAGTCTTTTGTGCTTTCTTTATAGGTTTAGTCTAGGAGTTGAAAATGAGTAACAGGGCTTACATTATGGTGACCATGAAAAATATCGTAGGGTTAATAACCACTCTGATTACATTTCTTTTCTTGTATAGTCTTTTGGTTTTTTTCACTGGAGTTTGTATTTGCCTTTCTGAGCATCTTTGTCATCATTTTATCCCTCAAGTTTATTCAATCTCCTTATGTAATCAGTTATTCTATCAAATCCTCTTCTTTGCTCCTGAGACCTCACCTACTTCAATTTGGACATCTTGCTCTCTGGGTTCCTACACAGGAATCACCCAGGGTCTTCACTGGATTAAATTGCTTGGAGTCTATATTTTGTTCTTTCTGGTCTTAGTTCCTTGGTTTGCTGAAACAGATCCTCAGGTAACTTCTTTAGAAAGGATGTGTAGGTGATCAATTTTCTTTGACATCATATTTAATTATCACCTTTAATTGATACATGAGTCAAAAGTGTACTTTTAGTTTGAAAATTGTTTTTTTCTTGAAACATGGAAAAATTGTTCCAATGCCTTCTAGCATCAAGTGTTGCTAAGAACAGTTCTGATAAAATTCAAATTTTCATTCTGTTGGTAAGAACATTCCTTTCCTCTACTCTCACTCTCTTAAAATGGATACAGCATGTGCTAGCAATATAAGCATATTGCTTAAAGGTATGGAGATATCTACCAGAAAAAATGTCTAAAAAGGTAAGAAACGATTGCCTTTGTACAGTAGTACTGGAGAAGACAGTTCACCATTGCTTTATTTATTTTTTCTTAACAATATGCATTATTATTTTGAAAAAAATTTATATTATAAAACGTGGGTTGCTAAACTATAAAGAAAAGCCAGTGAAAGATTATCACACAGGGCAGGGTTGTGTTATCTCTAGGGTAGGGAGGTGGTTGTGCTCAGAACTCAGAGAGGAATGCTAGGGGCTCCTAGAGAACTGACATTACTGTTATTTGAGTTGAGAAGTAATTGACCAGTTGCTTGCTTCATACTTACCCTTTAAATGGTACAACCATGTTTTATGAATTCTCCTAATATACAATTCACAATTTTTAAAAAGAGGCATATGACAGACATTCATTCCAAATGCCAATGTAAATGTCTGGTCCAAGTCAACTTAGCAAACTAAAAATTGTCTTGCAAAGATAAAATTATCAATAATTTTCTTTAATAGTACAAAAACATATATCAGACCAGACATGGTGGAGAGAAGGTTCCCTCCCTAGGACTTTGGGAGGCCGAGGCAGGATGATTGCTTGAGGCCAGGGGTTCATGACCAGACAGATCCTGTCTGGGCAACATAGTGACACTGTCGCTACAAAAAAAAAAATTTTAAAGCCAGGCACGGTGGCACATGCCTGTAGTCCTAGTTACTTGGGAGACTGAGGCAGGAGGATTACTTGAGCCTGGGAGTTAGCTGTAATCATTCCACTACACTCCAGCCTGGATAACAGAGCAAGACTCTGTCTCAAAAAAAAAAAAAGGTATTATCATTAATTTTCCCTTTTCGCTTTTCGCAGATTCAATATTATAGGTTGAAAATGTTAAGTATTAAGTGCAATCATTATCTAACAATTCATTTATAGATGAGTTAAGCTTATATTTTTGAGGGGTTTTTAAATCCCATGGGAGAGGAAGATACCATTTGAACCTCAGGTTGTTGGAGATTTCAATATAAAGATAAAGTCTTGTTTTTGTAAGGTTATGTTTCTAGAGGTTTACTTCTGATTATTTAATTCAGGTCCACATTGACTGAGTACTTGAGACCTAACAAGAATTCATTTATGCAATAAATATGCCAGGCATGGTTTTGGCCTAAAGCTGCAGACAAAGTCCTTGCTCTCACCAAGCTTACACTCTAGGGGAGCAGGGGAGGCAGATAGTCAGCAATTCAATAAATAATTTTTTTATATATCAAGTGATAAAGAAAAATAGAGCAGAAAAAGAAGCTAGAGTGGAGAGAGCGGGCTGCTATTTCATGCAGAAACCCGAATGAAGTGAGAGAGGGAGACGTGTGGCTATCTGGGATGTATAATCCCAGCACCTGCCTCCTTCTGGGGTTACACAAATAAATATGTCTCTGTCCTCAAGGTATGTATAGGTTATGAAAGAACCCATGATAATCTGAACTCTCAGAATCAGAATGTTGTAGAAGGGGTAAGATTCAGAGTATGTTTAGAGTGAAGATACACAGATGGAGGGAAGGTCAATGGGAGGGCTTCAAGTTTAAGAGAGAGATGAGTAAGCAGGCAAGAATGGAAGAAGCATTTCATAAAGGGAAAGCCAGCTAGGGTGAGCTCAAGGAATAGCTAGGAAAATGGGGTGACGATGGTATACATGAGTGAAGGGAACTGGGGGAGAACTTAAAGCAAAATGAACTATAGGCATAACACAGGACAAATGAGGTAAGCCAGAGAGTGGACAAGAGGGATGGATGATCTTTGCCACAAAGCAGCTCTCTAGGCAGAGTAGAGAGTGAAGCCTGTATTTTCCCCAGATGAAGGAGTGGCCCCGCTGAGGTGGGCCACTATATGCTGCAGCCATAAAAGCCATATCTCTGATCATGACAAACTCACAGGCCAGTCAGCCCAGATATCAAGCATGCACAGACAAAGGAAATCTGAAGACACTCGACTGCAAAATTGAAGGTAACATAAGAACCCCCAAATAAGACTAAGCTGCCTTCAGTCTTAGTAGTACTAGTTTTCACGCCAAAAAAACGAACAAACCAACCAACAAACCCTGACCTCCCCTCCCCCCATCCCCAAAGCTTGAAAAGTAGCAGAGTACGTGCAGACCATGATGAAGGAGTTTCAGGGCATAATGCACAGCAAAACTTCCTCCAGACAGACAAGAGTCCCTTCATCCCAAATCCCTCAGTTCACCAGGGGTGTTTAGGCCTAGAGGCTCTCTCTTTTCTTCTCCCCATCAATCTCTCTGTCTCTGTCACCTTCACCATTTCTCTTCCAGTCTTCTACCACCTCCTCTTTCTTTCTTTCCAAACCAAGCCCTCAGACCTCAACCCAACCCTCTCTTCTTTCCATGAGTTCTGGCCCTTCCCCCTGAGGATGATGCCCCTTTTTTCATCTTTCTCCTTTTGCATCACTTACCCCACAACCTTCCTCCAACCCACACCTCTTGGAAAGTAGAGAAAAGTAAAGAATTCTAAAATTTCTCATTGAATGTCTTCACTCTTGTTACTAACCAAAAAGCAAAAGTTGACATTAGAACTCATGGAAGAAAATTGAGAATCAATTACCTACCAATACAATAGATATTTGTTTTCCAGAGGGAAAGAGTATTGGGAAGGAGAGAAGGGGGAAGAAGGAAAGAGAGAACAATGGCTCCACTATCATTTGTATGTATGTGTGTTTCTCCCATGGATTATGGACCATGCCACACATTGCTGAAGCCTGTATCTTCCACAGTGCCTTAGCAAGTAGAAATATTTGAATGAACGAGTGAATGAATAAATGGACACATTAGCATAGCAAATGAGGCATTGAGTGCAGTGAGATTGCTCCTAGCTGTCTGATGACAGTCCTGGTTCACTGTTACTCACTGTAGATGGAGACAGCTTCTTGGAAGCTATCCTGGACTCCAGCAGTTATCTCCAGGAACACTCCAGTTGTTCCTCTGGCAAGTGTGGTCTTGCAGAACAACACGATCATCAGCTAACTGCTGCAGGAATTCATAACCACCTTATGAAGTCAACGCTTGGGTATCTGGTCTTATCCCAAATTTCTTCAACTCAGGCCCTGTTGGTTGGACTTGTTGATTTCATAAGTCAATAATCCCTTCACACTCTTACAAATAGTGTGGATTAAGTGGTATCAAGGTATAATCTCTTTCAAAATTCTGTGCACAATAGACACAATGCTCATATCTCAAAGTTAACTTTTAAAAAATACCATAAACGTTATTACAAGGAAATCATTACTAACCTACAAAACCCTTAACACTCAGTACATCCCACGTGAGCTGCCTGCTAATCCTCTTTAAACCCTGCTCTCAGCATGGAATTCCTGTGCTGAAAACCCAGCTGCCCAGTGTCTGAAAAACTCTATACAGCAATGAAAGCTGGTCCCACTTTCCAGACCACACTCCATGCATTCCCCATTGCTTCCAACATGCTGCCTTGCAATCAGGTGATGGCCATTCTCATCTCTGTCCCTTTGTCCAGCCAGCTTCTTCTTCCCTGGAGTTTCTCTCTCTTTCCTCTCCTCTCTCTCTCAGCTGACTGAAATCAAGAAATTGGATGGGAAAAAGTTTCCTCCTAGAAGCTCTCCTCCAGGGAGCCTTCCTGACTGGTCCAGTCCTTGCAGCTTTCTGGGCTCCCCACGTCCTCCTTTCCTCATGGTCAGCACAGCCCCACCATGCACCTCGGGATTCATCAGCATATCTCTCCAGGCAGGCAGTATCTTCCTCCTGGAAGTACCCATATCTTTTACTTCTCTCAATCTCTCAGAATACTTAACACATTGCTTTTTGCATAATGGCTGTTACTGCAAAACTCTGATTGAGTCAAAGGAACTAAATCCATTTGTCTAAGCACTTGCAGTTCACCCTGTTTTTCCTCAGATGATGGGCAATGGGAGAATGATAGGTGTAACCAAGATGGAGGGTCTTGGCCTAATTCCAGGCCTCTTTCTCACAATTCTTATTGAAGATCCTGTTTTCATCTTATTTTTAGGATGAGTAGTGGAGCACATGGCAAGATCCTAAGAAGTCTTGTTTCCACTAAATTAATATATGCACACATTGTTATAAACTAAGCTATACATGCTTAGTTTATATTCTCTTAGAATTTCTAAGAGGTGAAGATTACAATGAGAGGAAGGAGAGTTGAGGACGCTCTGCTCAAAATATAAGCACTCCTCTCTTTCCAAGGAGGAATCTCATAGATTACATTATAGAGATAAATGTGGGTAACAGGTAAGAATGCTATATAATAACAATACCCAGAGGCAAAGAATGTCACATTTCTGTATTTCTCAAAAATCAGATTAAACTTGGCTACAAAGTCCTTACTCTCCAAGGTTGGGAAATAGACTAATATCCTGATTACTGGGTCTTCCTGACCCATCCATGGGCATGTACAGGAGCCCCAGGCTTTCACGTGCCCAGAGAAATGGGGATATCCTGATTCATAGACCATGGTGGTTGTCGTGGTAACTGCTGCTCCTGCTACTCCATGTTCTAGCCTTTTCTGCTAGTTGAGCCCTCTAGGGGGCCATGGAAAGGCGTCTTGGTGCTGTGCTTGTCTCCCCTGGCCACAGGTTATCCATGGAGAGCCCTACCCCGGCTCTCAAAGTCGGAGCGTACAGTGTGCAGCCTCCACAGGCTTTCCAGTAGCTCCCACCTGAGTTTACACAGCAGGGGTGGGATGTAGATCCCTGCCACCCTGGAAATCTCTAGCCCAAACACCCACCTCCCACACAGACTTCCCATCTTAGGGGAGTCACCAGTAGGGCTGGACCACCCTCTCCTCCTTTAGCCACAGCAACTGTCTCCACCATCCTGAATAATTCTTCTTAATCAGTCTGGATTTCAAACAAAGATCTGAGTGGAGGGGCTTTATCCTGGGAGCCCAAAAACTTCTCTGTTTTAGGCTCCAAAGCACAAAGGGCTATTTCTTTCCTGAGGAAGGAGAGCCAGCCCAAGACACAAAATTCAAAGCAGGAAGAAATTCCCTTATCATGCTTTTTTGCTGGTAAGGCCGCAGCAGTAAAAAGGACACCAATTAACTTCTCTGCCACTCTCTGTTTCATGGGTGAACACTCAGCCTATGGGTGTGTGTTTGTGTGTGTGTGGTGGAGTGGGGGTTGTGTGGCCAAGTTCATTAACAAAGGCGATGTGGAGCCCTGATAAAATCTCAAAGGGCAGCTCCAAAAGAGGAGCCATCATCTCTACAAATAGCTAAAAAAGAAAGCATTAACTGTAGCAGGTGCTGCTGTGCCCTGGGACCATGGGAAATGAGGAAATGGCAATTTGTAAGGATTTCCTGCGCAGCAGTTGGACTAGGGCTGGAGTAAGGAATAGGACTGCTCATACAGTGGCCCAGGGGTGAGAAGACGGACGGCTCTTCCCTCGCCCAGCCTTGCATCCTGTCACGGGGCTACACTTCAAGGGACGCATTTTCTCACTCATACAAAAGTGTTACTGGGCTGCTGTGGCTCTGTTTAGGAAAGACAGTGGGATAAGAAAATATGCCAGGTTCAGGGGAAGCCTCGGTATTTGGTCGACCGTAAAGACTGACACAATTCTGTACTACATCTAACCTTACATGGAAGCCTCACCAAGCATCAGGGAAACAAAAAGCATTGACACAACCAAATACCAATCAAGGGAAGCCAGGGATGGGGAAAACAAGGCAGAGCAGCATCTTGTCCCCCTCACTGCTCTCCTCATCGAGTTGGTCAATTGGTCAAGTGCTCTGGCTGTATCAGTCCAGGCAAATATGGGGAATTCTTAAATTCTCACTTAAAGTGTTAGAGGAGGGCTTTTAAAGATGATTGTTCCTGCTAGGCTTCCTTATTTGATATTGCAAACAACTGGGAAATTATCTTAATAAGCTTATTCTATATAAGTGTCTTAGAATGGAGAAATTGGGAAAAAAAGATTTGAGATTTCCTTCATTAATCATCAGGAATGACTTTTTTTAAAAGTTCACTTGGGAACTATAAATGTAATATCTGTTAATTGCAGAAAATAATTAGATCACTACCAAATTGCTGTCTTCAAAATTATGTATAATATATGTTATAAATTATATAGAACCAATTTTTTTTCTCATTACTACTACTTGTGTTTGATCTTTTCTCCATACACTTGACCATTAGGCATATTTTTAATCTTTTCCATGTTTGCCAATGTGACAGGCAAATGACCCTCCTTGTATTGGTCTCCATTTCCCTGACGCTAGTGATATTGAACATGTTTTATATACTATTTGTCATTGGTACTTTTTCTATGGCTTACTCCTTTTTTTCTTTGCCCTCTTTCTTGTGTGTTGTTTGTTCAATTAGCACTGATATTAATCCTTTATTATTCTCCTGAAAATACTTTCTCAACGTATGTCATTTGTCTTTCAACAGTGTTTATGGTGTCTTTAGCCAAACAGGGTTTTTGTGCAAAGAAATCTATCAATGACTTACTTTATGGTATTTGGGGTTTTGTGACTTATTCAGGAAGGCACCCTCCATTATAAAAATATTCTGTTTTTCCATTTGGTATTTTTGTCATCTTTTGTTTTTTTGTTTTGTTTTTTTGTTTGTTTGTTTGTTTGTTTCGAGATGAAGTCTCGCTTTGTTGCCCAGGCTTGAGTGCAGTGGCGCAATCTCGGCTCACTGCAACCTCCGCCTCCCGGGTTCAAGCAATTCTCCTGCCTTGGCCTCCCGGGTAGCTGGGACTACAGGCACCCACCACCACACCCTGCCAATTTTTGTCTTGAACTCCTAAGCTCAGGTGATCTGCCCACCTCAGCCTCCCAAAGTGCTGGGATTACAGCATGAACCACTGCGCCTTGCTATTTTTGTGGTCTTTAAAAAAGTTTGTATCATCAACTTAGCTTTTATTTATTTGTTGTAGAATGCAGATGTAAGACCCTTAATTAATACCACCTAACCACATTTTATATGCATTGTAAAGAAAAAAGGAACCTAAGCTCTTTTATTCATCTGAGAGACCGTGGTGAGAACTCTGTGAGAGAGGAAAAGATGTTTCCCAATAAAGATCATACACTCTAATGGGAAGGATATTATGGTAGCCACATAATCCAAATTTTCTAAAGTAGTCCTGGTTTGTAATATTCTTTCTTACTGACACAGTATTAGCACCAACTTCTGATTCAGAAACTGTGGTCATATAGCCAATCAGCCTGTGAAAGAGGACAAGGTAAGCACCACAGGAAGTCTATTGAATTCTACTAATTCAGAGGAGCAAGGGGCATTTCTGCCTGGCTTTCCAGGCAGAAATATTAGGGAGAACATTTGAATTGAACCTCAAAGCAAGTTAAATTTTGATAGACCAAGATGGTGGGAGGGATCCTGCCAGGCCCAGGGAACAAAGGAGCAAAGACAGAGAAGCAGTGAAGCACAGGTTGTGTATCTGGAAGCCTTGCGATCTGTCCAATCGTCTGCCATATAGGGAAGTCATGAAGATTTAAATTAGATGGTAGTTTGAGGCCAGAGGGTGGAAAACTTTGAAAGTCAAGGAAATGAATTTGTGCTTTATTTTCTGGATAATAGATCACCACTGAAATGTTCTTTTAAAAATGGCTTTATTATGATATGATTCACACATCATTCATTTCACCTATTTAAAGTGTAAAATTCACCCGTTTAAAGTGTATAATTCAAAAGTTTTTAGTATAGTCACAGACAAATGCAACCACCAACACAGTCACTTTTAGAAAATTTTCATCACTTCAAAAAGAAACCTTGTACCCTTTGGCTGTCACCTCCCTAAGCCCGTATCTCCATCCCAGCCCTAAGCAACCACTAATCTATTTTCTGCCCCTATAGGTTTCCCTGTTCTGGACATTTTATATGCATGAAAACATAGAATTTGTGGTCTTTTGTCAGTGGCTTCTTTGATTTGGCACAATACTATCACTAAAGCCTTGAACTACAGAATTCTCTAACCAAACTGGCTCTTTAGAGAGAAGGGACTGGATTCAGGATGGTGGATGGGGGCTGGGAGACAAAGGAGAACCATTAGGAGGCCAGTGAGTAGCTGTTATGTGGTCATATGAGTGCTCAGTAAGGAAGATTTTGGCTGCAAGTAAGGAACACTGAACTACAAATGGCGTAAATGACAAAGACATATTATCTTACTAATAGGAAATCTGGAAGTAGGTGGTTCTTGAGTTGGCCCATGACTTACCAGTGTTGCCAAGGACCCAGCTCTTCCACCTTTCTCTCTACTGTCTTAATGTACTGGTTTTTACACTCTGAGCTTCCCCCTCATTGTTGGAAGATGCTGCTGCTCTTCAAGGAATCGCCTCTTCATGCAATTGCCTACAGAAACCTGAATCTCTGGCTTTTAAGGAAAGAAACTTTTTCCCAGTGCCCTACCCAAGAAACTTCCCTTCATGTGCCATTGGCCAGGAACATGCCACACATCCATGCCTTAGTTGAGAGGTAGGCTGAGCATGTGCCTATCTGCCATTGTCAGCCCCTATGGTGGGTGGTGAGCTCTGCCCAGCAAGAAGGAAGGGAGAGTTGGTGGCAATCGTGTAGGCTAACAACAGTGTTTGCCACAAGAGACAAAGAAGATCCAGGATAGTAGAGCATTCTTAGTCCAGCAAAGGACAGTATTTTTTGAAGATAAGAATGTGGTCAAATGGCACAGTGAAGATAAGAAAAACAGTAATCAATAAAAAGATAATGGGGCCAGGTGCAGTGGCTCATGCCTGTAATCCCAGCACTTTGGGAAGCCAACGCAGGAGGACCACTTGAGCCCAGGAGTTCGAGACTGGCCTGGGCAACACAGCAAGACCTCATCTCTACAAATAGTTAAAAAATTAGCCAGGCATGGTGGTGCATGCCTGTGGTTCCAGCTACTCAGGAGGCTGAGGTGGGAGGATTGCTTGAGCCCAGAAGGTTGAGGCTGGAGTGAGCCATGATCACACCACTGCACTCCAGCCTGGGCAGCAGAGCAAGACCCTGTCTCATAAACAAAAACAACAAAATTTTTTTGAGTTGTCTCAGTTTTTCTTATAAATTTGTCATAAGATGAAGTTTTAAAACCTCATATTCAATAGAAAATCAACAGTGCTTGGTATAAAGTGTCCATAATAATAAATACAAAAACAACAAAAGAATCTTACTAATTTCTAGTTAGACAGCATAGCCTACAGAAGATTCTAACCCTGAACCAAGCTCTCTACAAAAGGGTGAGATCCCAAGTGTCAAAGAGGCATTAAAGACATGCACCACGTGATTCAGTGTCCTCTAATGTCTGTCATAGACCATCTTAGCTCTGGGACCCGACAGTGCTAAGCATCCTAAGCTTCTGGGAACATGCAGGAGATCCTTATCTTTGATCTGAAGAAGTACTCTGTTTATTAAATATGAAAAATTATAATTTGTGCTGTTGACTGTAACTCCTGTATGATAAGCAAAGTCAAAAGAATCCCCTGTGTGCCTTGATGCTTGTTTCGCCGTG